>NC_081555.1:78136437-78494621 GCF_963082655.1 Stomoxys calcitrans | reverse complement strand
CCTGTCTGATTTGGCGGATGTGAACATTCGTAAGCTATTGGGTTTTTAAAGCGATCTGAATTGTTTGAACGTTAGGAAGTAGAAGGCATCTTCATTTTTTGTTCCTGTGGGTTCACAATGGACGAAAACGTCACAGTGAGTCTGATGGCAGACTGCCAATTAAACCTAACCTAACATAGCTGGTCCTGTGTGCTTCGCTACACCCTAAGTGTTTGTCCCCTTTTGATATTGTCAAAATTTAATTCGGTGTGTATCAGATCAAATGTTGGCTATTTAATAGGCACTTAGGAAAAACCAATTGTTTATTTCGCATGCCAATTAAAAATTAACTTATAACTTAAAAAAATTAGCTTATAAATAAATTGGGGCCAAATTTTTATATTAGATTCGTATTCAAATTAAAATTACCTTTTATTTGATATTCATATTGCACCAATTGTAATTTTTTGGTTGTGAGGCGGGCAACTCTAAACGTGAGTTCGAATTGTTACATAAAGTTGTACTCTACTCTTTAATACTTTCCATTTTTTGTGTCAAATTAATTGAATCACCAGTGTCCAGTTAGGTCTTTATGATTGACCGAGTGTTTTGGGGTGAGGCAGTCCCCTACGTATATGAACAGTATAAAGATACCATATTCCCATTCCAATACCTTATACCTTCCATTTGAACCCCATATTGTCATGCTTGGTGTATGCAGCCGCTTGGTGGAGGGCATTTATAGGAGGGTTGTGCGCCACACTCCATCTGCCATTTGAGCACAAATTTGAATGACGCACTTGTTTTAATTGGTCAAATAACCTCTTTGGTAATTGAACCTAATTTTTACTAAAGTAGTCGTATTTTACTGTTCAATACCTTTTACTTGATAACCATATTGTCCCTATCGGTTCACTTTAAATTGTGAACGGAAAAGTTGATACCGAACTCATTTCAGTACGATACTGTATGGATAGTAAAGCAACACAGTATGGTACAAAAACAATACCGGATGGTATGGATACAACATAAAATGATTAGTACCGTTTGGCACTAGGCTTAATACCGAACTTGTATTGGTTTTAACACCAGTCCGGTGTTGGTTTTAGCACTAGGCCGATATTGGTTTTAGTACAAAATCGTTATTGATTATTCCACCCCCTAAAAACCAATTGAAAATAATTTTATTTCCATTATTTATGTTAATATCTAAAAAAAAATTGTTACACAGTGACCAATATCAATTCCTTGTATTCAACAATTGATTTCATATCCATTGATTCCCAAAAGTTGTTTTCATATGAATACACCAACACAGATTCGTATTCCACACCAGGGGCTATCGTGTTTTTGATTTACATTCCTTAGAATTTGCACTATTTCCATTTTCACCGCTTTCGAGTATTTGAACAGGTTTTTGCACACTCAAATTGTATTAAAACATTTTATTTATTTGTTTAACAAATATTTTATAATGCCCTCAATATTTTAAGTACAAAGCTTAACAACACTTCTGGCGCGATGACAAGAACACAGATGTGAAGCCGCCAATCCAATGGCAGCCGGTACGTACCGATGGAGTTCTTTATCGGCAAAGGTTGCCGCCTCAGTGTATGACACACTGCTACAACAACAACAATAGCCTCCCATGTGTGGTATTGAATTGATATCAAATAGTATTAAAAATCTTTGGCTTTGACGCGAACAAAATAATAACAGGCGGTATTGGCAAATTACCGTCATTTTTCTATCAGTGTAACGGGGGAGGGTGTGGCCCCTTCCGATATCAACAAATTATATAGCCTATTCTCCCTCCTGAACATTTTCGTAATCTACTCCCGAATACTTTTTATTTGAGTCCCATATTGTCATGATCGTCCAATTATCATTGAACTTTGAAGTAAAATTAAAAACAACTAAAACTTATGACTATAATATATTATCGCAATAACATCAACAGCTCCTAAAACTATGCTATGGTTACATAATACCTAGTTGGTTCTACAGACCCGTTGTTCTACTTGCCGAACTCAGAATATTATATCAAGCACCTCGAACTTCTGCGCTCCTTCTTCAACTTCCGACATCCACGGAAGCATAATATATATCTAAACGTTTGAAGTTTGTACACATTAACCCTGTTTGAGAGTACATACTTTTTATATGAAAACCAAAACGTTCACTATGACATGTTCTTGGTTGAAGACATGACCCTTATAATTAAAAAGTTCAGCCTAAATCTAATCTTGGGTAAATTTTGTTTGCTTCTCATTACGAATGCTACAAAATGGCCTTTAAATATTATAATTTTGTCATTTGTATATCATGATAATATATGCAATGCTCTCTTAGAGTTTCAATCTATGAGCAGCTGTCCCCTAGATAGCTTATATTATTCCAGAGAAATAAAAAAGAGATTGGGAAACGACGAAATTCATCCATGCATAGACAGCGTTAATATGCCTTTTGTTAAAAATATATGAAAGAAAAATTCCCACATGGCGAAATGGAATTTGGGTCTAGAAAAAAGCACACAACCACAAAACGTAGCCCTCATTTGCACCCGCTGACTGAGCACAACACATACAAGTGTACACTAACAAAAAAAAAAAAAAAAAAACCAGCAGCAAAGGAGCTTAGGAAAGTTTTGAGTGTCTTACAGCGAAAAAATGGGCGTCACAATGTACTCAAAACCCATACCATTATAGTAACGCAGCAGTGAACACTGACAGGCGAATCATGAAAATTATAACCGACATTTAGGCAAACTGCAGGCAAATTCAACGATGACAATGTGCTGTCAGCAAAGGATAATGTCAAGTGCCAAAAAAGAAGCCATGACATTAACAAAATACGGAAAAGAAAAAAATATGCATGGAGGAACACCAATAAAAAGTCTAGCTCTCTTGCCATTATATATATCACAAAATATTCATTTTCGAGCAACTTAAATATTATCACCCAAGTCTTAACCTTGTAGAGCTTTATATAAATCGAAGGCAGAATTTTTGGCGACAATAACAACAAAGTGGAAATTTGTTGAAATCCTGTAGAAAAATAGGGAACATCTCCATTCCACTCTCTAATGGGAAAGGAAAAACTTTTAAGTGATAATGAAAAACCAAAGTGAGAAAATGGACCCCAAATCGCCTTTTGCTATCGAGCAGAATAACATAGTCAAGTTTTCACATCGCGCATGCTAGATGGAACGGCGACCTAAACATTTGTTTCCAATACTTGTGCATAGTCTGTAGGCTACATTTGCATATTAAGAGACACACAAAAACTCCATTGCATTAGCTTGCTATCTCTTTATGAAGATTTAAAAACAAGCATCGGTGAGTGTGAAGACAAACATCTGTGTGTGTCGGTGTTTATGCCAGTGAGACTTTCTTGGATTTTTGGCTGAAAGCCACATGGCATTTGTTGTCGTCATCTGGTTAAACTTAAGTCCTTTGGAGATATTTTACAAAGTCAGTTTTTGCCCACATTTCTGGTGTACTTGTCGCCTCTTTTTCATCTCTTCGTTTTTGGATGATTTTATGCCACATCCTTTTGGAGCTTGTGTGATGGTGTCTCGGAGAATGTCTGTCTAACTGTTCATTCCTCTAATAGTAATGAAAATAGAAATTGTTTAGAGCATTAGTAGAAACGGCACGTTCCATCGTCAGAAGGCACAATCATAGCCAAAGCCTGAGCGGTATTTTGTGCCTTCCCAAACACACAGCGGCGCAAGCATATTATCCATGTGTGTTGCCATTGCGTTCAATGTGGCCCGATGCAAAGCCATTTTGTCCCAAAGCTGGTATGTGACACATTTTATGCATTTCGGTTATCTTTCTTCTTTCATTTTGTCTATGTAGTTGGCTTTGCTATGGCATTGGTATTTTTCTCTGCTCGCTTTTTGCCCATACGGTTGGTCTGGTCGGTCATTTCAACAAAAGGCATATAACTTGCGGTTGCATTCATGTTGTTCATTTGCATTTTCCATTTTCCAGACACACCATTCTGGCACCATCGTCATGTATGAGCACCGCAAAATGTGTGGTGAATGTATATGTATGAGTGGGTCTATGTGAAGAAAGATCTGTAACAGAATGGAGATGGAGAAAGTATCCTCATAGGCTTTATTTTCTACCTTGGAATAGAAGAATAAAAGAAACTCGTTTAGATTTTCGTCTTTTCATTTGCAGCATAGTAATGTTGAGAGAAGCCGGCTTTTAGGGGATTTCCATAGAGTGAGACTTTTGTAATTTGTTTCGTTGGTAGGCATGAAGACAAGTGTTAAAATTGCATTGGGAATTCGAGCATTTAAGAACTGTAACAAATTAAAAATTGCTGCAGCTGGCTGTAGTAAAACAATGATTGTTGTGACAACAGGCAGCTAAGAATCTATCTTAGAGATATTGGTGCTAAATCTAAAAAGTCGTGAAATTAAGGTGTTCAATAAAGCAATAATTTGATTTTGAAATTAATTTTATTCGGTCGGTATAGTTTTCCTTTCCAAAAGAAATCTCCCACATATTCTAGTAGGCAAGTGGAGGTACATGGTGGCGTATTGCCTATTTTTTATAGGCTAACAACACGTATACGCAGTATGGGCAAAATTAATTTTATTCGGTGGGTATCCTTTTCCTTTTCAAAAGAAATCGCCCACATATTGTAATAGGCAAGTTGAGGTACATGATGGCATATTACCAAATTTTTCATAGGCTTACAACACGTATATGCAGTAAGGGGAAATACAACCAAGTACATTGTAAAAAACATATAATGTTATTAATCACAAATGTATGCCCCAAAATATAGATGGGCAACAATACACAACCGCTCATAAAATCATATGCCCACGCAGCACTCGGATAGTGTAAGCAACTCGTGTACTTTCATTCGGCCGACGCATTGTTGGTATTTTACATAACATTGTTCTTATTTTGCACTTCATTGGTGGGTCTGGATTTACTGCACAATCAATGAGGAACCATGGGTACGGGACACCCCATCCTTTAATAACCAATAAAAGATCTTGTGGGCAGATCGAGATCATATGGAGCAACGTATAACTTTTACAACACTGAACGATATATTCTGGGATACATGAAGTTTTAGTTGTAAAGAAAAAAACCTTTGTTAAGTTGAGAAAAAAAAAACTTAACAGCTGCTCCTGCTGAAGTATGTGGAAATGTATACCAAAAATTTTGTATTCCTTGTGGCTGGCGGGAAACATTCAAGTGTAGTTGTAAAGGTCGAATTGAACGAATCCATGTATCGGTTTCTTTTGCAATAAACACAAAAGTCACAGTCAACATGTAACAAATTTTATGATTAAAAGAAACACATTTAATTCAAAACAGACAAGTATATATACAATGTATTTTCCAAAAAACCAACAACGAATAGTTATTAAATTAAAACATAAAAAATTAACGACAACAAGTAAAAGCGTGCTAAGTTCGGCCGGGCCGAATATTGTACACCCACCACCATGGATCGCATTTATCGAGCTCTTGCCACGGTATCTCTTTTTAGGCAAACAAAGGATAAATGCAAAGAATTGCTATGTTATTGGAAGAATATTAAGTTATGGTTTATTTCGGACCATAACTGAACTGAATATTGGAAGAAGTAGTAGTAGAAGGAGACCATTGTGTTAAATTTCAGCCAAATCTAGTAAGAATTGCGCACTTTAGGGGCTGAAGAAGTAAAAAAGGGAGATCGGTTTATAGGGCAGCTGTATTAGGCTACAAACCGATTCATGCCATATTTGACACGTATGTTAAAGGTCAAGAGAGAAGCCGTTGTACAAAATTTCAGGCAAATCGGATAATACTTGCTCCCTTTAGAGGCTTAAGAAGTCAAGATCCCATATCGGTTTATATGGCAACTATGTCAGGTTACGGACCGATTAGAACTATTCTTAGCTCAGTAATTGAGTCCTCTAGAGGCTCAAGAAGTCAAGACCCCCGATCGGTTTATATGGCAGCTATATCAGGTTATGGACCGATTTGAACCATTCTTACTTCAGTTGTTGAAAGTCATAACAAAACAAGTCATGCCATACTTCAGCCAAATCGGATAGGAATTGCTCCCTGTAGAGGCTCAAGAAGTCAAGACCCAAGATCGGTTTATATGGCAACTATATCAGGTTATGGACCGATTTGAACCATTCTTACTACAGTTGTTGAAAGTCATATCAAAACAAGTCATGCAATATTTCAGCCAAATCGGATAGGAATTGCTCCTTGTAGAGGCTCAAGAAGTCAAGATCACAGATCAGTTCATATGGCAGCTATATCAGGTTATACACAGATTTGAACTATTCTTAGCACAGTGGTTGAAAGTCATGATAAAACGCCTCATGCAAAATTTCAGCCAAATCGGATAATAATTGCGTCCTCTAGAGGCTCAAGAAGTCAAGACCCCAGATCGGTTTATATGGCAGCTACATGAGATAATTGTCGGATTTGAACCATTCTTAGCACAGTGGTTGAAAGTCATAATAAAATACCTCATGCAAAATTTCAGCCAAATCGAATAAGAATTGTGCCCTCTAGCGGCTCAAGAAGTCAAGATCCCAGATCGGTTTATATGGCAGCTACATCAAAACGTGGACCGATATAGCCCATTTACAATCTCAACCGACCTACACTAATGAGAAGTATTTGCGCAAAATTTCAAGCGGCTAGCTTTACTCCTTCGAAAGTAAGCGTGCTTTCGACAGACAGACGGACGGACATGGCAAGTTCGACATCATGACGTTCAAGAGTAGATCAAGAGGAGTTACAAACAGAATGACGAAATTAGTATACCCTCATCCTATGGTGGAGGGTATAAAAAAAAAGTTTTATTTAAAGCTTATAAATTTTACCATCCTTACTCAATAGCTAATTTAAATTATAAAAGATTATTCATTTTCTTTTCCCAGCTTAAATTAAATGACCTAATTATTCTCTCCCTGATATTTTTCCAATTACAAGGCAGTGTTAACGCATTCTTTTGCAGATATAAATAAATATTCGTATAAGCACACACAAAGGAATTAAATCTGTTTTTAAACCTATATTGTATTTTACGAATATTGCAACAAAATATGCACATAACAACAACAGCCAATTAACTTTTAAAACTTACTGAAGCATATGCGAATTCAATTTCACACTTTAGCAATTTTTTTCGTTATAAATAAATTATCAAAAAAGAAAAAAACACAGTGAAGAATGGCTGGATATAAGCTTTAACAATTAAAACAAAATGAGGATGGCAAACAAAAGTGCGCCAACACGTTAATGAATATCCATTATGACAATAAGTTAAAATTTTGACCTTTTTACACACGGGGAAGATAAAGTTATTTTTGATCATAAAATAAAATCAGTCAATGTTTTTTGCTGCCAATATCTATTATGCAGTTCATAGTTACACATTTTCGGCAAGCTTTATTGGATTTTTAGTTTATAATGAAACAATTCGAAATATTTTTATCAGTGCATTTTAAAACATCTGTGGAAAGGGAAAATGTTGCTGCTTGGGTGAAGGGAAAAAGAGCATTTTTTGCTGCTGCCATTTCCAGTCAACAGCATTCATTAACAATGCACATGACACGGCCACATTATGCACTTTTGTCATCATTTTACAAAGTGACTTAAAATACAAATTAGGTCAACTACGAGGCTATGACTTTATACAAACACCACACTCAGTATTATCCTTGCCTGCAGGATCAATTAGGCCAGTTAGGGCCTTTTAAAAATTTTATTTGGCAGGGAACATTCTGTTAGGTGAGCAGAGCCCTTCTGATAACGTCTTGTGTTATAATCAGAATAAAATGTTGAAGTGTTCGATGAATAAATTTTTATGAGACCCTGCCTTAAATCTAGTTTTGGATATGAGCATTATGATATAAAAAGAATGATCTCATAGGTTTGGCTGAGCACTGAGGTGAATAAACTGACACATTTTTTGGCTGAAATGTGAAACCGTTTCCAGCAATATTTTCGTAAGTCCTTTATAAAAAAAACGGATCCCTTGATTTGGTTTTTTTTGGTGATCTGTTAGAAGTATTTTAAAGGTCAATGTTGCCTTCATAAGGCCTTATTGCAGAAGGCCTGCTATTCACAGTCTCTATATATCCTCTTACATCATTTCTGTTATTGTATTGCAGCTGATGACGCTGATGGTGGATCGGATACTCATAGCCCTGCTGATATGTTACCATGGTCAAGTACTACTTATATGGAAAATAAAATTCAATTTTAGTTTTGACTCTTTGTAAATACCGTTGGGTGAGTGTGTGTGCACACAAACATACATGCAGGCATTACAAGCGAGAACATAAATTGTATATTCAAAAAGAAGTAGTAGATAAAAACAACATCAGCATCAGTTGAGTGCATTTGAGGAGCATGAACATGAAAAAAAATCCTATGGTTAGAATGACACGTTCTTAAACCACTTATAATATAACACAGCATGTAGAGTGTGTAAAGCACCAAAGGCTGTTTAAAAAAAAAAAAAAACAAATTTAAATTATAATGGTATTATACATTTATGTTAATAAATGTCACTGCAAATGAAATAATAAATTTTTATGTTTTATTGAATTAACAAGAAATGGTTTGAGTTTAGAGTAGAATTGTTTGAGTTTTGCTGCAAGGCGATTTATTCAAACACTATGTTTCATTTCTTCAGTATTAACTCTGTCGTTCCATGTTGCGTATGTGGCACATTAGCCACTGAAAAGATTCATCATACGCATAGGTGTCCCTTCATTAATGTGTTGAATTAAAATTTTTTTAAGGCTACTTGAAAAACATTGAAGAGCAATCTCATAGTTCTCAACATTATTTCCAAGCCGACAAGCCTATTTGAAATAATGTGCATAAATGTTTACCCATCGCTGCCTTAAAATATTGTGTGAGCTTCAAGCAATGTTTTTCCGACATAGCGTCGGAATGAGTAAAAAAAATATATTTTACTCCACTTTGGAGAAAAAACAAATAAAGTAATAATTAAATAAGTTAGTGCGGAATTGAAAATATTTTATTTCCAATCACATACTTTTTATTACTTATTGAAAAACTATAATAATAATATAAATTTTTTATTTATGTTATATGTATTACGAAACACTAAAAAATAAATTTTACCCAAATACCAATACACTATACTATATATACAAATTTGCCCACCTATGCTCCATTAAGGAACCATGAAGACAACTTTTCCATATAAATGACATCTGTTAGGTTAAAACTTGTAGCTTAATGATAAGGAACTTATTTTCTGAGGTTCCTTCATTTCGACGTTCCTTCACTTAGTTGAGGAGATTTCATTTAGTTGAGAAGTTTTGGCTGAATACTACATTTATGAGTAAAACGGTAACCTCTACTGAAAACTTTTCTGCTGTTCTGGGCGGGATTCAAATCCAAGCATTCAACGATAAAGGCGGACAAGCCAAACTCTTCAGCCAGGTGTTTATTATACCCACCACCGTAGGATAGGGGGTATATTCATTTAGTTATTCCGTTTGCAACACATCGAAATAGAAATTTCGACCTACAAAGTACATATATTTCGGATCGTCGTAAAAGTTTAAGACAATTTAACGAGGTCCGTGTGTCTGTCCGTCCGTCTGTTTAAATCACTCTATAGCCTTCAAAAATTAAGATATTGAGCTGAAATTTGGCACAGGCACGTCTTTTCGATGCACGCTGGTTAAGTTCTTGAACTGGCCAAATCGGACCATATTTGGATATAGCTGCTATATAGACCGATTTTCCGATAAAGAGTCTAATGCCCAAAAATGCATTATTTTTCATCCGATTTGGCTGAAATTTGAAATAGTGAGTAGTTTACGACCTCCCGATATCTGACCCAAATATGGTCCATATCGGACTATATTTATATATAGCTGCCGTATATACCGATCTGCCGATAAA
Source organism: Stomoxys calcitrans (assembly GCF_963082655.1). Taxonomy (NCBI): domain Eukaryota; kingdom Metazoa; phylum Arthropoda; class Insecta; order Diptera; family Muscidae; genus Stomoxys; species Stomoxys calcitrans. The sequence continues at coordinate 78,484,704 of NC_081555.1, read as the reverse complement.
GGGTCTGAAGCCCATACAAGTTTTATTTATTACCCGATTTCGCTGAAATTTGAAGCAATGATTTATTTTAAGTCTCCCAATATCTGGCATAAATATTGATCAAATCGGACTATATTTAGGTATAGCTGCCATATAGACCGATCTCCAGATAAAGGCTTTATTTTTTAACCGATTTCGCTGAAATTTAAAACATTGAGTGGGTTTACGCCTCCTAACATAGGACCTTAATATGGTTCAGATCGGACTACATTTGGATATAGCTACAATATAGACCGATGTGCTGATAAAGGATCTGAAGCCCATAAAAGCTCTATTTATTACCCGATTTCGCTGAAATGGTTTGGATCAGACTATATTTAGATATAGCTACCATACAGACCGATATCCCGATCAAGGGTCTGAAGCGTTTCGCTGAAATTTTAAACAGTAAGTAGTTTTAGGCCACCCGCTATTCGCCCCAAATATGGTAAAGATCAGACTATATTTAGATATAGCTGTCACATAGACCGATATGCCGTCACATAGACCGATATGCCGTCACATAGACCGATATGCCGATTAGGGGTCCGAAGCTCATAAAACATAAAAGCTGCATTTATTACCCGATTTTGTTCAAATTTGATGTATAAAATTCAACAGTGACTTATATTTATTGCAAATGCAAATTTTGCCCATGAACATTCCACTGAGGAACATGGGCAAACTTCTCACATATCAATGAGTGCAGTCCGATTCAAGTTTAAGCTCAATGATAAGGGACCTCGGAGAGAAGTTTTACATGGCATAGTACCTCACAAATGTTGCCAGCATTAGGAGGGGAAAACCACCGCAGAAAATTTTGTCTGATGGTCTCGCCAGGATTCGAACCCAGGCGTTCAGCGTCATAGGTGGACATGCTAACCTTCGCGCTGCGGTGGCCTCCGTAGCCCACTCAATATCCGTCTCGAGTTTGGGTGCATAAGTTGTACAATTTCCACCGGATTGTGCCGAAAGGGGGGTTTTCATATATACCCGAGGTGGTGGGTATCCAAAGTTCGGCCCGACCGAACTTAATGCCTATTTACTTGTTTTTTAATTAATTATTATTATTCCTTATTGTTTTACGGTTAACATAGTTTTTTAATGGTTTTTGATTGTTTATAACCAGACCATAAAAAGCATTCATTGTCTAATTGTAAATGAATTTTTATTGAATGGCTACACATTCTTAATCAGTCAGTAGCATACTTTCCTATTCAGTTTCACTATGCAGACAAAAGTTTTAAATTTTTACCTTGGAACTTTCACAAAATTGACCCCTAAGGCGATACCACGCATGAAACAAATACGAAAGAGTTGATTTCAGCTGTATGCTTAACAATATTTTGGCCAGTATTGGTTCATAAATATTGTATCACCAGATTCAGGGTTCCTATGGCAAGTCAACAATTCTACAATGAACCACAGCAACATCAACTGCAATTTTATCAAACTCAGCCATGTTAAATAAGGGGCGATTATATTGTCGATATTGAGGGCATTGTATATGTATGTATTTGCAAACGTATAAACAAAACAGTATATAAATGTAAAACTATTTGGGTAGTTGGGGTTTCATGCCGAAATCAGTCTCCGCTACATGCTCAACAATATGTAACTATCACTCACAATTGCAATTGTAAAACTATCTACAAGGATACTGTTTTGTTTCTTTAATCGGGGTGGCCTTACGCATTCACTCATCCTTTCCACACTGATACTGACTCAGAATGTGGGTTTGGTGTCACTTTTGCTTGCACAGTGTCTGTTGCAATAAGCGCATAGCAGTGCTTGTTTTTGTTGTTGTAGAGTGTGGTATCGGAAATGGGTTAATCGATTTTTAAGAGTATGTGTATTGCTCGTTTTGCCCTGTTTCATGACTGTCATAGTTACCCACCAACCCTTCTCTTTTACACATATATACATCCGTACAATAACAATCATATGAGTGACTTCGAAATCCAGAATTATATTCCATGTATTCCACGAGTCCAAAAAAATGAAAGAAGTTTAGGCAAAATACGAAAATATTTCTAAAGAGTACATACATAGCAGCAAGTTTGTCAAAGTCTTTGAAACGTTCCGCTGGTAACATGTCATTTAAATGCTTTAATGACTTTATACTTGTGGTCTTTAGAGATTTCTCCATTTCTTTCCTAATATTTCTTTTGTAATATGGACCAAAAGTGGGACATTTAACTATCAACACGGGAGAGTGACAGCTATTTTTTGCTAGATCGATTAGCATGAAAGGCTTTGGTTTGTCGCTACTTTGGAATCACAATGGACTAGAAATTGTTCAATTGAGTCTGATAAAAGACTGCCACTATGCCACAATTAAAATTTTGGCTACAAATTAAAGTAAAAATTACGGCTTTTAATACATCCTTGACAAACAGTAACATCCATGTAAATTTTAAACTTAAATTTATTAGTTTAAGAAAATTAGTTTTTTACCTTAACCATTGAAATGTTATATCAACAAGCGTGCTCCTAATAAAGTTATGGGAAAAGAATACCGATTTACACCCTAACTTCAGGCGGACTGACATTCATAATGGAGTAGCAAATGTTTCTATATTGTTCTATGTTCTTGATATTGCAATATAATGGTATTATCTTCCACGTATAGCAATACTACCACAACTCAAAACATTGCTCATTCATCCTCTTTAATTTCCCTTGTTGCCTTGATAAATATCCCTTGTTACAACAAGACCAGGCAAATTATTGCTGTCGATTCTGTGTCAATTTGTGGTTTTCCCAAAAGGATTACTTTGCCATATCCAATTCTTCCTGTGAATTCCAAGTGGATTAAAAATGCCGCTGTGAAATTAAAAACCAAGTTTTCCTTTTCGTTTGCTTGTGAAATTGAAGCATAATGGAATTTCATTGTTAACTGATTGCAGATTGCTGTCGTAGAATGATGCAACAAATACAGGTCACAGTTCAAGCAGCGATTGCATCAAAAGGATGATAAATTGAGATTTCGTCGGAAGTAGAATGGCGACAAAAAGAATAATTACAAAATACCTATGCATTTGTATTTCTGTGGCAATTATAAAAATGACCTAAAAAGATTATCCAAGAATTCTAGACATTACAACTAATAGCATAAAGATCTTCAGGAATAATGAAATAAAATGTAAAAAAACGCATGGCTTTTTTATTCAGTTCAGAAATGAGGAAGAATGTTTCATTAATGAACAATAGGTTTTGTAACCCTTTGGAGCAGGAGTTAAGAGGAATAATAATCATAGAAGAAATGTACTTGAGTAATCGGTAAAAAGATAGGTGCACTATAAGAAAAATATGGATTCAATATCTTTTTCCTACCTCAATTTTAGTTTTAAGTTTAAATGAAATTGACCATTTTCGAACTTTACAGATTCAATGAGGAACCTGTTCTTTATGACTTCTTATTCTCCTTATTTTCATTGATGATCTATTGTGTCCGACTTTGAAACTAGTCTACTTATTTGCCGATGACAGAAGTCTGTGTCGTTCATATTCATTCGACCATAGGCCCAGTCCTCAAGAAATTGTGGACAGGAGGCGCATTATGAATGAGACGCTCTCCCAGGATTTGCTGGCCATTTGCGAGTGGGGTAGAATGAACAGAGTAGACTTTAACGCACAGAAGACGCAGTGTTGTTTCTTGTCTCACAAGCGATTCACTAACCCACTTCAATCGTCGATATCTATCGACGGTATAGATATTGAGCAGTCATTGTCTGTAGAGTACCCAACTGTATTGCTTCTCTTGAACATTGTCGGAAAGTGGGTAGCGTTGTACTGCTCTGTCGTTACTTTCATGGCGTGTGTTCCTGGGATATTCGTCTTCTTATTCCTGATGTTAGGATGTTCACCAGGTATACAAGACTTGCCAGAAAATCACATCCGTTTGTAATTGATTGGCCAGCCGAACTAACCATGCATTACCGAGGAAATTCATTTTTCGCACGAACCATTCGTATGTGAAATCGACTTCTGGCTAATGTCTTTCCCACTGACATTGACGTTCAGAAATTTAAGACGAATATCAATAAACACTATTCCCTCTTTCCTCCCTTCAATCTCTTATAAGGCAAACAAAGGATATAAGAAAAGAATCGCTATGTTATTTGAACAATATCAAGTTATGGTTCATTTCGGACCATAAAATTTCAGCCAAATCTAGTGAGAATTGCGCACTTTGAGGGCTGAAGAAGTAAAATAGGGAGATCGGTTTATAGAGGAGCTGTATAAACAGATTCATTCCATATTCGACACGTATGCTAAAGGTCATGAGAGAAGCCGTTGTACAAAATTCCAGCCAATCGGTTAATACTTGCGCGCTTTAGAAGCTCAAGAAGTCAAGACCCCCGATCGGCTTATATGGCAGCTATATCAGGTTATGGACAGATTTGAACCATTCTTAATGCGGTTGTTGGAAGTCATAACAAAACACATCATGCAATATTTCATCCAAATGACTTCTTGAGCCTCTATAGGGAGAACCCTATAGAGGCTCAAGAAGTCAAGCAGATCGGTTTATATGGCAGCTATATCAGATTATGGGCCGATTCTCAACACAGTTGTTGAAAGTTATAACAAAACACCACGTGCACAATTTCAGCCAAATCGGATAATAACGATCAAGAATATATGGGGTCTTTGACGAATATTTCGAGGAGTTACTATGGTGGAGGGTATAAAAACAAATAATGACCAAGGTAATGACCACAGGTAAAACGTGATAAGTTTGGCTGGGACGAAGTCTAAATACACTCCACCATGGATTATATTTATTAAATTCTTTGCATGGTTTTTATTTATAGACAGAAATGAAACAAGGGTAGGAACGAACTCATAACAAAAATCCTCATAGATTTTTATACCCTCCACGATTACTGAGGTACAGAGAATTTTAACTTAGTGGATTTGCTTGTATCATCCTGAAGAGTGCTAGACCCAATCGACTAAGAATCACCTTCCGATTCGATTTAGTTATATCCGTCTGTTTGTCTGTCTCTCAATGTGAAATTGTGTACAAACTACAGGATCGGCACAGGCCTAGAGAAGAAGCCTATTGAAATTTGAAGAAAGCAGTTGAGATTAGGTTGAAAAGAGGGCGCGGATATTAATCCGCTTCACGCCACATGCACCTAAGCCAGTAATAGGCTTGTTATGCACTCTTAATACTGAAAAGTAACCTCGTAAAAGAAAATCTAAGTTAGGAGTTCCGTGCTACTTACAAAATCCTTAATTGTCTTCCATACCCCATAATTGTCTTCTTTCCCACTTAAATGAGGCTATCTGTTGGACGCGGAATCCTGGGAATGTCATAGGAAATGCTCGAACGTCTCATCATCTACTCTGCATGCATACGATTTTGCATAAGAGAGATTAAAGTCCCATGTTTCCCGTTATGATACCGAAAACTTTTTTCACCTCCTTCTTACATCCTTTAGGTAAAAAACTCTGCAAATGCAGGAAGCTAGGGTTACAAACAACAAAGGATTATCTACGCAAAATAAACATCTTGCGGAAATTTGACCAAAACTGCAAAAGAACATAAAGAAAATTGTCCTGCTTTCCTTATGGTATATATATATATATATATATATATATATATATATATATATATATATATATATATATATATATATATATATATATATATATATATATATATATATATATATATATATATATATATATATATATATATATATATATATGTGGAACAATTTTACAAACAATAGCGAACGGGATTTAAAAGCTAAGTTTCGAATATTTAGGTTACTATTTCGTTTTTTATTTTTTCAGTTTTTTTTTTGTGTCAGTCACGTTTACATGCCATACAATTTGCTCACCTCTGTATGAGTACTTTATAAAAAAAATTAATAAAATGTTCGCTACGTGACTTTTCCACTAATTTCTCTTAAACCATGAGCATCACTTGTAAAAGTTTCGAGGTTTGTTCATAAATTTCTTTGTCTAAAGCACAAATGTGATGATGAATGTGGATGTGTATTAAAATTGCAGTAATAGACGACGATAACAGAAGAGTGTTCGTTAAGTTTAATAAAATACTAAACGTTATAACATCCGAATAATCAAATTAAAAATAAAATTTTTAGTGGTGAAACTATATTCGATCAAATAAGGAACAGCAAAGTAAAAAATGATTTATACAGACAGAAAATGGTATGACAACAAGATTTTGAGAAAAAAATGATCTCGGTAGGATAAAGAATGCGTGCAAAACTACCGAACATGAGATTATGAGTTCAAATTCCGCGGCGGCAAAATTAATAATATTGGATTTTAGGGTAATAGTAGAGACACATAAAACCAAAAAAAAAAAAAAAAAAACAGAGAGCAAAGCAAGCAGTAAACGAGCGAGATAATTAGTGCGAGCCGAACAAAATAGAATACAATACACCACCACACCGAAGCAGTGTAGCAAAGCCCATGTAGTGACTGGTTAAACGGTTTTTTGTCTTGCTTATGGATAACTTGCTGTTGTTATTATATGTTGGCTTGCAAAGAGTGTCTTTAAACAAAAAATGTTTACTTTCGGTCGCTGAGATTCAAAATAAATTGTGACAGGAAAATTAACAAATTTCGTCTTAGTTTTTTCGACAAATGTTGTTGTTTTCCGAAATTATTTTAAATTAATAATCCATGGAGAACTATTTTAAAAATCTTAAATGTCTACAACTTTAAATGTTTTATTGCAAATATTTTCTATATTCAACTGATAAAGAATTCTAGTATTAAACAAAAGTATTGTAGGCGTTTTATCACTTCCAAGTTGATAAAAACACAAATTAATAAACTTATCGTAACCAATTCTTCAACAATATATTGATATTATTAACAAAAAAAAACCCAATATTTTCTTGCCAAAGATCTAAAAAATTTAATGATCTTTGCCCTAACAGGCAAAAAAACTTGAAAGAAAATTCGGCAGAGCCCGGCCGGGATTCGAACCTGGGCACACGAAGGAACAGCGAGAGCCGTTGTCGTTGTCTAGCGTTCGAAGTCATCAATACAACTTCCAACAGATGCACAAAATCATGTGTAGTATAGAAGAAGTGTAATTTGCTACAGAAAGAATGTCTGTCATTATACAGAAATACATGTATTGGGAAAAAGTACAGCTAATAGACAGTATTGCCGAGCGTGGTTAATGTGGTAATTGTATCATAGATGCGTTTTCGCTATTAATACGATTCAAATGCAACATACCAACGTACGGCCCTTGAAGCCATCACACCTAATATGGTTGAGAAGTCATCTAACCAAAGACGAAAAGCGTCCCATAGTGGTTGGTGTGTGTTGCTATCTTTGGCTTTACTTTTCCATTTGCATCTCCGATTATTGAGCTAGTCTCGAAAGAGAAACAAACAAAAAATGTAAATTTTAATGATCTTTGCCCTAACAGGCAAAAAATTTGAAAAATGAAAAAAAGGTCGTTCCACCGTGCTTTCGATCCACTGGAGCATAAAACCCCTAAGTTTGTATTTTATCAAAAGTTTTTCAATTCCAGTTAATAGTTTCAAAGTTTTTACTTTATTCGCCTTTTCTTACGATTTTTGACTACTGTATTTTCGGTTATATGCACGTTAGGTATAGAACAAAGCGATATGGCAGCTCTTTCTATACTTGGGCTTTTATGTCTGGGTTAGTAGGTGTAAATGGGAGCTATTTAAAAATATTAATCGATTTCAGAACGCTTGGTTGAAAACTACGTCCTGTGCAACATATTTTTAGGGTAAACACGCCAGTTCAAAGGTCAATTCATTTTGGACCCATGAAATTAATTTTGAACCCATGGTTTCGTAGCGAAAGTCTCACAGAATTGATAACATATACAAATATTATGTATTAAAACGCCATACATTTTGAAGTTGATATATCAATTATTTTTCTCGAATATGAAAATCAAAAAGAAATTCAACGTGTCAATTGAAAATTTGATCTAATCCAAAGCAATTGCAGTATATCTAGCTTGTTACAAAAGATTTGACAGACTTATTAATTTAACCTAAAAATGGTACAATGGGTTGTTCTTCGATAGATTACAAATACTCAGGGAACCTACATTTAAGCACGAATCAAGTCAAATCTATAGAAATTCAAACACCAATATGTTTACAAACGAAAAAGAGCTTTGACCGTTTATGTTACCACATGGCAGAACACTATGTATATTCATTGATAGTAACTTGCAAATTCCACAACAAAAATTCCTTTAAGGAAGAGGGACCAAACTTCTCACATATCAATGAGTGCAGTCAAATATAAGTTTAAGCTCAATGTGGTTGCCACCGTGGCGCAGAGGTCCGCCTATGAAGTCATGAGGCTGTTTTCTATTCTTGGCGAGAACATCCGAACAATTTTTGAAGTTGAAGTGCTGACTGACTCCAACTGATAAGTTTGACTGTACCAGCAATCTGCAGGAGGAGATAGTTCTAAGAAATTTAGAGAGGTTTTTAGTTTTTACTGCTGTAGGTTCGTAAGGTATATAAAGGGATATTTAATTTGAAATAAGAGCAATTAAGTTATTCTACTTATGAGAAGACCTATGATTCTAAGGTGGTAGACTATGGTGCTTTTAAGTTATATCTGTCTTAGTTATATCATTTTACATTTTATCCACCTTCAATTTGCCTTCGCAAGTACTCACTACAGCGAAGGCACTCAAACACTCACTCTTATTTAAGAATAAGTATACTTTGACCCTATAAATAGCCATTTTATAAAACTAAATATAAGTTTGTTGGCAATTTTACTTTTCGCCTCGTTATTCACTGAAGTTTAGCTTTAGCATCAACCTTTTCTTTAAAAGCAACGGAAAGCCCAAGACGGGCATAACGAATTGCTAAAAACAACTTGACATTATTTTATTAACAGAAGATACACACAAAGAAAGGGTGATGGTGTTTTGAACCACCACCTTCACCATAGTTGTCACAATCCTTTGTGGGCAACGCTAAAGGATTACAGCAAAATACGAATGGGTTTGGCCTAGCGTGGCAAACTCTATGACAATATTGCCGACTTGATGTGTTTATGCTAAAGCCCAGGGGACGACATCATAGGGCTAAATTTCTATAGAGGAAGGGGGTGGGCTTACCACCACAGTATGCCACCGCACATAAATACCACAATTAGTTAAAGGTCTTTCGCGCTTAATAAAACAACAACAACAGTGGACTGCAGGCAAAACACCTGCGTGGAGGCGGCCAACAGAGTCACAGGGCAGGGCAATGTGAAAACGAACAAAAAAAAGTTATTTATTATTGTTTAGAGAGTTTAAACAATTTCATTTTTAGTGTTATACTTTTCGCAAATGCTTGGCACTGCTGTCTCTAAGGACATAAATTTAAGAAACATAAATTTAACAAATTTCTTTCAACTCGATTCAGTTGTTCATGGCGTTTCATTGTGTTGGTTTACTTAAAGCTTGCTTGGCTGCGATATGGCGAGGTGTGGTAGAATGAAAAAATCCAGAAGCGGAAGACTTTGGAAGACAACAACCAACATAATATAGAAAATATATCATGTTAACTAGGTACAGGAAAACAACAACCGAAGAAAACTTCCAAAACGACACACATATACATAGTGAAGCAGACATCGCATAGCTGTTTGAGAATAAACACGAGTGTGTGTGTGTTTGAAAGAGATAAAACAGAAAGAAATCCAAAAAAATACGTTGGAAAAATTATAGCAATTTGCAATATTTACGATAAAATAATTATTGCTGTTGTTTAGCAATATTTTCTGCATTACTATCGCTTTAAAACCACTGCGTAAAAATGGTGTGATAAGATTTTTTACAAGATTTATTTACGATAAGAATATATATAGTAATTAACCATTCATGGCAAGTTCAAAATAGAAGTACTTGTATACAATTGCTATGTTGTGGAAGTAAAAGTGTTTTTTTTTTATTAAAAATAATCAATATGTTGTTGTCCGAAGAGCCTTAAATCAAAATAAAAAATGTCAAGATTTCTTTCGCTTAATATTTGGGGACATACACTGATAGAGTTCTCATTGCATTGCAAACTAAACCCATTAACCCTTCACCGATTTTCATGAATTTTTAATGCATTCGTTATCAAAAGCATTTATATTGAAGAAGACAATTTTGAAACATTTTTGGAAACAATTCTTATTATTTCCTTTCGTTTTTCTTACATTTTAGGGCCATTTAGCGATTTTGACATAAAGTTGCACCTGGTGTCAAAAGTGGCAGGCTTAGCGTCATAAATGTATTTTTATACCCTCCACCATAAGATGGGGGGTATACTAATTTCGTCATTCTGTTTGTAACTACTCGAAATATTCGTCTGAGACACCATAAAGTATATATATCCTTGATCGTCGCGACATTTTATGTCGATCTAGCCATGTCCGTCCGTCTGTCCGTCCGTCCGTCCGTCCGTCCGTCCGTCTGTCTGTCGAAAGCACGCTAACTTCCGAAGGAGTAAAGCTAGCCGCTTGAAATTTTGCACAAATATTTCTTATTAGTGTAGGTCGGTTGGTATTGTAAATGGGCCATATCGGTCCATGTTTTGATATAGCTGCCATATAAACCGATTTTGGGTCTTGACTTCTTGAGCCTCTAGGGTGCGCAATTCTTATTCGATTGGGACGAAATTTTGCACAACGTGTTTTACTATGATATCCAACAACTGTGCCAAGTATAGCTTAAATCGGTCCATAACCTGATATAGCTGCCATATAAACCGATCTTGGGTCTTGACTTCTTGAGCCTCTAGCGTGCGCAATTCTTATCCGATCAGAATGAGTTTTTGCACGACGTGTTTTGTTCTGATATCCAACAACTGTGCCAAGTATTGTTGAAATCGGTCCATAACCTGATATAGCTGCCATATAAACCGATCTTGGGTCTTGACTTCTTGAGCCTCTAGAGTGCGCAATTCTTATCCGATTGAAATGGAATTTCGCACGATGTGTTTTGTTATGATACCCAAACAACTGTGCCAAGTATGGTTTAAATTGGTTCATAACTTGATATAGCTCCCATATAAACCGATCATGGGTCTTGACTTCTTGAGCCTCTAGAGGGCACAATCCTTATCCGGTTTGAATGAGTTTTTGCACGACGTGTTTTGTTATGATATTCAACAACTGCGCCAAGTATGGTTGAAATCGGTTCATAACCTGATATAGCTGTCATATAAACAGATCTGCGGATTTGACTTCTTGAGCTTCTAGAAGCCGCAATTCCTATCCGATTTGGCTGAAATTTTGCATGACGTATTTTATTTTTACTTTCAACAACTGTGTCAAATAAGGTTTAAATCGGTTCATAACCTGATATAGCTGCCATATAAACCGATCTGGGATCTTGACTTCTTGACCCCTAGAGGTCGCAATTATTATCCGATATGCCTGATATTTTGTACGACGGATCCTCTCATGACCATCAACATACGTGTTTATTATGTTCTGAATCGGTCTATAGCCCGATACAGATCCCATATAAATCGTTCTCTCTATTTTACTTCGTGAGCCCCAATGGGCGCAATTCTTATACGAATTGGCTGAAATTTTACACAGGTCTCCAACATATAATTTAATTGTGGTCCGAACCGGACCATATTTTGATATCGTTTTAATAGCAAAGCAACTCTTTTCTTATATCCTCTTTAGCCTAAGAAGAGATGCCGGGAAAACAACTCGACAAATGCGATCCATGGTGGAGGGTATATAAGATTCGGCCCGGCCGAACTTAGCACGCTTTTACTTGTTTTAATATAGAAACCATAAAGTGCAACAAGACTTTAAAACTGTTCCCAGTAATCTCAATCCCAAGGATTCTGAGAAAGTTGTTTTTGAAATTTTTAGCAATAAGCAAATAAGGGCGGGCTAAAATAAGCTGAAGTCGAAATTTCGATTGGGTATGCAGGCTAATTAGTCGAAACTAATATTTCCTTAATTTGAAATGTTGAATTTGGACCAAATCCGTGCAAATTGTAAGTTATAGAGGAAATCTTTGTGCAAAAATTCGAGATGATCGGTTGATAAATGCATTAACAATTGAAAATTCGGAGACACATATATGTATTGTATAAGGGAGCAACATCTAATTCTGAATAGGTTTCTATGAAATGAAATCTTCGTGTCGTACTTTGGGACGATTGGTTAAAACTTTAAATTGTTGCAGTATTGGTTAAAGTCGTACGAAATCTATATCTAATCTCAATCTGAACTGAATTAAACTAAAATCGGCGCACATAGTACAAAATCTAAGAGAAAATATTGTACAAAAGTAAAAGAAAATCTGATAAAAAAAACTATGGCATACGCTTTAAAATTGAAAATCGGGAGTTACAAACGGAATGCCAAAATTAGATAACGTTAGGTTGAAAAGAGGGTGCAGATATTAATCCGACCCAGCCAGCCTGTTGTGCGCTCTAAAAACTATAAAGTAACCTATTAAGTAACCTCACATATTCCGTGATCGCCCGGATCTCCGCCTGCAGGATCGTATTATAGTCGGGCAGTCTAAAACACATCTCAGTCCCTGGGTTCTCAATGTAAACCGCCAGGCCCACTCTGTCCTCTAGCTTTGATCCATCCGTATAACATGATCTTCCAGATGGCAATACTGTGCCGATGGCAGCAGTGCCTCGCACTCGACTTCAAGGTTCGTCTCTAGTATCCGATCGGAAACCTCTTCCCTTCCTTCCAGGTTTCCTATCGTCGCCTCGATTATACCGCGATGGTATGAGCTACTGCCATCCTCAATCCATTCTCCCATCGATTTAAGTCTCATAGCCGCAGTGGCAGCCTCACACTTAATCTGTATGTCAATAGATAGATGTACGCCTATGACGCTGAACCCTGCGTTCAAATCCTGGCGAGACCATCAGGAAAAATTTTCAACTGTGGTTTTCCCCTCCTAATGCTGCCAACATTTGTGAGGTACTATGCCATGTAAAACTTCTCTCCAAAGAGGTGTCGCACTGCGGCACACCGTTCGGACTCGGATATAAAAAGGAGGCCCCTTATCATTGAGCCTAAACTTGAATCGGACTGCACTCATTGATATGTGAGAAATTTGCCCATGTTCCTTAGTGGAATGTTCATGGGCAAAATTGCAAATTTTCCCCTGGTGGGCGTGGTCCTCATCGCTCCGCCTACGCCAAGACAACATATTCTCTGAACCTGTTGTATGGCGAAATTAGTATACCTCCATTCTATGATGGAGGGTATAAAAAATTATTTTTAATTTTTGTAAACATGATTAAGTACACGTACTATTCAAAATTTAATAGCCAATTATGAATATGTCAAAAGTTAATCAATAAAAAGCAATTTTGTAAAATTTTGTTTTTGTATATACCGTGAAATCATGTCGAAACTGCGACTCTAAACGGCGAAATTCATCAATGTCGAATAGGTAGAAAAATGCTGTATGAGAAAAATTTCAGCTGGAGTTAGGAAAGAAGTATACCTCTTTCTTGGAAACTGGCTTGCCGAAAGTCACCACTACTGCGGTACAGGGTACTAGGACTTAGTGCAATTGTTTGTTACACTCCGATGAAAGATCGATAGACCCATTGATATGTATATGGAGCGACTCAGGATTACTTTCGGCTTCAATATATGGGACAGTCTGTCTATCTGTCCATGTTAATTTGTGAACAAAACACAAGTCATCATTTTCATTCAATCGTCTTCAAAATAGACACTGGGAATTCTCTGGGCCTAGAGAAGAAGCTTATTGAAATTTGAGGAAATCGGCGGATTGGGTATAGCTCTCATACGTCGTCTGATTTGGTCTAATATTGCAATAATATCGTAATTTGTTAACCGATTCTCACGAAATTTTGAACGAGGGATTCTCTTATAAGATTGATGGTGATAATACATTACTGGCGAAATTCATCAAATTCGGTTCAGATTAAGATATAGCTCCCATATATAAGTATTGCCCAATTTTGTCTTCCAGAGTCTTAGCAAGTGCATATATCATCCTATTTTTTCAACTTTCAACTTTATTAATTTTTCTGCTATACAGCAGTAATTCTGCTATTACAGCAGTAGTTCTGCAATTTCAGAATAGCAGGCTTACTCCTGCAAAGTTGTTGTTTTCTAAAAATGACTGCTGGTTAATTTATGATGGGTTTGACAGAATAAAGAGGAAAAAGAGTCACACACCCACTCTGCACATAAATGGATATACTTTGGTTGTTGCTTTTTATTTGTAGTGTAGCTGTTGTTGTTACTGTTTGCCAAAGAATTTTGAACACAGGCAGAGCATATGCATCATAACCGTCAAGTAGATATGAAGCAATTAGGTGGCATTTCTATGTTTAAAATACCTTTGCAATGTTGTTGTTCTATTTTGCTACACACGAGAAGTGGATAAAGGCAAAATATCAGACAAACCAAACAAATGGGTTGCCTAGCAGAAGCGGAAAGTAAGTAGGGACAGTAGGCAAATGGACATATGCGTATCTCATAGGTAGACTTTAAAAAAAATGTTGGCACAACCAGTTCAAGGAAGTTTTTAAATGAGACATTAGCCAGTAGGGAAATGAGATATGTGTCTTAGTGGCTGTTTACATTCCATATGTAATATATGCAGTAACATCCCACAAATTAAAATCTTCTCTTCAAACATAATTTGTCATGGCCCGACTCCCTTTGGAAGAAAATGCCCAAAGTTATCAAAACTCATGTTTGGCTGTTAAAGTCAAACATAAATAATAGCACTAAATAAAAAGTTTAATATTTTTTTCATTTTAGGAATTTTTTTTTAAATATTTTTTTGATATTTCAGGAGATTTTTGGATTTTAAACAGGCTTTGTTAGCTGAAATAGCAGTTCGAAATGTTTGATAAAACAGCAGTTTTCCCTTTTCCAGCAAACAGAAACTATTGTTTTAGCAAACAGGTTTTGAATAAAAAATTCGTTGAGTGTACGCTTTCTTTTACGACTACAAAAAAAAACCTAAGAATTTTGGTCGAAATCGGTGCATATTTGGATATAGCTACCTTTCATATATATTCATATGACTTGGACCAATATTGGAATAATAATTTGTTAACCGATTCAAAACAAATGAGCACAAAGGATTACCTTGGGACTCCCGGCATTGCTGTTGAATTTCACAGAAATCGTTGCAGAGTTAGATATAACTTCCATAAATATCGATTGACAAATGACGATAGTATAGCAGTATTAGTCCAAATCGAACGAACATATACTTATATGGTAGCTTCATCGAAATCTGAAGAGATTTCCTTCAATATCGAAACAAAAACACAGACAGGTTGATGTACGGTTTATCTCTCTTTCTAGCACTGCAGTAGTGGTGTGGGGTATAAAAATATTAAAAACTTGAACCCGTTTTTTGAATAAGCTCAATTTTCAAACAGTTTGAAAGTCTATACTGAGCATTGTAGTACGAAATAATTTTTAGGTATTTTTATTTTTTTTTTTCGCATTATAAACTGAAATCAATCTGGATTGAATTGCCCATATGCAACATCTGACGATCTACATCACTAGGAAGTATTTATGAAAAAATGCATGCGAATAGCCTAACCCACATCGGTTCAGATTTGGATATAGTATCCATATAAACTGATATCTTGAATTGAGGTCTTGAGCTGAGAAATTTTGCACAAAATGGTTGGTTTTGACTTCCAGCAATCGTGCCAAGTATGGTCCAAATCGGTTAAAAACCAGATATACCTCGCATTTAAACCGACCTTCCGATTTGACTTCTTGAGCCTCTAAAAGACGCAAGTCTTATCCGATCGCGCTGATTTTGCACATAGTATTTCTTTGCAACTTCCAACAATAGTACCAATTATTGTTTAAATCGGTTTATTATTTCAATTTTTCCTGGTTTGGCAGAAATTTGATATGTAGAAATTTTTAGCAAAATCCATAGTGGTTCCCAAGATGCGACCCGGCCGAACTTAGCACGTTTTTACTTGGTTGTAGAAGTACTGTATAACTGGGATTTATGTCGCTTACACGGTAACTCACGGTAGCTTTTCCAAATTTATGGTGAATTTTTGTAGCGATTTCATTGAAACTTGACATAGATTGCTTTTGATGGCAATAGGCAAAGTGTAATAAAATTTCATGAAATCGGTTCAAATTTAGAAACACTTCTATTGCAATCGCATTTGTCTACCAAACTTATATAGATATAGCTCCCATATTTATGTTTGTCCGATTTTGAAAAATATTGTAATGTAGGTAAGATGTAGATGTAGGTAAGTTTAGGTAAGAGTGGGAGTGCTTTCAGAATCACTTAGACAATTTAAGTCCATTGTAGCATCCATACCACAGTAGCGACAGGCCAAGGCTTCTGCTGGGAGACACTGGCAACCTGAGCACGCTACCAACTTGGCTACCTACCTAGTTACAACTATTTCAATTCTAAACGCATTTAATATGCACTTTTCAACTTTACAAATTCAAAGAACAACTTTGCTATTCGACTTTAATCGTTTCTAATATCTATCTCTCCAATGTTTCACCTCTAGACCTTTAATACAAACATCAAATGTGTTCTACACAAGCTACAAAACAAAAAAATAACTGACGCAAACCAAAAAAAATAAAAAGCGACCAACCAAAAGTAATGCAAAGATTTCAAAATATTTTAACATTTGATTGCTTTTTCCAAAAACAAAGTAAAATAAAGATATATCAAAGCGAAGCTACAACAACAACACCATCATTTCACATATAGACTAGCAAGTAAAAATAGAAATTTTTACTTGAAAGGGTAAAAAGAACCAACTTTTACAAAAGAGCCATCAAACAGACCAGAAAGGCTGACGGGCAGAGGCTCCCACTCAACCTTTTCCAAAGGGGTATATTGTTTTTGTAACCTTTTTCCTCGTCTTGATACAATAAAAAATGAAGACAGCAAAACTCGAAACCAAAGCAAAAAAATTAACCAAGACAATATGAAACAAAACACAAGTCCCGGAAATAAATGCCAGAACTCATTGGTAACACAACCATAAAAGTTTTATTCATTTTGTTTAGCACTGTACTTTTAAGACCCCACCCTTGGCTTTCAACATACGTATATACATATATATTGAGCTCAAGGAACACTCCCCCTCAATCTTAAAGAAATAAATTATTTTCGAAATAAAACTCTTTCTGTTTCGTTGCGTTTTTTTTTTGTTGCTTGTCCTGAGCTAAATGGCAAAGAGCGGGTTGTTTGTTCGTCTGCTGGAATGGTTGGCTGCCGGGCTGACTTCCCTCTTTATTTCTTAAGGTTGGTTATTTTCATTTGGTCTTTGCTGTTGGCTGTTGTTATTTTTGCTTCTTGTTCTTGTTGCTTAGGCAATTCAGTTATAATTGTGTTGCAAAATGTTCTCAAATAAAGATAAATTGCGTAATTTAATATGCCAACTTTTTATTGTGATTGCTGTTGTTCTTGATGGTGTGCTGTTGCCGCTTCAGTCAAGGGTAATGTAAGGCTGGCATTCTTCAGACTGCTCATACCCCCTCCTATTGCTTCATATTATTGTTATTTTTCTTTGGGTATTTATTGGCCTCATAATAATTAAACTTCCTCTGTTTTTATTTTACTCCTGATCATCACAGAGAAAACCAAACAAACCGGTTACGAGTTCATTTCATTATATTGCTCGTTGTATGTAGTATCACATTTTGGTTTGTTAGAACAATGTGTCCTTTGAAAGGTCCTAAAAGAGAATTCTTTGAAACGAACAGGGCGTACAAACCGACAAACGGACGATGGCTCATTATGATGTGTCATGTATTTAGTGTTAGACACTTTTGCCTTAACTTTCAGTTCGAGCCCAAAATGCCAATTACAAAATGATATTATATTGCCACAGTTGTAAATGTCTGCCAAAATATAATGATGTTTAATGACAAAAGCTGACAATAATAACATTAAATATTCTAAGAATGTTGTTGGTGCTAGCATTTCGAAGGAGTTAGAGATCCATGTAGTCAGTAGTAGCTATTAAGCAGAGGCTACATTAGCCAGAAATAATGAATATATGAAAATAATGTTTTTATGATGTATAAAAACACCCAAGATATTTAAAGTTGTATTGCACACTCTTCAGTTATATGGTTGAGAAGGTGGATGCAAATGCAAATTTGCCCATGAATATTCCAGTAAGGAACAGGGGCATACTTCTCACATAACAATGAGTGCTGTCCGATTCAAGCTCAATAATAAAGGGGCCTGCTTTTATAGCCGATTCCGAACGGAGAGAAGTTTTCACATGGTTGCCTTACCAGTTTTTCAAATGGCATAGTTCGTCGCAAATGTCCCCAACATTGGCATTTTGATGTTCTCGCCAGGATTCGAACTCATGCGTTCAGCGTTATAGGCGGACATACTAACCTCTACGCTACGGTGGCAGAGAAGGTGGAAGTACATTCCTTAACTATGCAAGAATCATATGAAGAAAGACAAAGGTGAATATAAACTCTTAACTATAATATACGGTCAGTCTACTTCGTGTTTAGTAGTATGCCGCCTGAGCTAAATTTAGAGGGATCTTTAAGAGGAGTATTCCCAATAGACCTGAAATGCAACTTCAAACTCCGGTCCAGATTTAAAAAATAAAACATGGATTATTTTACAAAGACGCATTAATAATTGTTTGCAAACTTTGTAAATTGTTACACCGAAATTCCAGTAGTTGGATCTCAAATAGTCGAACAGGACAAATAAGAAACGGTCAAGCAAGTAGCCAGACCAAGTGAAAAACATAAGCCACCTTTGTTTCCCGAAAAACAAAGAGCTCATTTAATCTGACATATTTCCCGTTACAGTTGTAATTTGTTTTGGAAAACAGTGGTGCTGAAATGCAAGTGTATCCTGGTGCTGGCGGTCGAGGAATACTAGAGTTGGTTAGATCCGGATAGAACTAGTTCATCGGAACTTATCCGAGTAAGGAACTGCTGGATCTAGTTCCTTCCTTTGCATATTTTTTTTGTACAGTGTCTCGATGTGCCTATATCGGCCTAGGTTTAATGCAGAAAAACTTACATTAAAATAAATGTTTGAACAAAACTCATATTTTAAGATTTTTACAAAAAACAAAAAACTGATTTGTATTCACATTAAGTAACAGCTTTTTATGAATTTTCATCATTTTTTAAACGAATTGACTCCCTGTGCCTATTATTTCTCACAACCTCAAATCGGACGTATTCTAGCGAAAGTACTTTCTTGCGAAATATTAGAACATGTTTGACATTGTTGCAACAGGAATTGTTTTTGTAGTATATATGCAACAAAAAATTGGTATAAACCATAAATTAAACTTTCATCTTATACTCTTTATAATCCTTTATTTGTCTGTCTAGTCGCTGTCCCTATTTTTTCGTACATAACTGTACATACTCACTGGATAAATCGAAAACAATCTGACGAAAAGATGGGAAAAGCAATGATTTAGACCAGTTACATGTGCCAAGTTTGACCGGGCCGAATCCTATGTACACTCTACCATGGATTGCATTTGTCAAGTAGTTTGAACAAATTCTCTTTATTAGCACAAACTAAACAAGTAAAAGCGTGCTAAGTTCGGCCGGGCCGAATCTTATATACCCTCCACCATGGATCGCATTTGTCGAGTTCTTTTCCCGGCATCTCTTCTTAGGCAAACAAAAAGGATATAAGAAAAGATTTTCTCTGCTATTAGAGCGATATTAAGGTATGGACCACAATTAAATTATATTTATGTTGGAGACCTGTGTAAAATGTCAGCCAATTCGAATAAGAATTGCGCTCTTTGTGGGCTCAAGAAGTAAAATAGAGAGATCGATTTATAATAAACACGTATGTTAATGGTCATGAGAGAATCCGTCGTACAAAATTTCAGGCAATTCGGATACTAATTGCGACCTCTAGAGGCTCAAGAAGTCAAGACCCCAGATCAGTTTATATGACAGCTATATCAGGTTATGAACCGATTTGAACCATATTTGCCACAGTTGTTGGATATCATAACAAAACACGTCGTGCCAAAATTCATTCAAATTAGATAAGAACTGCGCCCTCTAGAGGCTCAAGAAGTCAAGACCCAAGATCGGTTTATATGGCAGCTATATCAGGTTATAGACCGATTTGAACCATACTTGGCACAGTTGTTGGATATAATAACGAAACACGTCGTGCAAAATTTCATTCCAATCGGATAAGAATTGCGCACTCTAGAGGCTCAAGAAGTCAAGACCCAAGATCGGTTTACATGGCAGCTATATCAGGTTATGGACCGATTTGAACCATACTTGGCACAGTTGTTGGATATCAAAAACACGTAGTGCAAAATTTCATCCCAATCGGATAAGAATTGCGCACTCTAGAGGCAAAAGAAGTCAAGACCCAAGATCGGTTTATATGGCAGCTATATCAAAACATGGACCGATATGGCCCACAATACAATACAATACCAACCGACCTACACTAATAAGAAGTATTTGTGGAAAATTTCAAGCGGCTAGCTTTACTCCTTCGGAAGTTACGTGCTTTCGACAGACAGACGGACGGACAGACGGACGGACACGGCTAGATCGACATAAAATTTCACGACGATCAAGAATATATATACTTTATGGGGTCTAAGACGAATATTTCGAGTAGTTTCAATCAGAATGACGAAATTAGTATACCCCCCATTTTATGGAGGTGGGTATAAAAAGGATAATGGGAGGTCATAACAAGAAATAGCTATGTGTTTTTTATACGCTAGGATAAGAATCGCTTCCTCTAGAGCCTCAAGAAGTAAATTCGGGAGATCGGTTTATATGGAAGCTTTTTCATGTTAAGGAACGATTGGAGCCAGACTTGGTACATCTGTTGTATGTCATAGAAAAAGTCAACGTGCAAAATTTCAGCTAATTCGGATAGGAATTGCGGCTACTAGCGGCTTAAGAAGTATTTCGGATGATCGGTTTATATATGATCTAAATCGGATTTTGAACCAATTGGAACCATACTTGGTGCATCAGTTGGAGGTTATAGGAAAAATAATCGTGCAACATTTTAAACAAATCAGATAAGAGGTGCGGACCCCAGCGGTTCAAGAAATATAATCGGGAGAACGGTTTAACTGGGAACTATATCTAAACGTGGACCGATTTGACCCATTTACAATACCAACTGACCTATGTTATTTAGAAGTTCTTACGCAAAATTTAAGGCGCCTAGCTTTTCTCCTTCGAAAGTTAGTGTGCTTTCGACAAACGGGCAGACGGAGAGATGGACGGACAGACGGACGGACAGACAGACGGGCGGACAGACAGATAGACGGACGGACGGACGGACAGACAGACGGACGGACGGACAGACAGACAGACGGACGGACAGACGGTCGGACAGACAGACGGACGGACGGACATGGCAAGATCGACTTAAAATGTCATGAAGATCAGGAATATATATACTTTATGGGGTCTTAGAGGAATATTTCGAGGTGTTACAAATGAAATTAGTAAACCCCGTCCTATGATGGAGGGTACAAAAACAAGAGCAGAAAACCCAATACACCAATCAAGATAATAGGGTTTTGTCTTTTTGTCAAAGCGAGCATATGACAGCTGGTCATGAATTAGGGGCAGTGAATGCTCCAAGAAGGTCTATCTCTGTGTTGTCGTTAGCTAGAAAAGTCACCGTCTGTTTGTAAAATATGCTGATAGAACCTTTCAGGACATCGAAGAAGAGGCTGCGGGCCTGAAAAAAGCTGAAGATAATTTCCTTTAGGTTTTTATTTTGTTAAGGACTTGTTTAAACTAGCGAATATGAGCATTCGCCAGTAATTACACTATTTAAAGCGATCTGTCTGGGGAGGTGAGGGCATCTCCCTTCTCCTCTTTTTGTGGTATCATAATAGACTTTAATTACCAAATGATTCGTATTTCAGATTGTCACTAAAACCTAACTCTAAGGATCTATTAAACACACAGTTTAAGATAAAAGTTCCTTGACAACAAGAAAAAAACCTTCATCAAAGGCAATACTTCCTTACAAATTTAGAGAATTTTCATATTTGACTTAAATCATTAAAACCTTTGCAAAAACAATCATAATTAAATTGCCCCCATCTTAAATGGCCTTCCCATCAATACAACATTTGAGCACCATCGCAACAAAAACTTTTTGCTGTGTATCCCTTAACGTGTGTAATATATATAGGAGCCCCAATGTTGGCTATACCCAACACCAACACTTTCCATTACACTTGATGGGTAAACAAAGTTTTACCGTAGCCACTGTAGTTGGTTGGCTGTTGTCTTCATTTTCGTTTTTGGCTGCCACAGCATAAATAAATTAATGACTAAAAGAGTATTTTGTGTGTGCCCGCATGTCTGCACTGATTTAATGTATGATGTTGCCAGTGGAAAATAAAGGGGGTAAACTTTCAAACACTCTCACACGCACACACACAAACACTGTTAGTCGTTCACCGAGCTCTGAGAGTTGAGGGAAACTAAGTGAATACCAAACAACAACATCAAGAAGAAAAAAATTTCGATATAACAAACAGGAAGGACGACCTCATCCTTTGCTCTGCATAAACTACACTAGACAATTATGGCAGAAATGCCGCTATCTAGTAGAGAAAGGAGGGGTTTGAAAGTAGAAAATCAACATGGAATGCAACGTCACATCGTACCATCTACAGAAAATGTACTGTTGGTAGTTGTTAACTAACTAACAACTACCACACTGTAAAAGGAAACGACCCTTTTACCACAACACAACTAATGCACTCAAAAAAAATATGTGTTTTTGGATATTATAGTGTCAAAGCAAAATATCTTTGAGTGTATATGTTTTTTGTATGAAGGCCACCGTAGCGCAGAGGTTAGCATGTCCACCTATGACGCTGAACGCCTGGGTTCGAATTCTGGCGAGAACATCATACAAATTTTCAGAGGTGGTTTTCCCCTCCTAATGTGGGGACATTTGTGAGATTCTGTACCACTTGGTATGACAGTCTGGTAAAAAGTTCTCCACAAAGAGGTGTCGCACTGCGGCACGCCGTTCGGACTCGGCTATAAAAAGGAGGCCCCTTATCATTGAGCTTAAACTTGAATCGTACAGCACTCATTGATATGTGTGAAGTTGGTCCCCGTACCTTAATTGAATGTCATGGGCAAATTTGCATTTGCATATATGTTTTTTAATTTTACAGAAGAACTTTAATAAATTAGTGTTAAAAATGTTTGGAGTTTTTATGTTTGGGAGACATAGATGACGCAGAACAAAATTTATAACAAAATAAGGCAGTGACAGCAAAAATCATCGAAAAATCTATAAAACAGCTTCGAATGAGTCTTCAAAAAATCATAGTAAAAATACGGGTATTTTAAAACAATTTTATCACTAGTCACTTGTTTTATATAACGTGTTAATTTTTCCATTTCAACCGATATTATATATTTAAGGGAGAAATATCATGGGTTTTAAGCAAATTGTAAATACTTGGGTCGAAGAGGTCAATAAACGATCTCTGTACTTTTGCAATATTCAAAGGCTTGACCTCCAAATACATTTTTGGGGATTTCAAAATTAATTTGTTCTTTCTTTGGGTAGACTCCTTACTATAAACCATACATTCAGACTACTACCTCAATGTAAAGAACAACTTTCAGCAACAATCAGGAAGAAGTTCACAACAAAAGCTTAAGCAAAAGCAACAGCAACATCTCAACTCTACCAAAATTTATGTTTCAAACTTGCATATCTTTTTTTTTTGTCTTCTTTTCTTATACTTTAAACACCAAGAGATAATAACACGCAAAGTGTAAAATGTAATGGTGGTAAGGGTTGAAGAGGAAAGGCTGGCAAGATGGGACAATAACGAAATGAAAAGTGTAAAAGATACAACACTCAAAAGTGTTAGTCAATGCAGTTCATATTTTCAAGTCAGTGGGTGGCAAAATCGACTAGGAGTTTACAGGCATTTATGTGTGTTATATGGTATGTTGATGTCTTTGCAACTCCCTCTTATGAGCCCAGGAAAACATCACACCGTTGCAGTAAACAGCTACTGTGATAAACACAATCTTGGGAAACATTTTACTTTTCTTTTTCTTTTCAACGTTTCCTTCAGCCGAAAACAAGAAGATCTTTTGCTTTGATGACATGGAAGAGACGAAAGAAGGCAGGAAGGGTATGTTGAGCAATTTATTATCAACCCCATATATGTTACCATAGTAAATCAGACAGCCAGAACCATCTAGCAAGTCAAAAAAAATTGTCTTCAATGCTTTCAACTATAGACTAGGGTCACAATGCCCATGAGGGAAAAGAGGGGAAACAGCGATGGGTGAGAAATCATTTGCTGGTGGGGGGTTACTGCTAAATTTTGTAACTTTTTGTTGTTTCGTTAGTCGTTAGTCTGTTGCTGTGATTTACAACTTTCCAAGTTAGTGCAATTACAGCAATAGCAACAAATCCAAGCGAGAAAACAGGCGCATACAAAACCACCCAAACGTTTCAAAAAAAAAAAAAAAAACGCCGCATGGAACAGTGAAAGGCATGCCAAAATGTGGACAAAGAATGACTGCCAAATAGCAACACCAACACACCACTCACACTATACATCCACCGTCCGCCAAATATAACGCCCAAATTTCATTTTAGTGATAAAAAGCATTTAAAATATTTTTCTCTCTTTCCACTAGAATTTTTGCCTGTGTGTGTGGAGTGTGCCTCCTGCTGTCTATTTTCTCTTACTTGCCCTTTGTTAACTGTGTTTCTTTACATTGGGGGGACAATGTTATATTTGCCTCCTATTAGTATGCTTTAAAAAGTTCTCTTAAACTTTGCTTTCTTCTCTACTGAGATGGTCTTGGTATTTAATGTACATAAAAGCATAAAAGTTGTTGTAGAAATTTGTTAAAATAATGTGGGAGTTGCCATTGGACCAAAAAAAAAAAACAACAAAAGATTGTTGGAAAAAAAATATGAAATAACAGCCAAAAACAATTATGCCTTAGCTACCACTAAACATCATGCAGGCAGCCTATTCCCTCTTGCAATATAACTCTACTCCAATGAACAGAATGACAATAATGCAAAAATGACTTCAAAAGTTTATGTGATGAAAGCAATTATAATTGTAAAGGCGACATACAATTGAATGGATTTCTTTATGTCCTACTCCTTAAGCCAAAGATTATGCAGAGCAGCCTTAATGTATTGAGCAGCAAATGGCAAAAACTTCCAAAAAATTTTAAATATGTATTATATAACAAGTAAAAGCGTGCCAAGTTCGCCCAGGCCGAATTTTATATACGCTGGATCACATTTGTCGACTTCTTTTCCCGGCATCTCTTCTTAGACGAAAAAGGATATAAGAAAAGATTTTCTCTGCAAAAATTCATTCCAATCGGATAAGAATTGCGCCCTCTAGAGGCTCAAGAAGTTAAGACCCAAGATCGGTTTATATGGCAGCTATATCAGGTTATGGACCGATTTGAATCATACTTGCCACAGTTGTTGTATTTTATAACAAAACTCGTCGTGCAAAATTTCATTCCAATCGGATAAGAATTGCGCACTGTAGAGGCTCAAGAAGTCAAGACCCATGATCGGTTTTTATGGCAGCTATATCAGTTTATGGACCGATTTGAGCCATACTTGGCACAGCTGTTGTATTTAATAACAAAACTCGTCGTGCAAAATTTCATTTCAATCGGATAAGAATTGCGTACTCTAGAGGCTCAAGAAGTCAAGACACAAGATCGGTTTATATGGCAGCTATATCAAAACATGGACCGATATGGCCCATTTACAATACCAACAATACCGACCTACACTAATAACAAGTATTTGTGCAAAATTTCAAGCGGCTAGCTTTACTCCTTCGGAAGTTAGCGTGCTTTCAACAGACAGACGGACGGACGGACGGACAGACGGACGGACAGACAGACGGACGGACAGACGGACGGACGGACGGACGGACAGACAGACGGACGGATATGGCTAGATCGACATAAAATGTCGCGACGATCAAGGATATATATACTTTATGGGATCTCAGACGAATATTTCGAGTAGTTACAAACAGAATGACGAAATTAGTATACCCCCCATCCTATGGTGGAAGGTATAAAAATTAAATTGTTGTGCTTTGTTTGTTAGTTAGTTTGTCTCTTCCGTATAGAGTCAAAAATGGCTGAACCGATTTTCATAGATGGTAGAGTTTGAGCCCCGGGTAAAAATAGGGCACTACATTTTTTGAAAACCGAAGTGGGCGGCGGACCCCCCCATACCACAATTTTCAAAAACGCCATATTTCGGAGATTCGTGCAACGATTAAAATGTTACCCTAAATGTGGGGGGGGACCCCACCCCCAAAAACGCCACCCAACAGGACACTTTAACCGCTTTGAGAAATATGGATATGAAATGAATGGTTTTTAAAAGTACAAGACAAATCTGACACTAAAATTTATTTTTTGGTGTCTGAGGGCCCTTCCCACCCCTCAAAAATTTAACGATTGGGAGAGTACGGATATCAAATGAAATATTTTTAAAGGTAGAGTCCAATGCTGATATAAAAATTTATTCCTTGGTGTCCCAGGCGCCTCCCCACCTCTCAACAATACATATTTACCAATTGGGACAATATGGGTATCAAACGAAAGATATTTGGAAGCTGAGTACACATCTGTTATAAGAATTTTGTCTATAAGGCCTCCCCAGCCTCAAAAACCCTTAAAACGGACATAAATGTCCAACGTCACAATGAAAGGTCTTTGGAAGATGACTACGAATTTGGTATGTACAATTAGGACGGAATCTGGAACCGGCCCATCCACTAAAAACCCTTCAATAGGACGTGTAGTTCGATCGGAATAATATGTCAATCAAATGAGGATTTAAGCCCAAATTGCTATTAGTTAAGGTGGAGTTTATGGGGTGACACGACCCCCCAAGAGTCACCCCATAAACTCCACCTAAACCAATAGCAATTGAGGCTCAAATTAAAGAAATTTGAGAATAGAGCACGATGCTGATATTTTTTCAGGGCTAAGTCCGTGGGTGGCCGCCTCACTATGCATCCCCCTCAAACTGGATATATTTGTGGATTATGGCAAAAAGGGGCCCAAATCTGTATCTGTTTCATGGCCAAATGTTTCAAGGACGCCTCACCTCATAAACTTTCCCTAAAACACACACATATATACCGAACTATGGCAATATGCAGCTCCATGCGGTTTTTGGGAGTGGAGTATAAATCTGATATCCACTTTTAGGGCAAATAGTTTGGCTACTCCAATCCAACACCAAATCCAAGAGAATGAAGTAGATCTTATATCCAAACATTGATGGGCGGACCCTCCCCATACCCTATTTTCAAAAACGCAAAATCTCGGAGATCGGTGGGGCGATTTAAGCGAAATTTGGGTTATCTAGGGGGCTGTCCCACCTCCAAAGCTACCAGCCAAATTAAATGGCAATATGGCAGTCAAATGAAAGGTATTTGGGACCAGAGCACGAATCTGGTATATGGGAATCCCCCTCGCCCCCAAAAACACCCCCATACCGGAAATATTTACCGACCATAGCAATATAAGGCTCCAATGAAAGGTATTTGGGAGAAGAGCACCAATATAATATCCACAGTGGCGCGAAATATCTGAAAGGTCGTACCTACATCCCTAAACAGGACTTATTTCCTGACTTGACCGTATAGGGCCCAGACAAAATAATAGAGTGAAAGAAGGCGAAGCGGAGCAGGCCCGTCCCAGCTAGTTCTATATAAAATCGAAATCCAGTCCAAATTACATTTGGAAACAAGTTTTTGCGAAATTTTCTATAACAATTAAAAAAATTTTTTACGTCGGTTTAGGTTAGGCTATAGTAGAAGACTGCAATCAAACTGACTTAAAAATTTTAGTCCATTGTGATAACACAGGAGTGAGAGACGAAAAAATTCCTTATTTCCTACGATTGAAAAGTCAAATCCTAATAACTTGCTAATGTTCGCACTTCCAACTGCCAAAGGGATTCTGATTCAAGTTGTGTTTATCAACGATAAGGGACCCTTTTTATAGCCTTATCTTGTACGGTGTGCAGCAGTGCGACATCTGTTTGGGCCAATGACCATGCATTGTATTGTACCTCACAAATGTCGCCAGCATTAAGAGGGGATAACCACCGCTTTAAATTTTGTCCGAAGTTCCGCCAGGATTCGAACACAGGCGTTCATCGTCATAGGTGTACATAGGCTACAGAAGCACGATATCCACATTAAGGAGTAATATAGATATTAGAGAGTTAAAGAAGGCGCAGCGGAGCGGGCCTCGTCCAGCTAGTACATGTATAAACACGAATCTCGTCCGCACTGATTCTTACGAATGCGATTGTAATCTTACTCGGTCTACGTATTCGAAGCAACTCGTTTCTTAACACCGTTTGTTCATGCGTTGCCGACTGGTTAAACATCGTAACACATCGCCACCAATACTAGTAGAGTGTTTGTTGTTGCATTTGTGTTTAAGAAAAAGAACGCATGGTATTTTTAGATTATTCTAATTGCCATTTGCGAGTAACACCGGAGTACAAAAAAAGCCACCGGTTGCAGTTCTCTGATTAATATACATATCCCCCATCCTATGCTAGTGAGTATAAAAAGACCAAATTCGATTTTCTGTTTCTCAACAGAAGAAGGAAAAACTTGATAAAATCCGAAAAATTTAGATACAAAAATTAAAAATTTTAAAAAATAATTGTTACTTTTTGTTACAAACTGTATCAAAATGTTTGTTGTAACTAAAATTTTGCAAATTCTACTAAGTTTTTTCTTTCTCGTGTAAGTTTACAAAAAATCGAGTTAGTCTCTTTTTATATTAAGCCATGGATATGTTCAACAGTGTCTTTGTCCTTCATGTCTTCACAGCTTCTGCAGAAATAGTTACTTGCAATTTTCAGAGAGAATCATGACTGGTTACATGACGGATACCATGAGTGAGACTTCTGTTCTGGCCAACGACAGCAAAGCGATCAACATCTTCTTCAAGTTTGACTGATCCACATAATATTGGAACACCCCGAAATTGAAATTTTTATATGTCACCCAGGACAGGTAAATATTCAGCTGTTTAGCTAAAATAAGAAATATTTGTATTTTCTATGGAGATTTAATAGATGCCTGGATGTCTGAAAAGATATTTATGTCATTATTTTTTTGAAAACTTTTTATGGTAGCCCTTGCACCATTTCTGTAATTGCAAGAAACTCCGCTTGACAATACAGCGATCCAGTAACCTACTTGACAATGCGAAAACAACTTTGGCTGGTATATGAGGCATTGAAACAAGAATATTTTACTGATACTGTGTTATTCTTGATTGATCAAACCTCAACCTCATGGCAGAGTTTGCACCCACAATGAGTACATCCGATGACTTTGGAAATGCTGTCCACCGCAACACAATACCATACAGCATTACAGATGTTACAACTACAGTATATGGATGGAGCCCATATTTAAAGCTATTCTAGCTTTTTATAAGAAATATATCCAAAGCCAAATTTATTTGAGCCAATTGAATTTTTAATATTTTTCACAATAATCTTTACTCATTTCTTTTCTAGTTATGATTATGTGTATATGAACATATGTCCTTGCAACAAATAAACCCGGAATTTTTAGTTCTTCCTCTTCTTTCCTCTTGGCCATTATTTGGTTGGCCGCAACGTTAATCAAAATTTAAACTTTGGAAAATTTGTTATGACTTGGTTTATTGTTAAATTAATAGAAATTTATTTAATAAAATGCAAGTAATTAAATTTAAATGTTTCTGGGCTTTCATATACCAGACCAAGGATGCGGGGTGTTTTGAGGTTTTCTCTCAATTCCTTGTTTAAGAGAGCCAGAAACATGAAGCATGAAATGGTGGGGGAAAAATCAAATAAATATTCATTAAATTTTCCGGACATTTTTCCAGCAAGTATTAACAACAATGGGGTGCTGCAAACGCTTGTTGCTGTGCTACTGCTGCTGCTGGCTTTCCATATACATAAAGTTCTTTATTGGAAAAATAAAATTTAATTTTCATTTTCATCTGGCCCTTCTGCCACTGACACTAATAGATTGCCAAACCACCAACAATTTTATTGTTTGCTGAAAGTAAAATACCAAATGAAGGAAAAAAAAACCAAAGCAAGAAAATTATCCAACATCAACCACTCAATAAACATCGTTTTTCGAAAAAGTTTAATTGAGTTTATTTTTAGTATACGCTATGAATGCTTTCAAATTTTATAGAATTTTTGTATATGTTAAAGCATAATGCCAAGGGGTTTGAGTGAGGCTAAGGCCTCATCCCATTCATCCTCCATCCCAGAGCCCACAGAAAGTTTTGCGGTAAGAAAATTAGATTGTCCGTCTATGACATTTATATGGTGTTAAAATAATTTATGTAAGTAAATTAATTAATGTTCGTCATGCCAACAACAAAATCTAATTTATCTTCAAGAGACGATTTATATGCTACGGATTTTTGAAATTCATCATCATCCCGCTGTGTACATAGGTCGTCCATCCAACAGTAATGAAAAGAAGTTTATCAATCTTAAGGGATATTAATTTCGAATGAAAAGAAGCCTAAATTCTGTAGCGTAAGCACCGAAAAGAATATTTACGAAATAAGGGATTCAATGTGATAAACAGGGACTTTTGTGGGATTTAATAAATAATTTTTTTTTTGTACTAAAGCTTATTTGGTATGGAAAAAAGTGTTGGTCATATTTGTGGGTGTTATTTAAGTAACTAACAATTCATATTGTAGTTGATTGGATTTATTTTTCTAGATATGGAAACAAAACACGATTCATAGTACTTTATTATGACACGATATGTGGGCAGATATATATATATGTATGATAATAATAATAATATGCCAATATTCATGATCAAAAATGGTTTTTTGTTCTTCCAAGTAGTCTCCAACACGATTATTAAACCAATTGTCAAGGCATTTTTTTCACTCCGGTTGAGACACCTCCAAATCATGGTCATTGAACGCTTTAACAGCATCTTCTAGCGACGAAACCACACATTTTTTTCATTATGTAGCATGACGATCTTGCATTATAAATTCAGACACGACATCTTTATTCTATAATACAACGTCCGTTTTAGGACAATCTTCACAGAATTCCTGAGCGTCGGCAACGATCGAATTCCTTAAACCAGTGTCTCCTAGTGCTATTGGTTGGTGCTAAGGCCCATAAAGTATATATATTCTTGAGCTTCTAGAGGGCGCAATTATTATCCGATTTGGCTCAAAATTTTGCACGTGATGTTTTGGTGTCACATCACTGTGCCAGGTGTGGTCTAAATCGGTTCATGGGTCCTTGGGTCTTGACTTCCAGAGCTTCTAGAGGGCGCAATTCTTATCCGATTTGGCTGAAATTTTGCATGAAATGTTCTGGTATGACTTCCAACATTTGTCCCAAGTCCATATCCTGATATAGCCGCCATATGAACCGATGTCCCGAATAGATTTCTTGAGCCTCTGGAGGGCGCAATTCTAATCCGATTTGGTCGAAATTTTGCATGGAGTGTTCTATCTTGACTTCCAACAACTGTGTTTAGTATGGTCTAAATCAGTTTATATCCTGATATACCCGCATATAAACCGATCTTCCGATTAGACTTTTTGGTCTTCTAGAGGGCGAAATTATTATCCAATATGGTTGAAATTTTGCATATGTCGTTTTGGTATGACTTAAAATAACTGTTCTAAGTATGGTCTAAATCGTTGTATAACCTGATATAGCTACCATATAAACCGATCTCCCACTTTGACTTTTTGAGCCTCTGGAGGGCGCAGTTATAATCCGATTTGCCTAAAATTTTGGGGGCGGTGTTTTTCTATGACTGGTGTTTTTCTATTAGAAAAAGTAATTAAAAGAACTTGTTATTATTTTTTATACCCACAATTGTCATTCCGTTTCCAAACACATCGATATATCCATTTCATTCTCGTAAAATTATAAGATGATTTAATGATGTCTGTCCGTCCGTCTGTAGTTATCACATTACAGCCTTTGAATTTTTTTCCATTCAATTCATTCAATGTCTATATGTTTTGAAATTTCGCTGAAATTTAAAACGTTGAGTTGAAACGATGATATCCAAAGCGAATATTGTTCCGATCGGACTATTCTTACATATTGCTGTCATACAGACCGATTTGCTGATTTAGGGTTTTAGGCCCAAAAAAGCCGCATTTTTTACTCGGTTTCACAGAAATTTGGAACATTAAGTTGGACTAGGCCTCGCGATGTCAAAACGAGTACGGTTCACAGCAGACCATATTTTGATATAACTGTGACATAGACCGAATTGCCGATTTAAGTTCTTAAGCCCATAAAAGGAGCATTTATTGATCGAATTGATTGAAATTTGGAACAGTAGCATGTATTGGATCTCTTGACTATTTTGCCAATTACCGTTTATATCGGATCATATTTCAATATAGCTGCTACAAAAACCGATTTTCAACGAAGGGTATTTATCCCACAAAAGCAGTTCAACTATGGATATAGAATGGATAAAGCCACCGTAGCTCTGAGTTTAGCATGCCCGCCTATGACGCTGATCGACTGGAATCAAGTCATGCAAGCAGATCAAAAAAAATTCCAGCGGAAGTTCTACGCCATGTAAAAACTTCTCCTCAAAGAGTTGTCGCACTGCGACACGCTGTTCGGAATCGGCTATTAGAAGAATATGGCTTATCATAGCTTTGAGAAGTTTGCCCTGTTTCTTAATGTACATGGGCAAATTTATAAAGTAGTCATAATAAAATAGGATAATAAATATATCCATGGTGATGGGTACACAAATTTCGGCACGGCTGATTTTAATGCGTTTTTTTGTTCTTGTTAATTTTATACCTATTTTATATTATTACAAAATTTACATAGCTACGTATATTTCTAAAAATTCTATGCAAAATTTTTGCTTGTTATATTAAACACATTCTACATATTTAATCCCTTCGCTTATGATTCTAATCATTTTTCTACCCAAAATTTCATATACGTACCCAAAAAAAAGCACGTAGAAAATTGTTTTGTTTTCTTTAGAGCATATGCATAAATTAAGCTTAGCTCCCCAGGGGTGTGAGTTCCATGCTAAAGTCTTTCACCTCTAAATGCTAATCTTATTAAAAATATATGCATATGTATATAACAAGACTATAAGCAGACAGGCAGGCGGACAGGCTGAGAGACTTGCCAACGAAAGTACGGACAAACGAACCGAGAAGTATAGACAGACAGACGAACGGACGGACACGCGTACGTGAATAAAGATGTGTTTATTTTGTTAATGAGAAGCTGTTTTTGCCACTTGGTACATCAAAGCTGGTTGCACATGTCGCTTCTACTCGCTTTTGAATTTTTTTTTGTGATTCGTTCCCTCCGTTTGTTCTATCCTCTACGATTTGTGTGTTGAGCAAACACTAATACTTAATCGTATATATGCAGATAACACACGTCCCATTTGGCATTATAACAACACTAATGCCATCTAATTTGACTTTTTTGTAGTAGTGGTAGTGTTACTTGCGGCATTGGACCAAATCGTGGTAGTTTTATCCCTGTATTAGTGCAGGAGTAATACATATTAGTCAGTCGTCAAAGACAATGGGAACCTAGACGATGAATATACTCGTACCTTACCCATCTAACACTATATGAGATTTTTTTAAGTGTTTGCAAAAGCTTAAGGATATTTCATGGATTATGACAATAGTAATGGTAATGATGAAAATGTAATGCAAAATTGTCACTTTAATGAGGGCAAAGATTTTTGTAGTCGCAATCATGGGTACTGTTTATAAATGTCAATGGGATATACATATGTACATACAACATAACTTAAGTGAAACAAGTTAAAGTGTGCTAATTTCGGCCCGGACGAATCTTACAATATATACCACCATGGATCGCATTTGTTAAGTTCTTTGCTCGACATTTCTTAATAGGCAATCAAAGGATAATGGATAAGAATTTCGACGCAATTGGTGCTATATCAGGTTATGGTACGGTTTGGACCATACATTGTTTGGATATTGGAGACCATAGGTTTGGACCATACATGGTTTGGATATTGGAGATTATTGTGCAAAATTTCAGCCAATTCAGATAAGAATTGTGCCATATATGGGATCAAGAAGCAAAACCAGGAGATCGGCTTATATAAGAGCTATAACGGGTTATGGACCGATTGGCATGTATGTTGAAAATCGTTGAATGAAATTTCTACCAAATCGGATGAAACTTGCCCCCTTATAAGTCTCGAGAAAAAGAATCGGGAGATCGGTTTATACGGAAAAAATATCATGTATAATATTATAAACTGATTAAGATCACTCTCGGCATAGCACTTGGAAAACAAAACACTTCATACAGAATTTCTGAAAATTGCGTCCTCTAGAGGCTCAAGATTTTAAGGTCCGAGATCGGTTTATATAACAGCTTTATCAAAACATGAATCGATATGGCCCATTTGTAATCCCAAACGACCAACACTAATAGGAAGTATTTGTACAAAATTTCAAGCGCCTAGCTTTATTCCTTCGAAAGTTAGCGTGCTTTCAATAGACAGAAAAACGGACAGACGCAGGAACATTGCTAAATCGTCTTAAATAAAACTTTTTTGGGTCTGAGATCAACATTTCGACGTGTTACAAAAGAAAGACGAAATTAGTATACCTCTATCCTATGGTAGAGGGTATAAAATTCATTTTAAGTAAAACTTGAAGAAAAAGCCATTTCTGTTTGTGTTCTTCAATGTAGTCGAATTTACTTAAGTGAAGTATCGCCTCTTAACAGCAAAAGACTTTGCACCCCAAATTTTAATTTTTTGTGAAACTAAAATCGCATAAGTGAAAGAGCTCTTTTTAATAAAATTTTTTTCACACAAGATTAGTACGGTGATATGAAAATTCGCTTTCACTATACATGATTGCTTAAATTCAAATCAGTTTTTCTTATCCGAAAAGCATAAAATCTTTATTTGAATCGATAGTACGGTCCATATAATTTAATGTTTGAAAATTATTTCATGCAAATTTTGACCGTGACTGCGCCTCAAATAGTCCATCCGTTTAGTACAACCAAGTTTTTGCGGAAAATGAAATCCATATTTTCGCGGTATACTGTACTTACTAAAAAGATCGAAATCCTTGGACTGACATATATTGCAGATGTATTAAAATTTCACTCATTTGTAGCCTAATATGCAGTACCTATTGAATTATTATCATATTGGGCAAATCATATTCAATTTTCTCTGGAAATTATAGGCCATTCTAATTTCTGAAGTTTGTTTGGTATTGTAAATGGACCAAAACGTATAGATATAGCTCCCGTTTAAACCGATCTCCAGATTTTACTTTTGAGTCTCTAGAGGCCGCCATTCTTATGTGATTTGGCTAACATTCTTCGCTATGACTTCTCCTATGAACTTTAACATATATGTAAAGTATGGTACAAAAATTGATGTTGCTCCCATATAACCCGATCTCGTGACTTGACTTGAGCCTCTAGAGGAAGCAATTTTCGAGACGGACCAACTTTACACGTTTTGCATTTTGCACGAAAACTTCTGCTATGAATTGCACCATCTGTTATATTTGCTCCATAACCTGATATAGCTCCTAAATGCACAGAACTCTCGATTTTATTTCTTCAATACCCATACATAGAAAAAAATTGGAACAAAATATAAGATTGTCCTAATTTGTAGGATTTTAGCAATGAAAACGATCCAAACCAAAACTTTAAATAATAGATCTTTAAATTTAATTTACTATTTACTAACGGACACGACCATCCGTTTCAAATTTCGATCGTTGCTTGATTCTTATTTTACGTTATAGAAAACTATATTTTTTGAAAAACTCTTTTTTTTTAATCTTGTAATCTTAAATTATGAAAACTAAGCATTTGAAGACGCTCCTATTTGCGTCTTCAACATAGGTACTGTTGTCTTGCCCCAAAGTCAATTTCTTAACTTTGAACTCTATATTGAAATTCATTTTAGATTTTTGTCTTTAATGATAAGACTCAAAGTTAAGAATCTATTAACCTAAAATTTAAAATACAAATCCCTAATATCAAAGAAAATATCATTCCCCAACGGAAATGTTTCCTTAAAAAGATGGAAAATTTTATCATCTTTAAGTTAATAAGCAAATTTACTTTGGTTCGAATCTTTAAATTTAAAAAAAAAAACAAATTTTCAGTGTAGGAATAAATCGTATCCAAATCTATAGTGGAGGGTTTACAAGATTCGGCCCAGCCGAGCTTTATAGGCGATCAAGTCATGGAGGTCAGACATTTAGCCTTTGCGACACGATTTTCATGGCATCCAGATTTTCATAAAATATTTCACTAAAATTAGATTTTATAGAAAACTAGCTTTAAAGATGGAGCATCGTAGCTGGTCCACAATGCGCCTTCTTTCATTCTTTAATACCTTTTTTTTTAGTCTCATATTGCCATTCGGTAAATAAGTTCTATCTGAGGGTGTTTTGATGGTGAGACGGCCCGTTCCAGACATTTGGCCCTGAATGTGGATATCAAATTCGTGATCTTCCCCTACCATACTGTGCTGATCGGTGTATATCCTTTTGGGCGGGTTTTGGCTTGATGCGGTCCGCGCAGATAGACCGCCCCGAATTTGGATACCAATTTTTTTTTTGGGTTACTATAAGTGAGCGTAAACTATATTTTGCTTGAATTGATCCAACAATCTCGGGGATCGGATTTTTTTAAAATTAGGATAGGGGTGGGTCCGCCCCCCTTCAGGTATCACAAAATGAAGCAGCCTATTTTCACTAACGGTCCTTTCTACGCTATGTGTGAAAACTTCAAACAATCGGATAAGCCGTTTTCGTGTCTATACGAAAAATGTTTGTAATATATAAGAGTTTTCCACAAATTTTCGTCAAAATTGAGTTTTTATAAAAAATTGGCTTAGAATCTTTATACCCTACTATGGCATATGGTATTATAAATTTAACCAGAGAGAAGAGAAAAGAAGAGATGTAAACGCCCTTAATTATACTCATCAGCTCAGAATGTCTTCCTAAGTAGATTAGGGCACGTCTGTCTGTCTTTCCGCCCGTTTGTAAAGCTGTCCATGTATTCTTAAATATGGACTGCCAGTTCTTATACATGGACAAACAGTTCGAATTTCTTTTTTAATTACCGGAAAATTTTGCACATATCACATTCTTGGTCATAGAACAAAATTTATTGATTTTGGTGAACATTGGTTGTGATTTGGATCTAGCTCACATATCTTTATATCGCACTTTAAATCTTGCGAAAACGCAAATAAACCCTTTACAAGCGTATATAAAACCTAAAAAGGATTTGCAATATTTTTTTGTTCATTTAGTGTTTCACCTTTGCATTCATGGCTTATGAGAGGCCAAGCCCAAGTTCTATCCTTCTTTAAAAAATTCCTCTTTCTCGTTATACCTAAATAACCCCTATTAAAATAAAAGGCTAACTCATATAAGCATTTATATTGTACATACCAACCTACCTATGTTAACAGCAACGATTGTTTGCTAATCGCATTAGAAAACATGTAAACGCAACGGAATGAATTCAAAAATACTATGTCGACCAAAACCCTTCCCACACCACAAACGTTACCACCTTCATCATCTTCTATCTAAGTCGACAAAGCGTTTTAATTAATATAAAACTATTTGAATATCGTTGGCCGTTGACATGCATAAACCCTAACACAAAACATGCGCTCATGTGTTGATGTGCGGATATATGTATATATCCTTATCCTTAACCAGGACTAGAACTTGTTACATCCAAACCCGGAAAAATAGCTTCGTTATGTTTACATATTCATAATAGTTATTTACATACGAAGCATACCTAGGATTATAAGACAATGATGGTTGGATGGAGATAGAGATGCATAATGACATGGCTAAATAAATACAAAAAAAGGGGGAAGCTTTAGTGTTACATACCTGCAAAATATGCCAACATGGCTGTTAGGACGACTGATATTAGAATTAAGGCGATACTCAAACATTTCCAGGAACAACGGTGCTGACAACGTTTATCTATGTGAAACCTGCAAAAATTAAAGAGAAACAACAAAACATTACGTTTAGATGGCAAAAGAAAAAATAATTTTATATGCAAAAAGTAGCTGGACAAAACGTTGACGACGACATCAACAACAACAACAACAACGAGAACAGTATAAACAACTTAAATTAAACAACACACAAAACAACAACAATGACATATTAAAATGTAATGTTCTTCTATGTGGACCGGTCGAGCAGCAGCAATAGCAGCAACACCAATAGAACGAGGCTGTTGTCAAACCCGGGTGTTGATTAACATTTTTTTCTCGTTATACATGACGTGGTGATATCCTTCCAGCCAACAAGCAGCCAGTAGCATCATCTAGTATGCTCCTCTTCAGTATCCTTGCATATGAATATTTATACGTATGATGATGTTTGTATATGAATTTTGCCTTTAAGTTTATGTGTACGCTACACGTGTATGCGTGTGTGAAAATATTTGTACTTTTGTTATAAAATTGGTTGTGTTTATTTAACATGGGTCCATGTCATCATGAATGTGTGAGAGGAGTTTTTGTATAGTTGGACCTTGGCTCTATGTTATGTTAAATTTCAACTTGTTTGCAAAATGCTGTTAAAAATGACCATGTTGTATAAAACATTTGCCCTGGTTCCTTTAGCATTTGCATATAAAAGCATATATGCTATACAATTTTGTTTTTTTTTTTTAATATTACTTAAATATCTATGTACATTAGATGGGGTATTCAATAATGGCTTTTAAAGAAATGCATTAGAATAATATCAAGAAAGGAATCGAGACTGTATTATAATATATTGTAAGTAAGATCAAGGAAGCAATAACAATCTTATAATGAATCGGGTAGTACCTTCTATCATAATAGGCTTACGCCAACGGATGTCTAAATTACTCAGGTCTTGCGTATCCAGCACTGTCAAGAAGAAGAAGTTCCACTTAAGGTTTTTATTTCTTTATGGACTTGCTGCATTACTGGATGTAGACATACGAAACGTATTAGGATTTTTTACAGAGATCTAGCTGGTTCAATAGATGGAACTAGAAAGCAGTTTCCTACACCTGTTTCTGTTGTTGAATTCGTTTTCACCCAAAAATTAAAAACAATCTTTCCGTAAACTCATAAAAAGTGAAGCCCAAATGGTAGTAAAATTGACCACGATTTGGCGTTTAAGATTTTTTCCGGTTTAGTATACACAATTCCATGTTTTAGGTATATGCGAATGAACTAAAATCAAATTCAGCGTGTTTTGAAAGCAATCATAAGGAAAATTGGTATTTTAATAACAATTTCATAAAAATGTTTCGTATCATAAACCTTAATTTATTACCTATAAATATGAGTCCCCAAAATATATAAATTATTCTCTTTTTTGTTTTGTTGCCTCTTCTTTTTTGGGATTAGAGAACAAAAACACAAATACTATTCATCGGAAATTGCTTTATTGTTTTTCAAAATAATTCCCCATTAAGATCTTTACACTTTTGCATGCCCTTGAACCAATTGTCGAAGCACTTCAGCCACTCTGATTGAGGTATCTCTAAAATATGCATTCTGAACCCAACAACTGTTTCTTCAGTTGCCGAAAAACTTTTACCCTTTTATTGTATTTCTTATGTACGGGGGGAATAAAAAGAAGTCATTCGGTGCCAAGTCATTAAATCGATGTTTTGAGTGGTCAAAAATGCAGTTGTTTCGTATTTTTGGAGCATTTATTTCGACCAATCGACTTGAGCCTTTTTTTGAGAGATTGACAAATTGTGTGGGATCCAACACGAAAAAAAATTTTTGACGGTCAATTGTTCATGGAATATTGAATGTATGCTGACCCCACTAATGCCTAAGTTTGTCTCAATGTCACAATAGGTCAAAAGACGATCTTGCAGTATTTGCATTTGGCGCACAGCATCAATGGTTTTTGGAACAACAACTGATTTTGGAGAACCTTTACGAAATTAGTCTTCGAGTGAACTACGACCTCGGCTGAATTCACGATACTATCGATAAACACTGGTGCTTGATGGAGCTTCAGCGCCAAAAATTTAATTATGTTCATCGATACACTGTTGTTAAGTTAATCCACGTCGGAATTTGTAAAATACACCAAAATATTCACGATTTAATTCGTTTTTTTAGGGCGAGATGAATCTCTCTCAAAACGTTCTGAGTACGTATAACCTCAACAAATTCAAGCTTTATGATAGGGCTGTCAGTTGGCAGATTGCAACACAAGGGTTGTCCAATCCCGAAATATAAAAGGCAACCCTCGTAATAAGCTTCAGTACAAATTTGCAAACAACTTTTTTTTCCACCTATAAATAATATGTGTAACTATACCCTCCACCATATGATAGGGGTATACCACTTTCGTCATTCTGTTTGTAGCACCTCGAAATATTCGTCTAAGGCCAAATAATGTTTATACATTCTTGATCGTCATGGCATTTTAATTCGATCTAGATATGCCCGTCCGTCCGTCTGTGTGTCGAAAGCACGCTAATTTTCGAAAGAAATTTTACACAAATACATCTTTTAAGTTTAGGTCGGTTCTATTTGTAAATGGGCCATATATTGGGTTGCCCAAAAAGTAATTCCGGATTTTCCATATAGTCGGCGTTGACAAATTTTTTCACAGCTTGTGACTCTGTAATTGCATTTTTTCTTCTGTCAGTTATCAGCTGTTACTTTTAGCTTGCTTTAGAAAAAAAGTGTAAAAAAAGTATATTTGATTTGAGTTTATTCTAAGTTTTATTAAAAATGCATTTATTTTCTTTTAAAAAATCCGCAATTACTTTTTGGGCAACCCATAGGTCCATGTTTTGATATAGCTCCCTAATAAATCGAATTTGGATTTTGACTTCTTGAGCCTCTAAGGGGCGCAATTTTTATCCGGATTGGCTAAAATTTTACACAAGGACTTCTGCTATGGTCTTCAACATTCAACTTATTTATGGTCGGACCATAACTTGATACAGCTCCAATAGCATAACAATTCTTTACCATTATCCTTTGTTTGCCTAAAAAGAGATTCTGGGAAAAGAACTCGGCAAATGCGATCCATGGTAGAGGGTATATAAAATTCGGCGCGGCCGAACTTAGCAGTTCTTTTCCCTTCGTTTCTTTCTTAGGTATTCATTTTTGATTATTTTACGATTTGTCCACCTTATTGTATCTCTCAATTTATGAATGCATATTCTGTAAGTCCATGAGTCCATCTACATGAGTGAACATGTAAATATGTTCTGGTGTTCAGTTGACATATTAAGTTTATTTTTAAGTTCTTTTTATCATTCTCATGACACTGATGCATATGCGACGTATTTGCTTGGGGCCATGTAAATGTGTATTAAATTAATTAAGCCCCGTTTTTTTTTATTTTCATTTTGGAACAGAAATGAAATTACTGGTTTTGTTTAATAACAAATAACAATTTAATTTAAATTAACATTAAAAAGATTTTTTATGCTCTAGGTAATTTGTACCTTTGATGCTGGCTTAATATTAGCATGAGGACATTGTTTGCATTGTTTGGGATGAAAAGTTGTTTAGGATAACGTATATTGGGTTATAGTGATAATTCGCAAATAAATGCAGACATTTTTTTAGACCACCGAGGTGCAGAGGTTGGCCTGTCCGCAGCAGCTGAGCGTCCGAATGTGAATCCTAATGGAACATCACATGAAAAATTTCAATAGAATTTACCCCCCCATGTAAAGTAATTGTAAAAATATGGAATAATTGAGGAAGATCTATAATAGGTATAATCTGACCAAACAACCAGCTCATTTATTGCTACCACATATTGGGCTTATTAGATCCTATGGTACGACTCATGTTGGGGTTTATTGAAAAAACTAAACGATTTTGTAAACCTACCAAAAGTGCCTAAATCAATAATGTTTTTCACTGCTCATAAATCATATCGAAATTGCTTGGTGGTTACATTATTCCATAGGCAATTTATGGCAATTTATTGTCACCATTTTTGCCTCATATTTGTGAAGTATTTATGTCTGCTACATACAATATGATATGAAAAAAAAAACTTATAAGTGATAGTTTCTCCTCTTATGGCAAAAAATCCATAACGTTTTAATGGCAATTCTTGAATGGGTGGGCGGAGCAAGTTCTGAGGACGACAAGCCTGTTAAAAAAATAATTGAACTTCAAACCTCAAAGCCATCGACATTGACAGGCTTGACAAACGAACCATCGAAAATATAAACAACTTCCAAACAAGATAGGTTTGCCTTTCTCGAATTCTGTAAATCATCCTTTAATGAATGTTTATCATTACATATCGAGAAGATTGCACAACTAGGCATCAAGTACACTAACTGCAAATGTATGTATGTATTTCGCTTATGAATCACCCTGTTGCGAAAAAAGCTGTTGCCATAGCTCGTATTATTCCATACACCAAAAATGTTCAAGTTGGTGTGGTATGGCTTTGATAGTTTTTTAGATTTTTTTTTACATTTTGGCATAAATTTACACTGAATTCAAATTTCTTCATTATTTCTCAATCCCCTCAACATCGTGCGCCAGCACAACGTTCAAGTGTCTGGTACAGGCACCAAAGGCAAGAGTTTGTCATCGCTAATGGTGTGATTATACTGAGGCATATGCTTTTGGCAAATGAATAATTGCCCAAAGCGATAACAGCGATACCAAATGGTGCGAACTGCAGAGTGTGGCAATCATCTGGGTGGTTATAAAGTGAGGTGTGATAGGTAGTTAAAATTAAAATGACTTTTAAGACATCTTCTTCCGAAAAGAAATTCATGATCATGTACTCTACACCATAGATTGGCATGATTTATTTAGAGAATTTTCTAAGAAATCCAAAATTGTTATGGATTTTTAATGGAGAAGATAACACGCAAATTATAATAATCTGAAACCATATTATCATCGTTATCATGGAAAGATTAGCCGAAATGTATCGGTATCTTTCGCCCGCGAAAGATACGGAATTCGGACAAGAAAAATTTCGTATTTATGCAGAGTAACTCCAAATGCGGACGCGGGGGTTCAGCGATTTCAAGACGAGATCCTTAGTTATGCGCCAGGTGGCACTGACTCTCACTTAAAGAATCGAAAAAGAATCAGTACAAGTGGGTCTGACAGTAAATGGAAATAAGACAAAATTGATGGAGTCTTGTACCCCCAAGCAGAGAATGAAAATGGAAAAAGTTGGAAAACAAAACTTTGACATATTCAGCAACTTTATGTACCTCTGTACCATTGTAACCGAAACGAATGACACAGTCTTGCAATAAATCGAATACTAATATTGACACTTTGGATTAAGCAAGCAGGTTAGAATCAAGTTCGACCAACGAAATTACACTATACAAGCCACTGATATTACCCGTGTTGTTATATGGCTCCGAGGCATGGGTACTTGTTAAAAGGCTGAATAAGCCGAAGTCAATAAACCATAACACCATGACATGCTTTGACGGCATGACATTGTCCTGGTAGGTTAGGTCGTACAAATAAAAAAACAGACACAGCCCATCGCAACCGCATACCATACTCGCAAATGCATACACCAAAGCCCAAGAACGGCATGGCGCGCAATAACAGAGGCATATAGGTGACGATCATCTCAGGTCTATCAAAAACAAAAAAATATATATATATTGATAAATATTAAAAAAAAATATATATAGAATCCAATTTTCTCTATAAATGGCAATTTAAT
The DNA here is from genome assembly GCF_963082655.1 of Stomoxys calcitrans. Classification (NCBI taxonomy): domain Eukaryota; kingdom Metazoa; phylum Arthropoda; class Insecta; order Diptera; family Muscidae; genus Stomoxys; species Stomoxys calcitrans. The sequence goes on along the minus strand of NC_081555.1, from coordinate 78,440,814 downwards.
GTCAAAAACAAAGATTTTTGAAAGAAATTTTTTTTTTTAATTTTGTTAGGAAAAACAAGTACTACGTCACCATAAATGCCGTAAACAGAAAATATGTGAAATTTCATAAAAAATCGACAATAGAAACAATGGGTTGATTTTGATGGGCTATATTTTTTTTTTTAAATAAAGTTATTTTTATTAGCATGTATTAGGTTAGTTTAGGTTGAAAAAAGGGTGCGGATATTAATCCGCCACAAGCCATTATGGACATTGTGCGCTGTTATTACTAAAAAGAAAATCTAAGTTAGGAATCACGTACTACTTACAAAATCTTTAATTGCATTCCATACCACGTTCCTAAGTTGATTCATGTCGTGTATTGTGTCCCAACGTCATATCATCTTCCCCACATGAAGTCAAAGTCAAATCGGGAGATTGGTTTATATGGGAGCTTTATCTAAATCTTAACCGATATGGCCCATTTGCAATCCCCAACGACCTACATCAATATTAAATATCTGTCAAAATTTCAAGCGGATTGCTTTACGCGTTCGACAGCTTTCGTGATTTCGACAGACGTACGAACGTAAGGGACATGGCTAGATCGACTCAGAACGTCCAGACAATCATGAATATATAGACTTTATGGGGTCTTAGACGAATATTTTGGGAGCCCCGGTAGCCGAGTTGGTAGCGTGCTTGGATTATCAGTGCAGGGGTTGTGGGTTCGATTCACGCCAGAAGCCTTGGTCTGTCGCTACTGTGGTATCACAATGGACTTACAATTGTCTAAGTGAGTCTTTAAAAGACTACCACTCTTACCTAACCTAACCTAGACGAATGTTTCGAGCTGTTACAAACGGAATGACCTGATTAGTATACCCCCATCTCATGGTGGTGGGTATAAAATTGTCACATTTGCAGGCCTTTAGTACTTGTGAAAGCAGATAAGGCAGAGCTGGGAGTGTTTGAGAGAAAGATTCTACGTAAAACACATGAACCGCGAACTGTATTAACTGTATGACGTTGACATAGCTAAGTATCAAGATACAACGGTTGCGTTGGCTAGGTCATTTTGTCAGAATTAATTATGAAGCTCCTGCGAGGAAGTCTTTTGAAGACAAGCACTGTGGTAAACTCAAATCGGGACGACAAAACTCCGTTGGAAATATCAAGTGGTAAAAGGCATATCGAAACTAGTTGTCAGAGATTCGAGAAGGACCGCATAAGATTCAGGTGCTTGGAAACCTATTTTTAGTTCGGCTAATGGCAAAAAAAATTCTGCCGTAGCCCATTAAAGTAAAAGAACCAGAAAACCTTTGTTTAATGGTTCAAAATGAGGATCGCCACAAAAACGCAAAAAATAATTCATTAGCTATAAAAGAAATCTTCGACAAGTAAATTTATTTTATTAAAAAGATTGGGATTTTTGTTACGGTAAAATTGTAAGATCTTTTATGATAAATTCATGGATAACTTTGTGACGAAAACAAAGTTTATTTTTTTTTTTTGCTAAAATTATGAATGGCATAATAAAAGCCATCCGTGCCGGGAATTTCAACTTGCTTTTATTCTTAAAAATTTTAAATTAAATTAATAATGTTAATAAAAATTAAAGCCATTCATTTTGTAACGAATCCATTTATGTTTTTGTATGTTCTGAGCATTTTTGCTATTACGAGTTGCTGTACTTTGACAGCTTTTAGTGACCGTTTCACTAAATGAGCGTGAGCGTGAGCGCAAGCCAAAACGAAGAGGCATAGGTAATAAACCAAGCAACGAGTCATCATTTTGTTCAACAAAGTATCTTTTGCTGTGAACGAAAAATTGTTGCCTTTAAGGAATTTTTTGAGATTCCACGTAAAAGATCCATCTCCACAAATGATTTTGCTTGAAATGACGCAAAAACATTTCAAGCGTTTTATATTTTGCGTGTACATAAATGGATAAATTAAGGATTATGGTTAACATGTTTGTTTACTCCCATGTCCATAAAGAAGTTCCCGAAACCTACAATAGTGACTTACTAGAAATCAAGGCTTATTTTTATACCCACTACCGAAGGATGGGGGTATATTCATTTTGTCATCCCGTTTGCAACACATCGAAATATCCATTTCCGACCCTATAAAGTATATATATTCTTGATCGGCGTAAAAATCTAAGACGATCTAGCCATGTCCGTCCGTCTGTCTTTAAAATTAGAGACATTAACCTGAAACATTGCACAGATTCTATTTTTGTCCATAAGCAGGTTAAGTTCGAAGATGGGCTATATCGACTTATACTTATTAGTATTGGTCCAAATCGGATCATATTTCGATATAGCTATTATCGGGACATTAGGTATGAATTTTTCACCGGATTTTGACGAATGGTGGTTTACACATATACCCGAGGTGGTGGGTATTCAAAATTTGGCCCGGCCGAACATAACGCCTTTTTACTTGTTTATTTATTGAAAGTAAAACTTCCCGATTTGGAAATGATGAATATCACCATTAGGAACATATATGATGGTTTAAAGATATTATGAGTCTAGCAAATGCAAAACAAAACTTCTTATATCCCCTTACTAGTGAATAGGCCTTAATGATGCCTAACAAAAACGAAACCTTTTCAAGCAATAGCTTTTCATGCTGCCAAATCTAATTATGTGTCTCCGGAAGTTGAAATAAAAAAAAATTGCTTTTGCAGCCAAATATTATGGTTCATCCTTTTTCCTTGACTAATGCATAAAAAGCTGAGAGTGTTGTTTACATTTCATGGCACAACCGATAAGGCTAATTAAACTTTGGCAACAGTTGTTAAACAATATTTTACCATTAAGGATTTTCAGAAAGAGTATGTGCGAATGTGAGTGTGTTTTTACCTTAATGGCAAACATACCACACAGTCATTGACACCATCAATTCAGAGTTTTGTTTGCTCCAAGCCGATAAAGTAGCTAATACACACTCACATACTAACTAGCAGGGCACATATATTGCTTTACAACTCCTTTTCCACTATATCCAGCAAATGAACGGTAGTTGAATTCTTGTTGTACTAGGCAGCTGTAGGTGGTGGGTGTTTTCAGATGGTGGTAGTGTTGTATTTGCAGACTTTAAGTTAATCCGATTGTGTTGCACAAAAGTAGCATATAAATCCAAACAACAAATCGTAGCGATTTGTAACAAACACCATCTCCTACTGCTTATTCGATATCCCCTTAAATCTGCACCCACACAAATGAATGCACGTTTTATAAGTAAGGTATACAGAAGACACCCATCCGTAATCAAAATGAATGTGAAATTTCTGCCATTGAAAAAGGCAAATAGTGCGAGAAGCAAGAAAAAAAATTAAAAAATCAGGCAGACGAAGGCATTGCCAAGAACCATGGCAACAATAAGACGTGCTTAAGTTTGGTGTAAGTTAAACATTTTCTATAGCCGCCACCAATAATGCAGCCGCCCGCCTTCAAACACCATCACAAACACATCACATACTCAGATGGATGCTGCAACATGGAAGCAACCAAGCTAGTCAGGCAGCAAGTTTTCTGGAATATCGTTAGCATGCTCATCCTTTTTATTTCTAAACAGCGCTAAGAAACGTAAACGGCATCCTAACAATCATCATTTCATTTTTATACATACTTAAGAATCTCACGAGCAATAGACAACACAACAAAAAAGTAAGGTGCAGAGATTCAACAATAAGCTTGAAAGGGCCTTCGCATGGTTTTTTAATATGTGGCCTTTTATTTTTGAGCTGAATAGGTCAAAACTTGTTGAACGTATTTTCACTATACTCCGATTTGTACTATACTCCGATTTGTACTATACTCCGATTAAGTATTGTATAGTAGGTGGGTTTTTTAAATGTTTTCTGATATACCACAATTTAATTCAGCATTATATGTCTGACAGTGCCTGACAGGCCGTTTAATATCCTATATTTTTCCAAAGACCTCTTCTAGGGTAAGAGTTGCCCGATTCTCCCCTTTCAAAAAACCCTGATATTTTCCGTTTTCAATAAATGGAATATTTTTTCTATATATATTTAGACTGATTTACAGAACATAAGAATGTTGGAGGTATACTTATATAAACATTTCGCTTGTTTCACTTCTATGAAGTGTATATATTCCTGCCTACACAGATAAATATAATTTTGAAAAACAACAACTTTGGTCGAAAAAACGACTACGAAAATTGTTAATTTTCCTGCAACAATTTATTTTTAATCTCAACAATCCAAAGTAAAAATATGTTGTTGAATGAAACTCTTTGGAAGCCAATATAATACAACAACAACAATATATTCAAAAGCAAGGCAAAAAAACCATCTAACCAGCCAACGCATGTGCTTTGCTTCGGGCGGTGGCGTTTTTGTTATCTTTGTTTAGCTCGCGCTGCTTTGTCTCGTTCGTTCAAGTGCTGCTCTCAGGTTTTCGTCTGTCACTCTCTACTATTACCCCTAAAAACAAATTTTAATAACTTTAGTGCCGCAGAGTATTGAACTCATGAGCTCATGTTTGGTATTCTTGCATGCATCCTCTAGCATACCGACATCATCTTCTTTATGATGAAAATAATTCATCATTCATTGAGTATTTAAAGTTTCACATACAAATTTGATAGTTGGTTCTTTTTGGGAGTTATTTTTTTCTGTGTAGGCGCTCTGAGTCATGTCCGTCTATCCACAGCCGGTTGATATGTTGTGAAGACACTTGTTATTGATGTAGGTCATTGGCAATTTGCAATTAAACAGATAGGTTCGGCTTTGGATATAACTCCTATATAAACCAATCTTTCAATAACACTTTGATTCGATTTGACTGAAATTTGGTTTGTAAAATATGATTTCCAACTTCCAAATCATATATGGCCCACAATGAACCTGAAATGGATAATGTCCCAATATATGTTTTTATATTTTTAACAAAATTATTGAAGCTTTTGGATTAGGCCCCTCACAAAGGCGTCCTCTTTACCTAATTTCTTTGCCTACCCATAACTAAATTGAACGAATGGGAAAACATATAAAACCAGGATATTGAAGTGACAGTTAAAAATTGTTTACCACGCTTGCGTGTTTGTTTCATTGTTGCGAATGCTGCACAACACATAAAAAGTGTCATAACGAAGATGCTACTTCGCGATAGTACAAAACGTCCCAATTTCGTAACCAATGAAGTTTTTCTCTTTTCTTTGCTTAAGTAGACTGCAACTAGGCAACTCATCCTCTTCTCGGGTATTGGAGTCGCATCCGCAATAATCATCATCATCATCCGAAGCAATCTGTGTTAGAGGCAGCGTTACATGCAAATCGTTTTTTCAGCAACTTCAAACTCTAACTGCATCAGGCAGAAAAAGGAAAAGAGAGTATAAAACGCAATCCTAAAAAGGAAAAAAACGAGGTGCAAATTTCGTGTGCCTCGCAGAAGAAAAAAGGGAAAAGAGAAATAATGATGATGATTTGTTCGTGAAAGAACTAAAGCACACGTTTATGCTCACAATGGGCCACAAAAAAGGAGATGAAGAAAATTATAAGTGAAAAGTGGTTATATACCATGGTAGAAATGATGTGGGTTTATTGCATGGAAATGAGCAGCAAGGCGAAGAAAAAGCACAATCCGCGAGAAACTTATGGTGTGCTAAGCACAAAAAAGAACAAGAAAATTAATTTCTTGTAATATTTCATTCCAGGTTTATTAGATGTGCTAGCTCTCATTCTCTCTTCATGTAAGGAAAAGGCGTACGTTGTTAACATGGAAAGTGTTGCCGCGAAGGTTTGAATGTCTTCTGACATTAAACATCATTTAGCACCATAATGAGTAGGCTAGATGGTATTAAGCTTGCAGTGTTAGGGTGTCTTGGTAACCTTTTCTTATTTTTACCTTTGCGAAATGGCGGGCCACGTTGTAAAATGTTAATGATTCTCTAGTGGGTGTAGGATTTAAGGCTTCATTTAATATTTTAAGAAAGTAGTGATTAGGTAATATTTGTTGTTGAGAGGCAATCTAAAATGCTATCCATAAGTTGCAGTAAAATGAAAATATCGAAAGAGGATTGGTTCGATATATACTACTGTGGGCATGGAAATCTATTTGTCGTAATTTTTTTTTTTTTTGCATTAGAATGACTCTCAGTGACATCTGTGCAAAATATCACTTCAAAGAAATCATTAGCGTGCATTCGGTAATTTTACAATGAGTGAAATTATTCAACAAAGAAGTCCCATTAAATTTTTTGCACGGAATGAAGTTTCTGGTGCCGAAACATTTAGAATGTTACAAAAGGCATTCGGAGAAAATTGTATGTTGCGAGCAAGTGTTTTTGATTGGTACTTATATTTCAAAGAGAGTCGGGAACGCGTTGGCCAAGAAACACGTTCAAAGCTGCCATCAACATCAAAATGAACTCATGATAAACATATCAAAAAAATCGAGGAATTAGTGTTCGATGATTAACAGTCAGAGACCTTACTGATATTGTTGAATTAGCTCAGGGATCAGTGAAAACAATTTTAAAATATCATTTCGACCTAAGAAGCAGTAAGGCAAGGCAACCAAGTAAACGCACTATTTTTACTACATGGAACCTAGTCAGACTTTAATTTTGCATCCCTATTGAAATATTGAATAGAACCTTGTAAGATTTTCTTAAGAAAGGCCCAAAATTGTGCAGCCTTAAAAAGCCATATCGGATAAAAGATATATATGGGAGCTATATATAAATATGAACCGATTTTTATAAAATTTTGCACTCGTGCTGGGACGTCAAATAAAATATATCGTGCAAAATTTTATAAAGATCGGGCCAAAATTGTAGCTACTACAGCCCTAATATATCACATCGGATGAAAGATATATATGGAAGCTATATCTAAATCTATATAAGATGTTAAAGCGGACGAGACAGCGCTTGGAGTGTTTGAGAGAAAGATTCTTCGTAAAATATATGGACCAGTTTGAGTTAACGGAGAATTTAAGCGAATCACGAACTATATGAGCTGTATGACGACGATAGCATAGTTACACGTGCCAAAATACATCAGTTGCGTTAGCAAGGTCATATCAGCATGGTTAAAGAAACTCCAGCAAATAAGTCTTTTGAAGCAAACACGGTGGAACGCGCACTCCGGACGACCAAAACCCGATGGAAAGATCAAGTGGTGGGAGACACCTCGAAACTTGGTGTTAGAGATTTTAGAATGAGCGCAGAAGATCGAGGCGCATGTTATCAGAATAGATGAGTAATCTCCAGCAAAGAAGTCTTTTGAAGGCAATCACGGTGGATCGCGCAAACCGGGACGGCCAAAAGCCCGATGGAAAGATCAAGAAGAAACTTCTATCATAGCCAACTAAAGTAAAGTAATATCTAAATCTGAAACGATTTTTAGGAAATTTTGCACACGTATTAAATCATGCGAACTTTTGTAAAGATCGGATACAAATTGTAGCGACTACGACCTTCAAAGGCTATATTGGATGAAAGATTTACATGGGAGCTATATACCTATATCTGATCCGATTTTTTTCAAAATTATTTGTGCAAAATGTCATGACAAATAGACAACAAAAGCGGTCTGTACCTTGATCACACGAATACATGGACAGACAGACGGACATAGCTAAATCGAAACAGGAAGTGATTCTTAGCCAATATGTATACTTATTAATGGGTCTAGCTCTTAGCCTTCTTAGCATTGCAAACAAGTACAAAAAGTTATAACACCCAGTACTACTGTGAGTGTGTAGGGTATAAAAAAATCGCTATTGGTTCCAAATTCACTTAATTTTCTTGAAAAAATAGCGTCGCATAACGCATTGATTCTTCGTGACTTTTTCGCCAAAAATTCGACCAATAGCGTTCAACAACCACCGCATTCGCCTGATTTAGCTTCGTGTGACATCTCAATGTTCTGCAAACTTAAGCGACCCCACCGGGGAAATCCTCAGCGTTAATCGTTCGATCAATCATAATACCTGAATAACATACAAACTAACACAGTTCGAAAAGTGGATGTACAATAGGAAATTTCTCCCATTCTCGGTGGAATTCAACCATATTTATCATTTTAGTTTTAAGTATTAAATTCGAGCATCTGTAAACTAGCCAATTCAAAGCCAAAATAATAATTTTTACCACGGCGTTACAATACATATTTATTACACCCAAACATTGGAAACGCTTTAATCAATGTAAGTAAATTAAATGGTTTTTTAAATATTTGCCAAAAAAGAAAAAATTATACAGTTCTTTATTAAAACATTTTTCAATTAACTATTAAAATATTGATATGCAACTCTGCTCATTCAGGCAGAAACGTTTTGTTTATTTGTTATTAATATTAGCAATGCTTGATTATTTATTTTCATATCACTTGCAATGTAAATGCTTTGTGACAATTTTGACTTTTAATTTGTGCCATGATTTATAAAATAAAATAAAGTCAAGTTTTATTGGCAATATTAACACTTCAGAAGGCTTTTTCATAATAATAATAATAACAGCATATTACAAAAACGCCAACACAAATTCAACGTACAGCATCTCATACACACACATACACTGAAGCGCTTGTGGCAGGACATTGCCAATGGCAGCGTAAATTTTTATTCAAAAGGGTTGTAATTTTAATAAAAATGCAAATACGAATAGGACGACAGTGGTTGGCGCTAACGCATGAATGAACGAGAGGGGGGATATATATATTGTCATATTTATAATTACCTGGAAGGTGAGTAGGGTGAATAGTGTGGTGCGTGCGCTGAGTGTGAGTTACGCAATGGAAATGCGGGCATAACCAGAGGCTGTGAACCGCTCATCTGACAATGTGGTCCATTGGGGCCATTCATTGTGCCGGGAACACCGCCTGGTATGACGCCACCACCGCCAATGGTGCCACCGCCGCCGCCACCACCACCGCCACGATCATGGCCACCATGGCCGCCGAGTGTGTTATTACCCGTTGACATACTTTGTGGCATTTGTTGTTGGTGTAATGTGCCAGGCATGGGACCCAATCTGTAAAAGAAAAACAAACGACAGAAAAAAAAATTATTTAATATTTTCTTTTTTCACAATGTCACTGCTGTTGTTGTTATTATCATTATAAATTTATGTATGTATGTAGAAAAATGCACATTCAAACAATGTCGCGTCATATGCTATTGAATTATGTACGTTTATTGACAATGTAAATGTTATTCATTCAAGCGAGCAAAAAAGCATCTCCTCTTCTCTTTTCTACTGCATGGATGTAGTATGTGGACAATTTCAGGACCTTTATTCTATAGCCCTCAGTCTATATGTTTACACATGCAAACGCATACGCAAATACGCCAACTCATATACAGGCCCAAACGCACACATACATATTTCTGCGTTAAATACAGCAGTAAGTGGATAAATGTAAATACTGTAAACGGAAATTTTAAATTAAAAAACATAAATCAATAGTTACAAGTGACGAGCATTGTGTATGTTTTTAATATGCACACATGAATGTAAAAATACAAACAAACGCACATTCATATACAGTATTTACAAAAAAAGATTTACGAGGATAACTTCATGAATTTCAAGTAATGGACGTTTAATAATTAAACAATTTTCCAACAAAGTTGAATTTCTTTGACCTTTTTCATATTTCATAGCCTAAAATTTTGTATTTTTAAGTGAGCGAATGCCGTTATTTGGGAAAATGTCCTTGTGCCCCTAAATGTCACTAATTATATGCAAATAAAAACGCCAATTTATTGTTGACGGCTATGGTTATGTAATTTATCTCAATTGAATATCTTAAATTGTTTAATTAGGATTCCTGAGCACCGGGGTTCGAGTGCAGGCTAGAAATAGCAGCATACAGTTCGGAATTGACTTAAAATAAAGTCCCTAGTGAACAAAACAAGAAGCAAATTGAAATTTTTTATAAGAAAATATGTATCGGAAATATAACTAAATCCAAAACAAGTTTACCAAATTCGTGGCCAATTTTAAAATTGGGTCCACCGTTTTGAAATCAAAGGTGTTGAAAACAAATGTATAAATTTAGAATAGCCTGTGGTGTTGGGTACGCAAAATTCGACCTAAATTCATTTTATTCATCTTTAGTAATTCTTATGCAGCCTCTCTAAAATACAGGTATGCACATTTTCGCGAAAGCCCTTTTTGTTTTATAATGTTTACTGTAACCGTAAAACGCAAGAATTGTCGACATTATTAAACGGATATGAGCCTGTGGGCCTTTTGCTGGTTTGTTCAGCCGGACCGGAGATGACGGTACCAACTCTGTCAGCAAATAAACACTGAACACGGCGGCAAACGCAAATGCTCAGATAAGTGTTTACTTTTATGTTATTTCCATTTTTTGTCATGTTTCTCTTTTGTAATATTTTTTCAGCCGATGTCACAGCCAACGGTGTATGGGAATTTCCTGTGGGAAATTTATGAATAAATGACAATGTGTGTAATGTATCAGAGGCAAAAAAAGAACAAAATAAAACAAAAAAATATAAGAGTTAAAAAATTTTCAGAAAATTGTTAATAAAAATTTAATTTATTAATAATATGTAAAGAACATACGAATTTTCATGGCTGACTGTCAGAATGTAGAAATATGTAGGTATGAAAATTCTTCGTTCTCCAGGGGTTAGGATTTTTTCTCTGCACATACCTATATACATATGTACATTTATGCTGGTTTATGTGGACGTGTAGGAGATATTCTTTTTTATTAATTTATCGTTTTGCTCTCGACCATTTTTGTGGAGGCCTTTATAAGCCATATGGATTTTATAGAATTTAAATATACATTAATATCAATTTTAAAACCTGTTGTCATTGCCCTTTAAGTAAATCGTTAAAATGTTCACATTTATAAAAAAAACCTAAAGCTATGCTATTATTAAAAAAAAAAAAACCTACCTTAAGCCCAAATGTAATCATTTTTTTATTTTGTGTACATACATGTTATGTTTGTGTGTGAGTTCATGTGTTTTCAATAAATCTTATCAACACAACATTAAAGTTTGAAAGGCTTTTGCCATTTTGTTGTGAAGTTCCTCTATGAGCATACATGTTAACTCCAATGATATACTTATAAATGGTATGGAACTATAAAACCACGGAAACATTTATAACTTCCCTGAATGGTATGTGGTCCCAAAACTCCTGCTGACCGAACGAGCGGTCATATACTTTAACTGCCATATTCACTCACATAAACTCCAAGCTCCACATGCCGCATACATAGTGTCATTTAATACGCTTTCTCTCTAAACACAGGGCAAACTCATTTATGTTCTTATGTCACTTTGGGCCACATGACCAAACTATCCATACATGCTTGGATATGCACATAAATGTTACGAGATGTATATTGGGGTGTGTCGAAATCTGTCGTTGAACAAACAAATAGGAATTGAATATAATTTTTTGAAAAGAGTTGGAATCGGATATAAATATTTGGTATCAAGTGTCAGTAGGGCAGCACATCCACTGAGAGTCCATCAAAAAAAAAAAATTTTTTTTCTGCCAGCCAACACTCAGGTGATATTCCCTATGAATGCAGTGCATTGCGTTGGCGAGGGGAAATTAGGAATTAGAGGGGGGAAAAAGAATGTAGTGTTTATTGACATTTGTCTTAAAACTTTGGATGTCAAAGTGGGTGGGAAAAACATAAGCCGGAAGTCGATTCCACATACGAACGGTTCGGGCGAAATAAGAATTCTCTCTATAATACATTGTGCGGTCCACTGGCCAATCAATTACAAACGGGTGTGAGTTCCTGTAATGTCTAGTATCCCTGACATACATCCTTACATCAGGAATAAGAACACGAATATCAGACGAGCATACACCATGAATGTACCGATAGAACAGCGTCAAACAACCCACATTGCGACTATGATGAAGGGAGGCAATAGAGTTGGATAACCCACTGTCCCCAATCAATGCCATCGCTCTCCTCTGTACACGATCCAGTAGCTCCAGGGATGATTTTGAACCTCCAGCCCATACATGTGAGTTGTACTCCATTTTCGGCCTTATGAAAGTGGTGTAGATGTTACGAAGATCAGACGGAGTGAAGTAATTCTTACACCGTTTAAGGAAGCCTAAACACTTGAATGCTTCTTTCGACACTTCAAATACATGTCTAGCCCAACGGACATCACTTAGTATTTTCATGCCCAGAACATCAAGAGCTTCTGATTGCTCAACATCTACACCGTTGATAGACAAAGATGATCGTAATGGGTCAGCGTTTGGGTGACAACAAGCAACACTAAACCTTCCGTGCATTAAAATCTACTCTATTCATTCGACCCCACTCAGAAATGGCCAGCAAATCATGGCAGAGTGTATCATCCATAACGCGCCTCTTGTTCTCAATCTCTCGAAGACTCGGCCTATGGTCGATTGAGTACGAATGACGGAGATTACTGTCATCCGGAACTCAAATGAAAACTTATTAGGAGTAGAGTGCGAATACGATATCTCAATTCGTTATGAGGGGCCAGTGGGACAGCCTTTTCCCCAAAAATCCAATGAAATGGATATTAAGGCCGTCCGAGACAAACTTAAAACAAAAAATCTCAAATGAAAGTTCTTTGGAAACAGAACACATAATGATAGCAGAAATCGAAATCATGGTCTTTTACCACCCTGAAAACATAGAATTTATGTTAACGCTTAAGGCCTCTAATTTAAAGACAGGAAACCTAATGACATTGCGCTGACTTGGGTTGCCGGACAAAAGCTTATTCCAAGAAATGCGACGACAACGGATTTGGTAGAAAGTAATGGGGCCTCGAATATGTGATAGGATAGGAATGTTAAAAAAAGGAAAAAGAAACTGCTTGCTTTCGGCAAGAAATTACTAAGCATTCTAATAGGAGTCATAACAAGGCTCTGTGCGATAGTCCTCAAGGACTTCAAGGGAACAATGCATTAGGCATACTATAGAATCTCTTTTGACAGGAATAAAGAGCAGACGACATAGGGTCCTTTATCTTGAAAAGTGGCGGTTCTGACAGAGGACCAATTAGATCCTTCACACTGACATTTTTGGGTAAGCACGCAGGGCCGTCATACGCAGAGTAGGCACTCAGATAGGTGTAGACAATCATTTAAACTTTGCCATGTAAACTTAATTTTTTAGAATATATAAAAAAACTATTTGCCAATTAAATTAAATTTTAACTTTAATTAAAGTTTGATTATAATAAATGTATTTTTTATTGTTTTTAGCTTAATAACATAAATGTTGTTTAATTTGAGTTTGGCTGAGATGATTTTTTTTTTTTGAAATTCTGTTTGGCGATAAAATTTTATAGTTTTCTTAAAAATCAGTCTGTTTTGATTTGAGCTTTAGAATTTTTTTTTTAATAAAAGCCCTAGACGTATTTTATGTAAAAAATTATTGTTATTTCCATATTTCATTATTTTCAGTCCTTCTTTTCCACATCACTTGCGTGTATTAAAACTTTATGAAAAACAACGAATGATATTTAGTGTCCTTTAGTTTTGAACATTTGGCTTGAAGTTTTATGCATAAAGAGAGTTAGAGAAGACTTTATGGTTGAACAACTTAATTTAAATTGCTTTAATCTATTTTGTTGCCAATAAATCACTAATGCAGACATTTGCACACAATTTCACAATGAACCTATTTAGATATGTATATACTAGCCCTGCTTATAGTAGCGCCTTTGTATGTAGAGATGTGCGCCTGTGTTTTTGAACATAATAGCCTTAATAGCCATTGACTTCTCACTTAACTTTAGTAAATTTCCACCAACACTGTAGTTGGTTTGTTATATGTTGGACAAAGTTTAGCTATTTGAACCACTTGGTCGATTCCATTACATTCTCGCAGGGATGTAAATATTTCTCGATCTGTAAAACAGGAATGTATATATATATATATATTTACAAACACATCATGTATACATAAGCCTCAGATATGTAAAGTTTTTCTCTATGGTTATTACTGAAAATAAATGTGGTGTGGAAGTCCGTCTAGTCTTTTAAATTATGGCATGGAAATATTATTGCCCATTTATCGCATAAGTATTTCAAACTCATGCGAGAATGTTTGCCATTTTGTTAGTAACTGTGCAAATTTCTCTGACATTGTGCTAATAAATGAGTCTGGCTTAGGTTTAGATGAATACACGAACAACAACACAGACGCAAATAAATACATATGCGAAACACATGAAACCATACGAAACGGAAATAGCCTTTTGGTATAGGCCGGGCTGCTTCGTTTTCATTATGAATGTTGTAAGGCTTTCGTAGTTAAAAGTATTTTAGCTTAGAAGCCTACTCAAATAGTTTTGGAAAATCTTTTGGCCAAAACCATTTTAACAAATAAAAGTTTTAGAAAATTGTTGCATACGTTTAGGTTGGATAAGCGCACACTTCTGTTTCATCCGACTTTGAGTACTTTTGGGGGTTCACCACATTATAGATTATGGAATGCGAGCAAAGGATTCCTGCGTTTCCTGAAACCCAAGTAAATCAATTCCTTGTTTGTAACAGATTTTGGTTTGCTTGTGGTATAATGGAATGTTCAGAGGGAAACGGACTTTAAAGAAAAGGACTTTTAACCTCAAAAGAAACTGAAACAGCTACTTTTCGAACAAGAAATAATTATTTAATAGCTTATAGCAGATTCTTTCAATATTTACTCAAAACTAAAATAAGACAAAATAGCAAAATGTAGATTTATAAATGATAATAAAAATTCCAGTGCATTTATAATGTTCAAAATATTCATATAAGTCTATTACTGCAAACTAAGCAAATGGTTTTTCAATAAAAGGTGTTATTTTGGCTTTCAAAGTAAAATGTCAGATTTGTGATAGATGATCGGATGTTTACTTCATAATGAAGAGGAAGGTATGCCATTAATAATGAAAAAGAACATTAGCTAAATGGCCACAACCACTATGCTCACATAATTTTCCATAACCAAATCGCAAATTGGCTGCGCTATGTCCACTACAGCCTCACCTTTTATCTTTGAGGTCTTGTATCGACGCTGGGCTGTTGGCGTACACCTTATCTTTCACTCGATCCTTAAGGAAGAAGGAAATCATAAAATCTCGGTGGTCAAGTGTGATCAGAGATGACACAACCCGGAAACTTTTCCCATCAAATAGCAATGGTTTCGCTTCTTGTGTGGCAGGTGGTGCTGTCTTGTTGTAAACGTTAACCAAATCAATACCATCAAACTCCGACGATAAAAAAATTATTAATCATCTCTCGATAGCGTAATTTATTCACCATAACAATCCATTCAACTTAATTTTCGAAAAAGTATGTCCAATGACCCCGCCGAACCAAAAAACGTACTAAACAGTCACGCGTTGAGGATGCAGAGGCTTCTAAGCAGTGACTCTTGAGTTTTTCCAGCCCCAGATGCAACAATTAAACTTGTTGTTTTTTCGATCGAAGTGGAAATGATTTCATGGTTTCACCAATTTCAATGATTTCACCATTTTTGTAGTGAATTCGAATCTAAGATCTTGGACTAATAAAGGGCGCATTATCGGATTATCGCTGAAATTTTGCATGTTTGGATATAGCTGCCATGTAAACCGATCCCCGGATTTATGGCGTATGGCGCTTTATTATCCGATTTCGCTGAAATTTGATGCAGTGAAATTTGATGCAGTGTGGGTCCGATCGGTTTATATTTGGATATAACTGCCATATATACCGATCTCCCGATTTTAATTCTTGGGCAATGAAAACATCCCTTATTATTCAGTTGGCAGAAATTTTGCATTTGCGTTGCGTTTGGCGCTTCGACATCCGCGTTCAATATCGCCACCATCGATCTATATTTGGATATAGCTGCCATAGCGACTAATTTCCCGATTCAGGGCCTTGAGCCCATTAAAGGCGCGCTTATTATACGATTTCGCTGAAATTTGACACAGTGAGCTATGTTAGGCTTACCGATATACACGCCCTATATGGTTCCGATTGGTTCATATTTGGATATAACTGCATTATAACCGATCTCCCAATTTTAGTCCATGGGCAATAAAAATATCGTTTAATACCCGATTTTGCTGAAATTTTGCACAGTGAGCTGTGTTAGGCACTTCGGCATTGGCGTTCAACATCGCCACCATCGATCAATATTTGGAGATAGCTGCCATATAGACCGATCTCCCGCTTTAAGGCCTTGAGCCCATAAAAGCACATTTATTGTTCGATTTCGCTGAAATTTCTGAACAAATTAAACAAAAATTCTTGACAGTTTTAAAAACTTTAAAATCAAAAAATTTTGAATTTCTGTGCTTATTTACAACTTTGCCTTTCAAGAGACTTTCATGTAAACTTTATCTTTAGCAAATATTGTATTTTGTTGAATGTTATAGGCAATTAGGAATATTTCATCGAAATTTTTTCTATGTAGGTTAGTTTAGGTTGAAAAGAGGGTGCAGATATTAATCCGCACCATGCCACTATGGACATACATCTAATCCAGCAATCCACTTAATGTGCGCTCTAAAATCTATAAAGTAACCTCTAAAAAGAAATTTTTAAGTTAGGAATTCCGTGCTACTTATAAAATCCTTAATTGTTTTCAATATCACTCTCCTAAGTTGGTTCATGTCTGGTATTGTGTCTCCACATAAGTGCCGGTATCTGTGGTACGCGAAAGCCAGGCAATGATGAATGAAATGCTTCAACGTCTCGTCATCTTCCCCGCATGCCCTACTCATGCTATCACTTGCCTCACCGATTTTACATAAGTGAGCTCGTAGTCCTATGTGTTCCGTTATGATATCAATAACTATACTGACCTCCTTCTTGCTTCCTTCTTCCTAACAGCCTCGTCTTCTCACGATCTGGATCCACCATAGGATTTTCCCCGTCCTACCGAGCGTTTCGCTGTTCCACAATGTTGCATGCGCATTCGTCGCCCACTACCTTAACTCGGACTGCGTCGACCCGAAAGGCTTGGGGTAACCAAGTTTATTGACGGCAGTCCTCTGGCCTTCACCACTAAATCGTCTGCCCTTTCATTTTCCCTTACTCCGTTATGGCCCGGCACCCAAACGATGCGGATTTTCCCATCCTCAGAGAAGGCGTTAATCTCCTTCTTACACTGCAAGACTATTCGTGACCTTACCGTCCTGGTTGTTATTGCCCTTATGGCAATTTTATTCTCGGTAAAGATGTTCACACTCGACGTCCTCACGTTAGCACCACACCACTTCACGCATTCCGTGATCACCCAGAACTCCGCCTGCAGTAGGTCAGACAGTCTAAAACAGGTCTCAGTCCCTGGGTTCTCATTGCAAACCCCAAGGCCCACTCTGTCCTCTAGCTTTGATCCATCCGTGTAACATGATCTTCCAGATGGCAATACAAGGTTTCCGGCAATCCAAGACTGTGCCGATGGCAGCAGTGCCTAGCACTCGACTTCAAGGTTCATCTCAGGTATCCGATCGGAAACCTCTTCCTTCCTTCCAGGTTTCCTATCGTCGCCACGATTATACCGCGATGGTATGAGCTGCTTCCATCCTCAATTCTCCCATTGTCTTAAGTCTTACAGCCGCAGTGTCTGCCTCACACTTAATCTGTATGTCAAGGGGTCGGATATCTAGAATAGTCTCCAGTGCTCTAGTGCGTGTGGTTCTCATCGCTCCGCCTATGCCAAGACAACATGTTCTCTGAAGCTGTTGTATAGTCCTTATGTTGCACTTTTTCTCCATAGTAGTCCACCAAACTATAGAGGCTTAAGTAAGTATTGGTCTAATCACGCTCCTGTAGAGCCCCGGATTCAGGCCCCATTTCGAGCCTATTGCCCGTCTACATAGTGGCCAACAACTGTGAGCCATCTCAGTACGCTCCTGAATGTGACACTTCCAATTGAGTTTCCTGTCCTGTTTTTCTATATATGCAAATGTATTGTTATTTTGTCTATATAGAAAGTTTATACAAATTTTTGTCTTTTAAGAAAATTTGATGCAAATCTCCTTCATTAGAAATTTTTCTTCAGAAAAAAGTTGTCGAAATTTTGGTTTAAGAGGGTTTAGTGGATTTAAAATTTTTCAAAATCTTTTTACTACTCCTTTTTTTAAAGCTCTTCTTCTCTTTTTTAGAAAATTAAAATTTTCATTTTTCTTCCATTTAAATAGAAAAGTTGTTCATTTCCTGCATAAACCTTAAGGGGAACTAATCCTTGTTCTCTTCGTTTTATTTTCTAACCACATTTGGCTAGGCATTATTAAAAGATAGATAATTAATTTCTTTCGTAATCATATCTTATTGATATTTCTCAAACACATTCATATATAGTCCTTTCACCTTTTTGGGGCAAAAGGACACGCATGAGAACGTAAACTCAAAGATAAATGTATGTCCACATACAGACAATCACATATACTTACTCGTATATGCGTATAAACAAACAAGCAAAAAAAAAAAAACGACTACAACAACATTGACAACTACTGCAAACATTGAACTAACAACCCACACGTGTTGTCCTTTGGGCGGTAAAAGCCGCATTTCAATCACATTCAGCAGGAATAGAAAAAAAATCACCCGCATTAAGAAAATACCAAATGGAATGAACCGAGAAAAAACCTTCATACGCACATACATGTAGTATAGAGTATATATATAGAGTATATACTATAACAGAAATCACCACACATTTTCACCAACATTTCAATTTGATAACAATTTTCCACGGTAAATATTTGTATACGATTACGTGTTCGAAGAAGGAAGAGTACGATTTGCTGCTGGCAAAAGGAAGATATACAAAAAGGACTCACACAAAGGTTAAATGACCAGTGACGGCTGTAGTTTCTCATATGGAAACCACAATTTGCACAGAAAAATAACAACTATCGTGTTTTTTGCTATTTAGCAAAAATAGAAACTTTGTGCTACGCTCCTGGCTATGGAAGTGTGCAATTTCGTTTTTATAAATTGCATATCGCCAGGCGTTAATTTAATGTGTGCTTAACTGTGGCATTCGTCGTCATGCGAACATGTGTGCGTGTGTGTGCAAAGACGGCGCGTGTTCATCCTTGTCATTGTGTTAGTGGTTGTGGTTGTTGTTTATTATCCTTGATTTTGTTATCCTAACTGAATATATTCGTCTAAGGCCACTTAAGCAGCGTAAACAATGGAAAGACATATCCATGACATTTAACCAAAATTCAAAAAAATAATCGATTATTTGCGCATATTTGATTTCGACTGGTGCGACAGCACAACAAAAAGTTTCAAGGTACTGTACCATCACCACCAATTAATTCTATGACGAGCATTACAAAGTAGAATGTGTATCATTATCGATATCATAATTTACTGCTGGAAAGAACGTGCGTAAAAAATCGCATTAACCATAGGCAAATGAACCATTGAGTGATTTGTTGGTTTTTCATAAGCTTCACTTTGTATCATTTGCTATTTTCTAAATGAATTTATCTATGTGAGAGAGTAGGGAATATAAATTAAATTGCCATACAATGTAGTTTGTGTCTAGACATACCCCCGCCCTTTGCAGAAGGTCAAAGTATCCTGGGCTTTGCTACAAAAATGTGACATGACAATAACTTTTCTTCTAATACAGAGAGCCATGGGAACGTCGTCATTTTTTATGTCATATTGTTGACAGCAAAAGCAAGCATAAAATACAGAACAAACTTGTTTAATACTGTCAGTTTTCATTAGATATTTATACCCTACACCACCATTCTGGTGCATCATTACAAATTAAGCATATGGCGCTTTATTTGACGTCCCAATGCGTGTGAAAACTTTTAGTAAAATCGGTTAAGATTTAGGCATAGCTCCCATATATATCTTCCACCCGATATGGTCTTTTAAGTCCTCAGCAGCCACAATTTTGGTCCGACCATTATAAAATTTAGCACTAAGTCGTAGCCATAGCCCATATAAGTAGTAAGTACATGTGGTGATGTAGGGAATAATGTAGTTGTCTGCGTCCGACTTTCTTTACTGGCTTTTGTTGTTCTTTTTTTTGTTGAAAAAAGTCGCATTAATTCCCATCATTTCGTCCATTGACCCTGAACTCGAGGACACTCGCACAATATTGACCCAAAGTGTCAGCATTCTTGGGGCTGGCCATCATAAATCTTTGGTAATTTCTATGAAATAGGGAGCCAATGGAGGCATTTCGTTGCTCGTAATAATAAGCTTACGGAGATTTTGAGTATTATTAAATAAGCATATTTGGGTATTAAAAGTATTCAGCTAAATTTTTAGGAAAAAAATCAAAGCTAAAGCTCTTTGGGCACGGGAAGCTTCAAGACTTGTTTAGAACAAATTGAACGTTTGACGCCATTAGACTATATCCAGGGAAGTTTAATGAACTTCGTACGAATATCGAACACGATATTGCAGCAGTTTCGGCCGATTTGTGCTTGAAACCTGTCGCAAACCGTGTTCAGCATCTGGACTTCTGCAAGCGTGTCAGTGGTGGCCGTGCAAAAGAGTTACTTTCACAGAAATAAAAAATTGCATTGATATCCACAACGGTTTTTGTTTTATTTAAAAACAAGTAAAAGGGCGTTAAGTTCGGCCGGGCCGAACTTTGGATATCCACCACCTCGGGTATATATGTATGCAAATTTTATGACCCCCAAAGCAGCTTTATCAAAATATGGTCCGATTTGGATCAAATTCGACACGGATATTGAGAGGTCTAATAATAAGTACATGGCATTGTTCAATGTTGTAGAACAAAATATTGGTCTTTTTGGTAGCCATATTCAAATATAGACCGATCTAAACCATATACGACACGAATGTCGAAAAGCTTAACATAAGTCACTGTGTCATACTTCAGTGAAATCGACTAATAAATGTGCTTTTATGGGGCCAAGACTTCAAATTGCGAGATGGGTCTATATGGCAGTTGTATCCAAATCTAAACCGATCTGGACCAAATTGAAGAGGGCTGTTGAAGGGCCTAACACAACTACCCGTCCCAAATTTCGGCGATATCGGACAATAATGGGCCCAAAACCTTAAATGGAGAGATCGGTCTATATGGCAGCTATATCCAAATCTGGACCGATCTGGGCCAAATTGCAGAAGAATATTGAAGGATATTGAAGGCCTAACACAACTGATTGCCTTTTATGGACCTAAGATCGATCGAGAGATCGGCCTATATGGCAGCTATATCCAAATCTGAACCGATCTATGTCATATTGCAGAAAGATTTCGAGGGGCATATTTTAGCTCACTGTCCCAAAATTCAGCGACATCAGACAATAAATGCGCCTTTTATTGGCCCAAAACCTTAAATCGAGCGATCGGTCTACATGTCAGCTATATCCAAATCTGGACCGATCGGGGTCAAATTTAAAGAGGATGTCGGCTGGCCCCATACATAACTCACTGACCCAAATTTAAGCAAATTCGGATAATAAATGTGGCTTTTATGGGCTTAATACCCTAAATCAGAGGACCGGTCTATATGGGGGCTATATCAATATATAGTCCAATTTAGCCCATCTTCGAACTTTACCTGCTTATAGACAAAAAAAAAAAATTAAACTTTGTATAAATACCACAAAGCCTACTTAGGGCCAGTTATAGCCTCCGAACATAAAGAAGCATTGGCTTTTTATGCACATTTTGTTTTACAAACTCCCAAAAAAGCAAAATGTAATATTTTAATAAAGATACTGAGCAAAAGATACACAACAGATTTTACGCCATTTGGACCAATTATAAATAAAATATTGTTTGTCTTGCCACATTCGTTTGATGTTTATGGCAGACATGGATATATGAGATGTATCCATGTTATTAGTAAAAAACTGAACCCTTACATATACACATATCGGGTTTTCCAATAAGTACTTGATAACTTTTTTTCAAATTTAAACGCAACCCATTTGGGATATTTCAAAAACTTTGGTATCGGCTGTCTCGCTGACCTCAACAAATCTGAATCAGTTGTATCCTACGGGTTCAACAAGTTGAAACTGAAGGTCTATAGAAGCTGTGGGTTTTGGAAGTCAGGTAACGACTTAGCAGTTGTTGCTGTATACTTGTCTGTGGAACTTTCGAGTACATCTCTAAAGTCAGGCGTATTGCAGGAGACTGGAAATCCCTCTGCCACGATCGAAACAGGAGGGCAAGACGTCGATACGAGATCCGACGAGTTCTGAGTGGGTGGGTCATCCGGTGCGATTGGGCTCAAGGTATGCGCTAGCGGGCAGGGACGAAACTCAAACGATGCTTCCGCAGCAGCGGCTAGTGAAGCATCTAAGGAAGAATCGTTCCTAAGGTAGAGTGTACTGGATGCGTCGCAATGCACTGAAGGTTCAGAAGTAGCCAGTCTTGAAATATATAAGTCTGATAAGTGGCTGGCTACCCTTTGTATGGCACATGATTCAGAGATGCCGCCTTCAATCCTTAAGTTTCTGGCTAATGCCGCTTCTGCAGGGGAAAAGAGTCTTTTTTGTAGGAAGTGATGGTAATGCACATCACCAGATATGGGTAAGTTCGGATATGCAATCTGGTGATATGTAATAAAGGTAATAAACCGGCCTTTTTTTACCAGGAACAGGCGGGAGGTACTAGATATTACCTTCGTATCGAATGATATAAGCGGAAGAATATGCGACTGTTGAGTGTAGGATGACCACAGTTTCTCTGGTCATCGTTATATTAGTTCGAATGCAAATTTGCCCATGAACATTCCATTAAAGAACAGGGGCAAGTTAAAGCTCAATGATAGGGACCTCCTTTTTATAGCCGAGTCCGGACGGCGTGCCGCAGTGCGACACCCCTTTTGAGGAGAAGTTTTTACTTGGCGTAGTACCTCATGAATGTCGCCAGCATAACCAGAATAACCACCGCTGAAAATTTTATGATGGTCTCGCCAGGATTTGAACCCAGTTGTTCAGCGTCATAGGCGGAAATCCTAACCTCTGCGCTACGGTGGTTATTAGTTTAGCCTTGGAAAAATACTTCAGAAGTGGTCTTTCGGCTAAACTGCAGAAAAGCGGATTGGAATACATTTCAGCACACATTCTGCATGTCTATCCCTTCTAGACCAGAAAAGGAAGTGGCAACTGAACAGTATTTTGACATAATGGTCAAACGATTCACGAAGGTCCTGAATGACTCGCTTGTGTCAGCATATCCTAATGCCAAGTCAAGGAGCAAACAGCGACCGCAATAGTAGACCCCAGAGCTGCTTGGTCTAAGGAAGGACTGCAAAAAACTTTTCAACAGCGCACAAGCCTCACGCTGGCCAAATCTAAACTTAAAGAGGTCTACAGCTATGCTGTCACAGGCTACAACAGACATCTCTGTCATTGTGTCCATCATGACACGTCACTATCTGATCGGAAAACATGCTAACAGACTGATGGTTACTAGAAACGACTTTTGCAGAAGTTAGGAGGACGTAGTTCATATGGCGGGCATGTTTGCATCTTTCAATACGTTGGATCCAATTTTCGCTGATTCAGCTACAAATTTCAGCCGGAACGGTTGCTATTTTCTGTTCAATGTTGGCCTTGAGCTCTCCAAAGTCGTCAGTGTTTTGCCATATACTAATGACTTGACATAGACGCAACGATAATAATCTAGAAGCGTCAAATCACACGCACGAGGCAACCAGTCGACTGGGCAATTGAAATAACACGCTCATCAAATCACTCTTCAATAAAACGATTGTAAGGAGTTCTGTGTGCCGTGTGCCGCCGCCCTATTGAAACCACATGTCGAATAGTTCCATATGGTGGGGTTACGTTATCCATTCACGCTAATGTGACAATGGCCATCGTCGCCAAAGAAGTGTGGTACAATGACGCCGCCGGCATGCTAACCACACCAAACAGTTATTTTTTGTCCGAATCTATAAAGCCAAAAATGAGATCCGGCACTGAAGATGATTTTGCTTAAAGTAGCGGTCGCTGACTTCGAATTTCGGTTCGATCGTGTACGTGACGATAATGTTGAATTGACTGTATAAATTGACAGTGACAGTTCGATGTTTAGTGTAATTAAATTCATAATTGTCAAGTCCCTATTGGAAAACCCTTTATATTTATGTAAGTGTCTCTTTAAATGTGGAAGCGTAGTATATAAATTATTGCAAAAAATACTAACAAGGATATTTCTGGCATATTTTTTTGTGTGCAAAATATTACTTTTACAGGGATGTGATGGTAATGCCCTCTTCAGAGGAAAAATGTGCACAAAGTTTGAATTTTTTCCTTGCTTACACTCAGTAAATGTATGTATATACTAGTATATTTGCATGTATGTATAGAGGACTTCGCCACAATTCTGCAATATCGTTACGGCAGCACACACTGCGTATACAGCAGGCATATATTTATATGGTTTTTTGCATAAAAATGAAATTATATTAAATATAACAAATAAAGGCCGCAAACAGCATAAAAACCCGAGAGGAAAAAAATATCCAACAAAGAAGATGCCTTAAAACGCTCTTTGCCAGATTATTTATCTGCTCTATGGAAATAGAATACCAGCCAGCTATTCCCAGCCAGCCCCAGGAATGACTGTTGAGTTGGGTACTCCCAGCAAGAACAAAAAGGCAAAGCAGTACATTTTCTTTGTGGCCCATTGAATTTTGTTGCTCTCTGACTCGCTTCATCCTCTAAAGTTTGGTGTTGGCGGTCCCGTCTATGTTCAAAGAGTAGCCGGGTCTATGCTAATGTAATAACCATGGCATACTCGCAAAAAACATAAATAAATTGAAAATTGAAGCTAGCTCTTAGCCAAAGTAAGTATGAGATAAGAAGGTTCTGGACCACATGAACCATACTGTCCCGTGCTTTCATCAGCAAATATGGTAATTATAACGAATTATGGAAACTGTTGTAGCAAAACTTTAAGGATATTGGGGAAATATAATATTGCCCATTTTCGTTGGACTACTTAAGAAGTTTGCTGGCTGTATGTGTATGTGTTTTTTTTTGTACTAGCTTGAGTGTTTTAAAGCATAACTCCACCATTATGACTTTTGTGGTATTTTTAAAACCAAAAAAGGCAGACTTACATACTATAGCCTATGGAGTTTTTGAAAGTTAAAGAAATATTTAGAATTAATTTCTACCAAAAGCAACAAATTAAAAATCTATTTTTGTTTAAGCTATTATTATAAAAAAAAAATAGAATAGGATAAAGAAACTCAATGCAATAAGAGTATGTGTTTGAGAACATTTTTAAACAAAATGAATTTTAAACGGTTTTAGAATGGGTAAGCATTGCTTACAAATTAAATTATTTGTTAGTCAATTGTTTTGAAATTGATTTATAACCTGATACTGCAAAATTTTTCCATGAACATTCCATTAAGGATTAGAGGCAATCTTTACACATATCAATGAAAGCTGTCCGCTTCAGGTTTAAGCTCAATGATAATGTACCTCATTTTTATAGCTGAGTCCACCCCTTTGGGGAGAAGTTTTTACATGGCACAGTACCACGCAAATGTTGCCAGCATTAGGAGCGGAAAACAACCTCTAAAAATTTTGTTCTGATGCTCTAGCCAGTATTCGAATCCTCTGCGCTACCTGAAACCTCTAGAGGACTGACTTCTTATCGAATTCGACTGAAGTTTCCCATTATGTTTTCTGCTATGATCACCAACATATTGCTCCCATATAAAACTATACCTTGATTTGGCTTCCAAAACCACAGCAGGATGCCATTCTTATCAAGTTATTGTTTGTCTGGTGGTCATTTCCATCGTAATGCAGCCATTACTCATCTATTATATCTATATCATCTATATATAAGAGAAGTTCCCCTTTTCTTTCATGACTATGACGATTCTGAACTTATAGCAACTATATGGAAATATGGTCCAATATACATTATATTCGAGAAGGATGTGTAGGGGTTTAATTTCTTTCAAGATCGTGTACATTAAGATACATACCGATAAAAACCACATCCGGAGTGGATTTTGAGGATCTTAACACAAATCATTGTGCCAAATTACAGCCAAATCGGAAAATAAATGCAGCTATTACGAGCCAAAGACCCTAAATCAGGAGACTGGTTCATATATTAAGATATAAACCGATTTAGACCATATTCAGCACGGATATAGGCAAACTTATCGTAAGTCTTTGTGTTAAAAATTCAGCGAAATCGGGCAATAAATATGCTTTGTATGGGCCCAGGAGCCAAAATCGGGAGATCGGTATATATGAGCACAACACCCTAAATCGGGAGGTCGGTCTATATGGGGACTATATCAAGATATAGTTCTATAAAGCCCATCTTCGATAATAACCTGCCTATGGACAAAAAAAAAGAAATTAACAAGTAAAAGTGTGCCAAGTTCGGCCCGGACGAATCTTATATACCCTCCACCATGGAGCGCATTTGTCGAGTTCTTTTCCCGGTGTCTCTTTACAGACAAACAAAGCCCATCTTCGATAATAACCTTTCTATGGACAAAAAAAAAAAAGAAAAATTAACAAGTAAAAGTGTGCCAAGTTCGGCCGGGACGAATCTTCCACCATGAATCGCTTTTGTCGATTTCTTTTCCCGGTGTCTCTTTTTAGGCAAACAAAGGAAAAGAAAGGATAAAAGAAAATAATTGCTATGCTATTGGAGCTATACGAAATTATGGTCCGATTCAGACCATAATGGAAAGAATGTTGGAGACCACAGTAGGAGTCATTGTGAAAAATTTCAAACAAATCGAATAAGGATTTCGCCATTTAGGGGCACAAAAAGTAAAATAGGGAGATCGTTTTATAGGGCAGCTGTATTAGGTTATAGGCTGATTCAGACCGTATTTAACATGTATATTGAAGGTCATGGGAGAAGCCGTAGAGTCCTAAAAAGTCAGGATCCCCGATCGGTTTATATGGCAGCTATATCAGATTATGCATTGATTTTACTCTTCCTTGTTTCGCCAAGTCGGATAAAAATTGCGCCCTGTAGGGGCTTAAGAAGCCAAGATTCAAGATCAGCTTATATGGCGGCTTTATATAGATATGAACCGATTTGAACCATACTTGACACAGTTGTGGGAAATCATAAAAAAAAACACCACATGCTAAATTTCATACAAATCGGATAAAAATTGCGCCATGTAGGGGCTCAAGAAGCCAAGATTATATGGCGGCTATATCAGGTTATGGACCGGTTTCAGCCATACTGAGCACAGTTGATGAAAATCATAACAAAATACCTCATGCAATTTCAGCCAAATCGGATAAAAATTGCGCCCTATAGTGGCTTAAGAAGTCAAGATCCAAGATAGGTTTATATGGCAGCTATATGAAAACATGGACCGATATGGTCCATTTACAATCCCAACCGAAGTATTTGTGCAAAATTTTAAGCGGCTATCGGCTACTCCTTCGACGGACATGGTTAGATCGACATAAATTGTCATGACGATCAAGAATATATATACGTTATGGGGTCTGAGACTAATATTTCGAGGAGTTACAAACAGAATGACGAAATTAGTATACCCCCATCCTATGGAGGAGGGTATAAAAATGGTGACATATTAGATAAGTGAAGAATTCGACCCATTCTGATTCAACGCTTATATACTTGTTCCAAATTACATATTTCACCAAAATCCCCCTAGGCAAGATTTTTCTAAGCACTTTAATATGTTAATCCCACACCAAAAACCATTGCGTATTAAAGTGGATTGGTAAGCTGCACTGTTTGCTTTAAAAAGTATTTTATATTACTGAAATTTAAATTTCCTATTTAACGAATTCATTAAATTTTTTTGGCGCTGCTAATGGTATCTGTATGTGTTATCCTCTGAACGTTTTACTTTTTTTTGCACTTTTACGCATTTGCCTTAGGGCCTTGGGGAATTTTTTGATTGATTGCTTTTGCAACAAAATTTGCCACATTCACAAGCTCCCATTTTATTTGTACGTTTAAGAGTATTTTTTATCTTCTCTTGCCACTTCTTCAATTTTTATGGACTTGTCAAGCCAATTTTCAATTAGTCGTCTCAACCTTTGCATGCTCTCTTCATCACTTGCAAAACCTTTCAAGGCACTCATGCATATAGCTAAATAAATCCCTTTTGGTTTTTTTTTTTTTTTTGGAGAGGTTTCGAGTGAAATTAATAACACTGTAGAGACCTAAATACTTCTTTTAGCCAAATCACTCACTCGCTCGTTCGCTGGCTTGTTCATTCTAACATTCACTCACAAAATCACAGGGTGGAAAATCCAGGCAAAACAACAAAAATAATTGCCTTTTAATCTTTTTGATCTTTCTCCGTTCTTTCGTTCATTCTCCTATTTGCTGTTATTTTTGGTTTGCTTGCTTTTATTTAGTTTTTGGCATTTTATGTCGTGCAAAGACAAATGACAAACCCTCATCAAATACTTAATATGATTTAACAAATTAAAATATGCTTCGCAAAAACGAATTCACATAACCGCAGGCACTTCCATCTATGGGTGAGGGTTATTTGGTGAATTCACAAAATGTAGAGCGAAATCAACATGAAGTAAGAAAGTGTACCAATGCTAGAATATGTTACGATGTCTTGAGCTTTTATCTCTGTTCGGTTATCTTTGATCGCAAATACAGGGTGGCTGATGAAAGCCGCTACCAAAAAAAAATGTAATAACTTTTTTTCTATTTAATAATAATAATTTAATAATTAATTTAATTAATTAATTAATTAATTTAATTAATAATAATTTAATAATTAATTTAATAATTTAATTTAACATGAATAAAAGAAAAATGTATTCCATACACCGAAAAAAAAATGTAGCAATATTCATCATTGTAGCAATATTCATCAGCCACCCTGTATATCAACTGAGAAATTATTTAGAACACATTTGTCCTAAATGAAAGAGGGAAATGCATTTTTGCTGATTTCTAGAAATGCCACTTTGTAATAAGAAAATAAATAGTTTAATGAAGTAATGGCTTATCGGGTATGGAAACATTTTTATTTATTACAACAAAAATAAAAATTTTTTTTGTAAAAGTAAATTTTGGATTTTAAAAATAAGCCCCACATTAAAGAATCAGCTGATATCACCTCCAAATGTTGCTACAAATTAATTTCTCTTTCACAACAAATCTTTTTTTTACCGATTTGATGGTAAAGAGTTTAAACTTCTTTTAAGTTCTAAGAGACAATTTTTAAATTCTTCATCATGAAATGAAAAGCTTGCATTGTATTTGCCAAGCTATGGAAACATTTAAGTTTCTATTCATTTTACATGAAGGTAGTTAAATGGTTAAAATACTAACTTGGTATTGCTAATAGGTTTAGATCTATGTACATTAGGCCGGGTTGATTTGCATGAATGAAAAATCGTATAGCAAAAACGTAAACTACATCCAATTCTAAGAAGTTTCTCCGAAGAAATCATGTATCTAAAATAAAATTCTAATCCGCGCATCTCTACTTCAAAATTTCCTTCCTGTTATTTCGATGTTCGATATTTGATATTCTTGTGATATTCGATATTTGATATTATTGTACAGGTCCCATTTGTGGATCGATTATCGTAACGTTTTGCATAAGTCACTTTTTTGGTCCAAGGACGAACGCCATTTATTTTGAACAAAATCTGTTTAGCTCCATCTGATACATTTCATCCGATATGGACGTTTAAGGCTCTAGTAGCCATGATTTTGGTCCGATCTTTGCAACATTTCTCACAAGACGTTCTATTTAATGATCAAACATATGTGCATAATTTTATCGAAATCGGTTCAGATTTATATATAGCTCCCATGTATAACTTTCATCAGATATGACATTTTTAGGTTCTAGAAGCCATAATTTTGGTCCGAAATTAATGTTCCAACATGTGTGCACAATTTTATCAAAATTGGTTGAGTTTTAGATATAGTCCCCATATATATCTTTTTTCTAATATTAAATTTTTAGGTTATAGTAGCCATAATGATCATTATAAAAATTTGAACAAGACGTTTTAATGAATGTTCCAACATGTGTGCACAATTTTATCAAAATTGGTTCAGACTTATATACACCTCCTAAACATATCTTTTGCTTTTG
Source organism: Stomoxys calcitrans (assembly GCF_963082655.1). Taxonomy (NCBI): domain Eukaryota; kingdom Metazoa; phylum Arthropoda; class Insecta; order Diptera; family Muscidae; genus Stomoxys; species Stomoxys calcitrans. Next base: position 78,410,769 of record NC_081555.1, on the reverse strand, counting down.
TACAACAAAGATCGCACCAAAATTATGGCTACCAGAACCTAAAAAGTTCATATCTGATGAAAGATATATATGGGAGCTATATCTAAAACTGATCCGATTTTGATAAAAATTATGCACACATGTTGGAACATTAAATTGAACGTCTCGTGCGATGACGGACTAAAATTATGGCTACTAGAGCTTTAAAAGGCCATATCGGTCGAAATGTATATATGAGAGCTATATCTAAATCAGAACCGATTTTGTTCAAAATCAATAGCGTTCGTCCTTGGACCAAAAAAGTGACTTGTGCAAAACTTTACGATAATCGAACTTCGGACTACATCGAAGCGAAAGGCTTCTTCGGAGAAATTTCTTAGAATTGTATGTTGTTTACGTTTAAGGTATACGATTTAAAAAAATCGAAGCATAGCATAGATCCGGTTCTCCAAAATGAGATAGATGCAGTAAGTTAGGATACGTGGAAGACATGAAGGGACGACGATCAAACGCCCACCACTTGGTAAAGAACATTATACCAGACTTGAACTAACATGGCGGCATGGAATGGAAGAAGCTTTCGGAATATGTAAATACAACGGAATTCAAGAAAATGCTTTTCGAAGTTCTTTTTATACCCTCCACCATAAGATGGGGGGTATACTAATTTCGTCATTCTGATTGTAACTACTCGAAATATTCATCTGGGACCCCATAAAGTATATATATTCTTGATCGTCGTGAAATTTTATGTCGATCTAGCCATGTCCGTCCGTCTGTCCGTCGAAAGCACGCTAACTTCCGAAGGAGTAAAGCTAGCCGCTTAAAATTTTGCACAAATACTTCTTATTAGCGTAGGTCGGTTGGTATTGTAAATGGGCCATATCGATCCATGTTTTGATATAGCTGCCATATAAACCGATCTGGGATCTTGACTTCTTGAGCCTCTAGAGGTCGCAATTATTATGCGATTTGCCTGAAATTTTGTACGACGGATTCTCTCATGACCATTAACATACGTGTTTATTATGGTCTGAATCGGCATATAGCCCGATACAGCTCCCATATAAATCGATCTCTCTATTTTACTTCTTGAGCCCACAAAGGGCGCAATTCTTATTCGAATTGGCTGACATTTTACACAGGTCTCCAACATATAATTTAATTGTGGTCCAAACCGGACCATATCTTGATATCGCTCTAATAGCAGAGCAAATCTTTTCTTATATCCTTTTTTTGCCTAAGAAGAGATGCCGGGAAAAGAACTCGACAAATGCGATCCATGGTGGAGGGTATATAAGATTCGGCCCGGCCGAACTTAGCACGCTTTTACTTGTTTGTATTTGATAAAGAGCACAACAAATCGATCGCTGGCTAAATCGATTATTGATTTCTATTGACTTCAAAAATTTTCTATTGACTTAAAATCTTTCTTTTTGTTAATATTATTTCTCACGAAGAAATATGATTTTTTTATGAGCCTGTACTTAAATTATAAGATTTTTATTTAATTTAGTAGGTATTCACTGAATAATTTAAAAAATTAACATATATGAAAGTATTTAAACAAGTAAAAAAGCATTAATCGGCCGGGTCGAACTTTAAATAAGGAACAATAGATACTTCTCTCATATCAATGAGTGCAGTCGGATTAAAGTTTATACTCAATAATAACGGGCCTTCTTTTTTTATGTCCAGTCCGAACGGCGTGCTGCATAGCGACACCACTGGGTAGAGAAGTTCTAATATGGCAGAATACCTTACAAATGTAGTCAGCAACCACCGCTAAAAAATTTTCTGACGTTCACGTTGGAATTTGAACTCAAGGGGGCCTTCACCCACCACCATCGGATACCCACCAAGTCGGATATATATATACTAGCCCCCCACCTTTCGCCATAGTCCTATAAAAAATTGTCATTTATGAAACTATAGCAGCTATATCGAAATATGGCTCGGTTGGAACCAAGCTCACCACGGACATGCACCAAAAACGCTTACGTAGAGTGCAAACTGAAGAATATATCGTAGCTGTATTGGCCAGTGTTAATGATGACCATCAATTATCGATTCGTCGCGGTTTGCAGCAATTGGGCTGCAAATTTCTACTGGGAAAAAAATCTCCAGTAGAAATTTGCAAGCTCAACACTTTGCTCGCTCTCACGCACTCTCCCGCTCTCTTTTGCTGGAAAATAAAATACGCCAACGATTTCCAGTAAAAATTTGTGGAAATTGCATAACCTTTTGAATACCCTACTTTTAATTTGAGACTATTCTAATTTATTTTATTTATTCCTATTTTGTTTCGTTCATCATCAAGAATGCTTGTTTAAAACTGAGACCAGATTTATCACACAATGATATCCAGCTGATTTGGTAAACTATATGCTTCGATGTCATGCTTATCAAACCCATCGTAAAAACAAAATCAGCTGTTGCAATACTGTTACCTATAGCAGCCATAGCCAGTGTTGTCAGATTCGCGTAAATTTCCCCAAACAGTGAATTTTTTCTCATTTTGGTTATGGGGATTTTGATGGGGAATAAAGTAAAATTTGGTAATTTTCTAGGCGAGTACCACTCAGCATAGCTTCAAATTAATTTTTCTGAGTAAAGGAATTTTCCTTATGTTTAGTGCTGGCCAATACCCTTGGATTAGGTCTGATTTAATAGAAAAAAAACTTGTGGCCAAAACTCTAGTTTGAGTAGTTTAACGGTAGCCATGAGAGAGATTTATATTGCGAGAGACATATTAAGAGAACACGACAGAGAGGGAGAAAGAATATGTTAAAATGACTCAAAACAAAAAAATGCCACACAGAAAAATGTTTATCCCTCTCTCTGTTTACATTTCCCTGTCACTTTCAAAATTTTCACAGGCGAACAATTTTTTTTTTTTTGTAACAAAATTCTTCTTGTATGAAATTTACCTTGAACAAGAATTTTCTCCAGCTTTGTTGTCGGCTTTGAGGTTTCAAACAATTTTCACTGTTGTATTCCGTGTTTTAAATTTTTTGCTGTTTATTTGATTATTTTGGTGGTAGTGGAAAAAATTTCAAAATTCAACGGAGGTATTAAACAAAAGTATCCTACTGCCGCAGCACAGTGACTAATAACACCCTCAGGGACCATGCCAAACATTCGGTATTATTTCCTAAAACTGCCGTGAGTTGTCGAGAGAGGATGAGTAAGAGCTCGAGTCGGTTGCGTGCGTACCATCCGCAGAGGTAGAAAATCTATAACATGTGTGAGTGTGTTTGAGTGCAAGAAGTGAAGAAAAGATGGTTAGGTAGTAGATATTTGAAGAGTTTGTCTGCATACGCCGTAAATGATCAAAGCGTAGATAATTCCTTTTTTTTACTCTGTTTAAGTATGCATGTGTCTGGATGAAATGTGTGTGAGAGAGAGATTGTGTTTGTGTGCTAAATACCTATCAAGGATTTTTAATGTTTTGTTTTTGCCTGTGAAGCGAGGGGATTAATGCTTTTCGCAACGGAACCGGTGGTTAGAAAATTTCAGCGTTCAAGCGCCTTATTTGGATGTGTGAGTGTTTATGTGTAACGTTTATCATATTGAGATTTTTTATTTCAGGGTTCGTCTATCTTTTCCCTTACCCACTGGTCTCTTTTTCGTTTCGCTTTCCATCCAAAACACCGTCAAACATTCCTTTTTATTTATTTAGGAAGTTATTTATAATGAGTATGTTAAATATTTAAATTTGTCAGTTTTCAAGTGTCATGCGATTGAAGCAGAACTCCCAGATTGGAAGCTGGTGGCAAGGAGCGTGTGATGTGTTTTATAGGAGAGAAAATCGGAATATTTACGCTTCAAATATTGGGGATAGCAGGGAGAATTTTTCCATTTGAAGTGATTTGCTGTCACATAAGTGGGTGTTCGTGCGTGAGGGAACAAGTATGAGCAAACTGATGTGACTAATGCAAAATGTAGGCAATAAAATGCCTGCTTAAATGAAACCGAAAATTATGCTCTGGTGTTTGAAGTGAAAAATATTTAATAAAAAAAAAAACTGAAGATGATTCAAGCAATCAAAGCTGGTATAAAATTCGGAAAGAAGGAATAAAAAAAATTAAAATCAAAGGAAAAACAAAATAGCCCAATGTTGAAAAGTAAGCTAGGAAAATTTTAAACTTTAGTCTTTTCCAATAAATGATTGGTGCTATGGTGGCATAGGCAAAACAACGAAAACCGATCTACTTGAGTTAAAACGCACATATTTATACCCTACATCATACAGGGTATTATAATTTAGTGAAATTATTCCAAACACTCAAAAGAAAAAGATATGGCAAAAAATATCGATCGTTTTGAATCATTTCCTGATCCGTTTTCGCCATATCTGTCAATCATTTTAATTTGTATGCAAAGAACCGATCGCTTTTTTTTTTGATCAGATTTTGTGGAAATTTGGCACAGATGAATTTTGGGTTCCAAATGTAAAAAAACCGCTTCGGGTTTATATATAAATCCCACAAACATATGCTAGTCCAATTTTTATTATTTTTCAATAATCTATGAAATTCGGTACATAATATTCTCTCGTGACTTTTCTATTTTACTACTGAATTTCATAAAAAATTGATTCTGATTGATAGCTTCCATATACTAATATGTAACACTTAATTTTCACATCGACTTGTAAGAGCTATTTTCCACTGAAAATTACATTGTACCTACATTTACCATGGTGAACGGTGTCAACATTTCCGTAGTAGTTCATATTTTCTTGCTTTACTTCATATAACTTATGTATATAACCGGATAAGTTAAGTTATACTTCTTCTAATCCTTCAAGTCTCCAAATAGCCCAGATTTTACTTCATACGACTGGAAATTGTCAACTACACTACTTCTTCACACATTGCCCGATATATATTGTCCGATTATATTGGCTATTACAAAGCAAAAACACATTGCAATATGCTTGTATTGACAACTTACTCTTATGACAACCAATGATTGCTTAGAGTAACAGTTGTGCAAGTGTGTTTCGTTGTAATAGTTGAATGTCTTCATTTGGTAGAAATGTATGAAGTGGAGTAATTCTCTTTCTTGCTGTGCTGCAAAAGGAAAATACTCTTAAGAGAGTAGTTTCAACCAGAAGTCATAACTTTTTGACAAAGTCTACTGACGAGTTTTAAAACCAAAGGTATAACACACATCTGTACAGAATTGTGTCTCGCGACCATATCATAGCCCTAGAATATTACAAAATGAACTTTCCTTTTCAGCTATATTTCGAATTCAATTAAAAAAATCACAAGGCTTGTGATAAGGGTTAAATTTATTTTACCGCAGTAAAGTCAACAAGTTTTTAAAGATTTAAGGTTCTAACAAAACAACTAAGGGCCACTAAATGTTTCTGTCTAAGCTTAAGACACGGTGACTTTTTCCTGTGTTCTCTATATACAGCAAAATGGCTGCAAAATCTTCTTGTAAATGTATACTCCATACCCTTTATATAAAATTTATTGCCGACTAAAATCAAATCCCATATTCAAGCCTATATGCCCCGGCCCATCAGAATGTAAATGTATAAATATAAGTGTATACTTTTACAAAAGAATTTGTTCTTTGAGAAATCCAACCCTCAATTGAACAATATGTGGAAAGAATCAACTGACAAATGCCTTCGTCTACTTTCTACTTCTTTAAGGGCAAAGACATATTTCAGCCCCTTGTATAAGACTCAATGAATTGACAACACACAACAACGACAGGATAATATAATGATATGGGTCATATGCTCCATTGCGTAATTTCAATACTTTATAAATAGAAAAGGGTTCGATTTATATCTGTTTTTGAGACGGGGGTTGGATTTCCAATACATATGGGAGAAGCTAAAGTTTTGTTTAAAAGTTTAGAAATAAATAAAGAAAAACAAAATCATTGGTAAAACGTTAAGCAATAAAAATTAATTTTGACCATTTTATTCAACTATAATTAATAATAAATAAAAATGGGAAAAGTTGGAAAGATGTCGGCAATGGAAAGATATCTTACCAAGAAAAAAGGATCAAAGGTGTTTGTTCCATCCGTTCTGTTCAGGAGATAACATCCCTTTGGGGCAAATTAATTAAGTTTAAAGTTTCTGGCATCCTAATGTGGGTGAAATATGACAACAACAATAATAATATCCAATTTTGTTTTCCTAAGAACAATAATTTTTTCTTGAAAACAAAAAAATTTTTGCTAATGCTTGCCACTCCTCTGCAAAAATGTTGCTTCGGCTTTTTGTGACAAATTATGGCACTTACCCTTACCACCATTAGTTAATGTGATAAATTCTTATCCGTTCTTGAGGTCAGTTTATCTAGCCTCATAATGTGTATGGCATGGACAACATGGGCAGCAGGCACACTCACACACACATACACACCTTAAATGCAGATATTTCTACAGGTAGCTATTGCTGGTTGATAAGCATCTTTTTGCCCTTTGTAGAGATGTTTTACGCTTTTGTTATTGCAAAAAATATATCCGTTTTGTTCTAAGAAGAGACCGTACCACAAAAATCTTCTATGGCTGCGACCTTTTGATGCGGCACAGATGAACCAACACACACAAATTCTTTGCAGGTCATATATGTAGACTGCCAGAAACTCGATTTCGTTTCAAGTATTTACGTGTGCACCAAGTCCATTGAGAGAGCAAAAAAGGAGATTATTCTTAAAAGATTTCAAAAGATACCATCTTCAAGTGTGGGGTGAAAAACTGTTGATCATGGAGTGAATACAAAAGGGCACCAACAATTTCTAAGGGCGGTTCAGTTGGTAGTTTCAAAAGGGAGCAACAACAATACAAGTATGTGAAAAATGGGCAGTCTAAGCCGAATATATGAGACCTTATGACATAAGGATCTAAAAGAATACTTAAAATTTTAAGAAAAACTACAAAGTATGCGAGATTTGTGGTATAGAATGGGAAAGATGCACATTAGTAGTACAATTAGGACAAAACTTCGAAAAATCTGTTTAAATACAGGCGAAGTGTTAGCAATTTAAATTACCACCTTTTTTGTGTGAAAATATTCTTTATTGATTCAAATGAAATAATTTCCATTAATACACTTTTGCTCGTTATGATCGTCTTGTGCTTTCAGGCGACATTTCCATATAATGGCTTTCCTCAGCACATCCATACTGGCATATTTTTACACCCTCCACCATAGGACTAATTTCGTCATTCTGTTTGTAACTCCTCGAAATATTCATCTAATATCCCATAAAGTATATATATTCTTGTTCATCACCACATTCTAAGTCGATCTTACCACGTCCGTACGTCTGTCTGTCGAAAGCACGCTAACTTCCGAAGGAGTAAAGCTAGCTGCTTGAAATTTTGCACAAATACTTATCATTAGTGTAAGTCGGTTGGGAGCCATAACGGTCCATGCTTTGATATAGCTGCCATATAAACCGATCTTGGATTTTGACTTCTTGAGCCACTCGTGGGCGCAAATCGGTCCATTATCTGATATAGCTTCCATATAAACCCATCATGAATTCTTGAGCCATAGAGGGCGCAATTCTTATTCGATTTTGCTGAAATTTTGCACGACGTGTTTTGTTATGACTTTCAACAACTGTGCTGTATATGGTTTAAATCGGTATATAACCTGGTATAGCTGCCATATAAACCGATGTTGAATCTTAACTTCTTGAGCCACAAGTGGGCGCAATTCTTATCAGATTTTGCAGAAATTTTGCATGACGTGTTTTGTTATGACTTTCAACAACTGTGCTATATATGGCTTAAACCGGTATATAACCTGATATAGCTGTCATATAAACCGATCTAGGATCTTGACTTCTTGAGCCACTAGAGAGTGCAATTCCTACCCGATTTGGCTGAAACTTCGTACAACGACTTTTCCCATGACTGTCACCATACGTGCCAAATATGTTCTATATCCTGTTACAGCTTCCATATAAACCGATCTCCCTATTTTACTTCTTGAGCCGCAATTCTTATTTGAATGGGCTGAAATTTTCTCAATGACTTCTACTGTAGTCTCTAACATCCAACTCAATTATAGTCCGAATCAGACCATAACTTTTTATAGCTCCAATAGCATAGCACACTTATTTTGTTTTATCCTTTGTTTGCCTAAAAGAGATACCAGGAAAAGAATTCGACAAATGCGATCTATGGTGGAGGGTTTATAAAATTCGGCAGGACCGAACTTTGTATGCTTTTACTTGTTTAGTACTTTCATTTTTCTCTAATATGGCCCAAATACAACATTCCATTGGATTGGGATCTGGCAAATTGGATAGCCACAGTGTAGACGAAAAGAACTGTGGATCATGAATTGTGTCCATTCTTGGTCTACAAGTGCTTTTTATGAAGGTACCGATTCTTGTTGACACGTCCATGGTATACAATCGAAATGTTTGCGTGCCCACAGATCCAAAGCAGCTCCTTAAATGTTTTCCCAATAATAAGTGATATTAATATTAACGCTTGTTTCGATGAAAACTAGTGGAGAGCGGACATCGACGGTCAAAGCTGCCCCTACATGCACTTAAGATGAAAATTACTTCGGATGGCCGTAGTCACAAATTATCATACGTGCGCGCAGTTAAAGGCTCTATACAAATGAAACTAATATATGAAAATCACTTTTCAAAATAGCACATGTAATTTATTGCTTCAGAGCTTGCTCTATTTCTTTTGACAAAAAAAAGCATACTTTCTCAATACGTTTGTGGATTGGGTTATAGTGTCAATGCATTTTCTAAGCAGACTCATTTAGACTATTTTAAGTTCGTTGCGATACCGCAGTAGCGACAGCCAGGCGACTGGTAGAATTCGAACGCTATCAACTCGGTTACCGGGGAGACCCAATATGTTAATAACTTTTCGATATATTGGTACTAGGCCCTTTAAAGTAAAGAATATATGATTTGCAAACCTGGAATCGGAGAAGAACAGATTTAAGGTCCCCAGAAGACAATTATATTCTTCACAATCTACTCAAGGTAGATCAAGCATCTATTGCAGAACATGAGATTGAGTTCTGGGGCTAAAGATGGAGCTAATTTTATTGTATTCATCTTATGTTTAATTTCATTTCTAAAAAACAGATGTAAACATCTATATTTTTATTACACTCAAAAACTTAGCTTCTTAACCTAAAAAACTAAAAAATCAAAAGGCGCTCACAATTGTGAGATTATTTTGCCACTTTAACTACTATACACGGTTGTCTGGAGTCCACCGTAGCGCAGAGGTTAGCATGTCCCCCTATGACGCTGAATGCCTGGGTTCGAATCCTGGCGAGAACATCAGAAAAATTTTTCAGCAGTGGTTCTCCCCTCCTAATGCTTGCGACATTTGTGAGGTACTGAACTATTCGGTATGGCAACCATGTATAAACTTCTCCACAAATAGGTGTCGCATTGCGGTGCCGTTTGGATTCGGCTATAAAAAGTAGGCCCCTTATCATTGAGGTTAAACTTGTATTAAACAGCACTCATTGATATGTTAGAAGTTTGTCTCTGCTCCTTAATGGAATGTTCATGGGTAAAATTTGAAAATGTTGCAATTACAGGCTTGTCTGGTCCCAAAATCTACATTCAACGATATTTTGAGCTTGATTTTAGATTTTTGTCTTTAATAACAAGACGCAAAGTAAAGGACTTATTTATTAAACTACCTTAATATAAAGGACAATATTTTTCATCAAAGGGAATGCTTCTCTAAAAAGTTGGAAAAGTGATCATCTTTAAATAAAGTTTGCTAATTTTTGGCTCGAATTTTAAAAATTAGGAAAAAAAATTTCACTTCCGTGAGTTATTGTATTAATAGTGACGCTATTTTAACTCTGCAAAATAATGGATTGAAACAATTTGTGTGTAACTATTTAAAAAGAATTGTTTAACTGGTGTGCTCTTTTCCAGCAACATGAAAATTTCGATAAAACATAAAATGTGTAAAAGTACAGTTGGGTTTTTAAGCCTAAGATAAGAGATGAGAACGTGTTTATTGCACTTTGCAGTTCTCTATCTATCAATAACTAGAATGTGATTTCTATCATATTCAACTGCCTCCGCATCTACTGTATACTCCTTGCGCTCAGGAACTACTACCAGTTCTCAATTCCATTGAATGATTCCCAGTAAAGTCATTTATTCTGAATTGAGCTCGCTTCTAGGTAAAAATGCAAATTGTTATACAAGAATGTTAGATTTTCTATTTGTAGAAAGTTCACTAAATAGCGTTGAAGAAACTATTTTCATCGCTAGCCTGAAGCGCAAAAAGGCTTTTATTTTATTATATTTATCAGCAAATGTCTGGTATTATTTGTGTCTCCAAAAATTGGTATATTTTTAAGCAAACGAGACATTTAAACACCTTCTACTTCATTCTTTATGTTAAACGTGAAGTACCTTCAAACTATTGTAGCTCACTCTCCTTAGAACCCCATTAGACACGGTTAAGCTTATATACACTAACACATGCACGAACAAAGGTTGTCTCAATTACCCACTGACTAAACACTCAAGCATATCAAAAGGGTGCTCTGCACAAGTACATTATACGCACACGTCACTACAGCGAGTACTACTACATGACGGATTGACAATCTTACGAATCATGTGCCTAGTCTATAATTACTCACAAAAGGCGTAGGAGCGGACGTAAATATGGATGTCTGTAAGTGTTTTTGAGATCTGCCGCATTTTTTCTTTTGAGCCTGCTGTCAGTTGAGAAAAAAAAAAACAGTCAGCCAGCCAACCAAATCAGTAAAAAAAAATTGTAAGAAATTGTTTTAATTATACATTCGATAAATGAAATTTGAACTGAAATAGACACCAGAAGTAGTGGTAGAGGCATCAAGACAACTATTGTCTAGATTTGTTACAAGCCATGGTCGGCTTTAACAAATGACCCCCTTCGGCTAACATATTTTTTCAATAATTTATGCACAATTAATGTCATGTCATATCACATTGGACGTTCGATATCGATGTTTGAAACGTGTGTTACGTTAAATTCGTATTAAGCCTATGTTTGTTTTGAATAGTCTTTGCACATATTAAAGAACAAAGGAAATGTTTAATAAACTAAGAAAATTTGTAAAATTTTTAAAATTTATTGCTTTTGATGTTTTAACATGGGTTTTTAGAATTCAAAAGTTGTGTTAGTAGCTAGTATTAATGAAAAGAATTAAAATTTTCGAACTTAGCTTCCTTTGTAAATGGCATTTGTTATTATTATTAGCTAGGTGTTGACGTTTACTGCCAGAGGAAATAATGAATGTAAAATACAATGTAAATGCTGAGTACAACTCAACACAAATTGCATTGTGGTTTCCTTAGTGCATTAAATGAAATATGGTTACATACTATCCATTTTTGTCAAAATGATTCATGTCGCTTGGAATAGAAAGCGTTAAAATATGTTTTGGCATTTGAAGGTATGTTACTTCCTGGTTTAATAACATGCGGCAACTTTCAATTACCATCCATAAAAATTTCAAAGAAATGCCGGTACCAAAAATTTGTTATTTTTATACCTTTCTTAAGCTTTAACAAATTTATTATTATTATGGGAATACTGTATCCCTTTCTTTTAACCACAGGTATAAGGGACTTAAAATATCAGCGACATAGTTCCACATAAGTTGTTATAGGGGTAAACTTTACAAGATTAAGGTTATCTCTAGTATGGTTTCTATAACCATTCACGGTTCATGATTTGGTATTTTCCTAGCCCTTTAATAATCCATCATAGTTCTAAATATAAAAGTACATGGAATCCCTACGGAATACCGATAGCGCCTCTGCAGCTAAGCTTCGTGTAACATTATCCAGAACAATTCTTTATATACACTCCACCATAGGATAGGGGTATACTACTTTCGTCATTCCGTTTGTAACACATCGAAATAATGATCTGAGACCCAATAAAGTATACATATTCTTGGTCGTCCTGACATTCTAAGTCAATCTAGGCATGACTGTCCGTCCCTCTGTGGAAATCACGAAAGCGGTCAAACGCTACCGTGATGCTAGTCGGTTGAAATTTTTCAATATACTTTTTATTGAGGTTGGCCGTTGGTATTGGAAAGGGGCCATATCGTTTTTTTACCCTCCACCATAGGATTTGAGTATACTAATTTCGTCATTCTGTTCGTAACACCTCGAAATATGCATCAGAGACTCCATAAAATATATATATTTTTAACCATAATGTCATTTTAAGTAGATCTAGCCATGTCCGCCCGTCTGTCTGTCGAAAGCACGCTAACTTTTGAAGGAGTAAAGCTAGCCACTTGAAATTTTGCAGAAATACTTTTTATTAAAATACTTTTTATTAGTGTAGGTCAGTTGGTATTGTAAATGGTTCAAATCGGAGCATGTTTTGATATAGCTGCACGTGGTGTTTTGGTACCACTTCCTACAACTGCGCTAAGTATGTTTCAAATCGGTCCATGTTTTGATATAGCTGCCATATAAACCGATCTTGGGTCTTGACTTCTTGAACCTCTAGAGGGCTCAATTCTCTTCCGATTTAACTGAAATTTTGCACGTAGTGTTTTGGTACCACTTCCAATAACTGTGCTAAGTATGATTTAAATCAGTTCATAATCTGGTATAGCTGTCATGTAAACCGATATTGGATCTTGATTTCTTGAGCCAGTAGAGCGCGCAATTTTCATACAATTTGGCTGAAATTTTGCATGAGGTGTTTTGTTATGACTTCCAATAACTGTGCTAAGTATGGCGTAAATCGGTATAGAACCTGATATAGCTGCCATATAAACCGATCTGGGATCTTGACTTCTTGAGCCTCTAGAGGGCGCAATTCTCGTCCGATTTGACTGAAATTTTGAACGACGGCTTCTCCCATGACTTTCAACATACGTGTCTAATATGGTCTGAATCGATCAATAGCTTGAAACAGCTCTCATATAAAAATATCTCCCGATTTTGCTTCTTGAGCCCCCTACAAGGCGCAATTCTTATCCGAGTGAACTGAAATATCACACAATGACTTTTACTGTGTTCAGCATGTATTTATGGTCCGAATCGGACTATAACTTGATACTGCTCCAGTAGCATAACAGTTCTTATTCAATATTCTTTGTTTGCCTTAAAAGAGATACCGCGCATAGAACTCGACAAATGCGATCAATGCTGGAGGGTATATAAGATTCGGCCGGGTCGAACTTAGCACGCTCTTACTTGGTTCTTATTAATTCCAACATATTGTTAACCGATTTGGCTGAAATTGTGTACATTGTGTGTTTTTTTATAATTTCCAACATTCATAATATTGCCCAAATCGGTCTATAACCTGATATTGCCCCAATTCCAACCGATCCTCCGAAAAGCCTTCTACGAACCCTAGAAACTTAAATTTTTGCCTTATTTGGTAGAAATTTGGAATATAGAAGTTTTAACCGAAACCATGGTGGTGGTTTCTCAAGATTCTTACCGGTCGAACATAGTTTTTACTTCTTGTCGAAATATATGGCCATGTTTCGGTGGAGCCACTATACGGCCCAATTCTTACCTGAACTGTCTGAAATTTTAAACAATCGTGTGTGATCTGGATTTCACTTTTCCCCTAGAATTAACTGTCAATATCACGTTATTAAAGTTTTACAAATTCCCATCTATTCATCGTGAGTTTTCTTCGATAAAAACAAAAACGGATCTTACAACAAATAATTAATTTGGACTTTTTGTTTACGTGATATTACCAAATTGATTTGAGAGGAAAAGTGAAAGTGATTCACAGAACACACCAAAATGACTTCTACTATGGTCCTCAACATTCCATTCATTATTGGTTCGAATTGGACCATAACTTGATATAGCCCCAATAGCATAGCAATTCTTATTCATTACCCTTTGTTTGCCTAAAAAGAGATATCTGGCAAAAAACACGACATATGCGTTCCATTGTGAAGGGTATATAAGATTCGGCCCAGCCCAGAACTTAGCAGACTTTTACTGTTTTTTTCTTTTTTTTTATTCTTTACATTTTGTTTAAAACTACGTCAATATCCAAATGCAAATTTGCATATGAACATTCCATTAAGGAACAGGGGCAAAATTCTCACAAATCAATGAGTGCTGTCCGATTCAAGTTTTAAGCTCAATGATAAGGGACCTCCATTTTATAGCCAAGTCCATCAATATAGATGCTCTAAGTAATAAGTATATGAAATTTCATCAAAGCAGAAAAGAGAATCGAGTGTCAGGGGTTAACGGGTTAATGTGCAAATGTGTGCAACTGCTAAATTAGATGCTTGGCGTCTCATATGGTGATTTCTAGGCCGCCAAGCATTCTTCTGACCTTCAAATGATGTAAATAATTTCCACCTTCCCAACAAGCTGGCTCAAATCTCTGTTTCGAAATTTTCTTCAAATGCAAATGCAAATTTGCATATGAACATTCCATTAAGGAACAGGGGCAAAATTCTCACAAATCAATGAGTGCTGTCCGATTCAAGTTTTAAGCTCAATGATAAGGGACCTCCATTTTATAGCCAAGTCCATCTATATAGATGCTCTAAGTAATAAGTATATGAAATTTCATCAAAGCAGAAAAGAGAATCGAGTGTCAGGGGTTAACGGGTTAATGTGCAAATGTGTGCAACTGCTAAATTAGATGCTTGGCGTCTCATATGGTGATTTCTAGGCCGCCAAGCATTCTTCTGACCTTCAAATGATGTAAATAATTTCCACCTTCCCAACAAGCTGGCTCAAATCTCTGTTTCGAAATTTTCTTCATATTTACGTTCCCTTTTTACTTTTTTGTCCTTTAAATTTTATAACAATTTCCGATTTGATTAAAGCAAGGCACACATTTCCCATTGCCTTTGAATATTATCGAGCAAACACAATCGGACATTTGTTTTTGAATAAAACGTTAAGATGATAAAATTTTGTTACCATTTTCACATTTCCTTCTTATTTTGTCACTGTCAAAAACAATCATTTCTATTGAAATACAAAACACAAAAGCCATTGATTGGCTACGAAGTGAATTTGATTTTAAATTTAATTATACCATTGTGGGGGTGTAGACATAATGGCCATTGAGAATCTTCCTATTTTCGATATGCTCAAAATGTAGGAAACAAAAAATGTACCATTAAAACCTTCCATTGCATATTTGCAAAATGAGTTTGTATGGAATTATTGTTGCATAATTTTCGGGGCTTGCTATATTTTTATTTCATTTTAATTAAAACTTTTGTATGTGGGAGTTTGTTTATTATAAACCTAATATATTTTTGTGTAAATATAAAATAGGAATGGTCCAATGATGTTAGAATAAATATTGCTATGAATCAATACGAAAACTGAGTGTGTTTTGTGATGAAATATTGTTGCATTATTTTAGGACTAGCAGATATATTTATAATTATTATAAGTTTTAAAAAATTGTACGATTTTTGGGATAAAGTTAAATAAATAAGTTCATTAATGTATGAATTGGAAAAACAAAGCAATCATACAAAGAAGATATCTTTTAACAAGAATTGAAAAAAAAGAAACAATCTTGTTTGCTTTTAATTTACTGTTGCATAATTTAAGGATTACAAACAAATTCATTATAAGTTTTCTTAATGCAGGATAATTAAAATATGTACATTCAAAAACTACAGCCCATAATGGGTTAACTTTCATTTCCAGATATTGCGAAACCGTTAAAATACAGCTTTGAGTTCAACATTTCCCAAATAAACGAAATAAAACATCAGAACCAAGAAAAAAATTAATTTGTTCAGTCTGCAAAAACAACAAAAACAACATGTTAAAACAAGAAACTCAACACGATTGTACCAAACATTTCATTTATACCCCAGAGTATTGTTAGCGCATTCATTTGCTTATTTACCCAAAGTTATTGTTTTGTGCTGTTGCTCTGTGCCGCTGCACTGTTTACTATTTGTTGCATAAATTTTTTAAAATTCCCATATAGAAATAACAATGGTCCACAGCACAAAAATATACTACAAGCACAAGTAGAACAATCGACCAAGCAGCCAGCCATCCAGCCAACTACCCTCCCTGAGGTACGTGTTCCTTTGGCTTACAATTGAAGTCCTTTTTTGAGTATGAACGCGAGCTCGTTTCGTATGAACGGACTTCCTTTGGCAAGCCGAAGTATTTTTTCAAAGAATTGAACAAATGTTATTTTAACGTATTTGTGGCTTAACACTGATAATGGCATTTCAGAGTGGACGCATAAATTTAAAGCTCTAAAGTATTTTACATATTTTATAAATACGGTTTTGGGTTTTCACGTTCTATGTCCAATGTTGCTTGGTGTGTTGTTGTTTCTCTAGCGCGTTCTTTTTATATATTTCTAAGGATGCGGTTGCCAGGATGTGTAGTGTTGTGTGGGTGCGGGGTATCTGCGTTTTCGTGTAACATTTTCAATTTTCCAATGTTCGTTCTTCGTTGTCTGTTGAGATTTAATTTGGAATTATTGCCGCATGGTAAGTGGGCGGCATTGGCAGCGACTGGTGGTTGACAAGTTGCCCAACCAACGGACTGAACGACGGACTGGCTGGCTGGGCGTATTGTTAACGTGTGCATAATTGTAATATAAAGTTTGTTATTTGCTGAGAATATCGGAGAGAACACAGGTCTCATTGTCTGTCCTTGATTGTCCCTTTTTGTATGGTTGCTGCCATCATTTTGTGCTTCTGCTGCTGGCTGGCTGTTGCTGTTTTCCAGCATTTTGTTTATTTTCATTTTTTTTTTATATTTAACTAAGAACACGTTTGGAGATTTTAATAAGCTTCTATTTGCGTAAAGAAAGGAAATACTTGGGTTCTCCTTTTGTTGTTGCTGCTAACGATTTTGTTTACTTTTGACTGTGTACAAACGAGTCTTTTATTTGTTCAGTTCTTTTTTATTTCTTCCCTCTGCCCCCTCTAAATTCTTAGAAGCGTTTTGGGGGGAAAACTCCTCAATATTTTCAGTTTTTGTGATATTTAAATGTAGCCTCCTTGTGTTTTTTTTAAAGTTGTAACGAGTGTTAGTAATTGGTTGGGCATAAGCAAAGTTTTCCCCCCTGAAAAAAAGCACAGGAGAGATCAAGAGAGAAATGGACGGAGAGGGAAATGAATGCCCTTTTCTGATTTTGAGGTTGAAATGGTTTTTGGGGGTCACTTTGTTGTGGGTAATTAGTCTTTAAAATAAAACACTGTATGTGTGTGAGTATCCAATTTGCGGAGAGAAAAAAGTTTAAATTAGTTGTATACTCATATTTAAACCGAAGCAGAGTGCCTGAAAGAGCCATTCATTAGAAAAAGAGTAATTTGAATTAATTATGGATGTGTTTGTTGGTAAAAAAAAGTTTCAATTTTAAATTATTCCTAAATAGCAAATGTCGAATAAAGGAAACCAAGATATTTGTTATGCTGGTCTTCCACAAAAGCTTTAAAATGTTTTTGGTAACATCATTTTCTAGGAAACTTTATTTTAGCACAGCTAAATTTTAAATGAACTATAACAAGCCAGTTTTTTCTTTGTGTAGAAGTAGGGTTTTGGAGAAAATCTAGTCTAAGAGGATATGTTTGGATAGCCATAAGGCAAATTTTTCTTAAAAAATTAAACTCTAGCCCTTCAGATTTAGGCAATATAAAAAAAGGTTAATTTCGTTAATTTTGGATCTGGTTTACCTGTTTTAGACCCCTATTCCTTCTTGTGGTGTAATCGTTTTGGAAATTTACTCGGTGATTTTATATAGTACAATTAACGAAAAAATGAGGTTGGAAAAGAAGAAGAAGGACAGACACTATATTTAATATCAAATTCATTGCAATATGGCTGAAAAAATGGAGAATGGTACTGCATGAAACAAAGTCTATACATATGTATTTCCCAAATAGTTCTGTTTCCTATTACCCATTGCAAATAAAAAATATTACAATTTCTTACGTTAATACAGCAAAATACCTTGGAAGAATAGAAATGAGAGAAGAATACGAATCTGATATCAAATGTGGGACCAAGTGCCCCTCCCCAAAAACAACCCCCAAGAGGACAAATTTACGACCATAGCAATATGGGTCTCAAATGAAAGGTATTTGGTAGTAAAGTCCGAATCTGATATAAATATTCGGGAAAAGCGTCTATGGGGCCAATCCACCACCATAACACCACCCATATAGGACGTATTTGCTTACCATGGGGCTCAAGTAAGAGGTATTTTATAGTACAACACGAACCTGAGATATATTTTCAGGGCCAAGTCAATGAGCTGCCACCCATCCCCCAAAACACCCTCCAAACCGGACATGTTTGCCCACTATGGAAATATGGGGCTCAAACAAAAAGTATTTGGCAGAAGACTATGAATGCGATCGTAACATAACCTCAACTCTCAACCCCCATAACAACCCCCTAATAGCACTCATTTGCTCACCATGACAATTAGAATCTTAAACAGATTGGAGCTGGATAATAAAAGTTTTCAGGGCCCATACCCCAAACCGGACATATTTGCTGTCTTTTGCAATAAGAGGTTTAAATGAAAGTTATTTGAGATTAGAAAACGAATATGATATCCAATTTTGAGGTCAATGGCAATATGACCTCCGGATCGCTTTCTCGGTCTGTTTGTGAGCTTAGCAAAGCCATCGGTCACTTCCGCTGTCATCCCGATGCCCTCATCTCTCGATTCGGCTGCGATGACTGTTTCATTGACACAGTCACTGTCTGAATCCAAGTCAGAAACTCCACCTTAAAGGCTGGGGACGAGCTGTGCATCCCTCTGGTTTATCCGTCTCTTCCTCATTTATTAGTCTGACGACTAGTTGGCACCCACTTACCAAATTTTCTGGGGTTTTTCCCGCTTTCCCAAAACACCCACAAACAGCAATTATTTACTGACCACCGCAATATGGGTCTAAAACAAAGGTATTTGGGAGTAGAATACAAATTTTATATCCAAATGTGGGACAATGTATTTGGGGCACTGCCCCTTCCTCAAAACACTCACCAAAAGAGTAAAAATTTACCGACCATGGCCATATGTCTCTCAAATATAAGGTACTGGAGATTAGAAAACGAATTTGATAACCAATTTTTCGGCCAAGTGTTTGGAGACGCCTCATCCAATAAACTTCCCTTAATCCTATGGCAATATGAGGTTTAAATATATGGTATTTGAGAGTAGAGCATGATACTTATATATTTGTTTTCAGAGCTAAGTGCCTGGGGGACCACCTCACCTCCGAAAACACTCCCAAATCGGATATCATGAGAATATCGGGCTCAAAAAATGTCCTTTAAGAGTTAGATATACTCCTAATATCCAAACTAAAACACTTCGAGCGAAATCATAGAACAATAAAGATCATATATACAAGCGATATATATTTACTATTTTCGTAGCATGGTATTCACTTAAAGCTCTTGAGTTGTCGAAAATAAATATTCAAAGGATAATTATGTTCCATATAAAGTGAAAGAAGGCGCAGCGGAGCGGACCCGGTTCAGCTAGTATATTATAATTTTTAGTGCATAAGAAAAACCAAAAACAACTTCTCACAAATACCTTATACAAATAGCAAAAATTTTTATTTAACAAAAATAACTTTTTTTTGAATTTGAAATCTTGAGATCAATGTGTACGAATAATTCTTCTTGCAAGTGTATGGTGTAACCTTTCAAGGGATGTTAAGCCATTTGGTTTCCACTACGGAGTGGATATCGTTGACTTCAAGCCTTCACTCGCCATTTTAAGGCTAGCTGTAGTTTTTTGGAACACCACCAAGGCGATTAACAACGCTACCAATATTACTATACGGATTTATGGCGCGATACTCATACATTTTGTTCACTTTGAGATGTTTCAGTTCACCAACAATCGCTGGTTGTGACTTTCTATTGGGTTGTCAAAAAGTAATTGTCGGTAATATAGTAGTAATACAGTCGGCGTTGACAAAATTTTTTCAACCCCTTGTGACTCTGTAATTGCATTCTTTCTTCTGTCAGTTATCAGCTGTTACTTTTAGCTTGCTTTAGAAAAAAAGTGCGCGAAATTTTGTTTACATTTGTTTGTTTGGCGTCAATTTTAATATGGGTACCACATGTATTGAAAGAAATTAATTTAACAAACCGAATCAACGCTTGTGATATGCACCTTAAACGCAATGAATTCGATCCGTTTTTAAAACTGATCATAACTGGAGATGAAAAACGGATTGTTTACAACAACGTTAGTCGAAAACGATCATGGTCCAAGCATGGTGAACCAGCTCAAATCACTTCAAAGGCTAATATCCACCAAAAGAAAGTTATGCTGTCTGTTTGGTGGGATTGGAAGGGTGTGGTATATTTTGAGCTGCTTCCAAGGAACCAAACGATTAATTCGGATGTTTACTGTCAACAATTGGACAAATTGAATACAGCCATCAAGGAGAAGCCACCAGAATTGGTCAACCGTAAAGGTGTCATATTCCACCAGGACAACGCTAGACCGCACACATCATTGGTCACTCGCCAAAAAGTGAGTGAGCTTGGCTGGGAACTTTTAATGCATCCACCATATAGCCCTGACCTTGCACCATCAGACTATCATTTATTTCGATCTTTGCAGAACTCCTTAAATGGTAAAACTTTCGGCAATGATGAGGGTATAAAATCGCACTTGGTTCATTTTTTTGCAGATAAAGGCCAGAAGTTCTATGAGCGTGAAATACTAAATTTTCCAGGAAGATGGCAAAAGGTTATCCAACAAAATGGCAATTATATATTTAATTAAAGTTCATTCTAAGTTTTATTAAAAATGCATTTACTTTCTTTTAAAAAATCCGCAATTACTTTTTAGGCAACCCAATATTACTATTGCGCATGAATTCCGCCAATTTCAATTTTATAGCAAATATGCGAATCAATTTTGATTTTAGTAACAGGCACACCGTTTTTTTTTTTTTAAATACGACCTTTCTACTTTAAACATTTTGTTTAAATAATTTGATAAACCAGTAATAAATTATTTTCCCTTGTGAATATTAGATTTTCATATAAATCGTATACTCCACCCCAAGATGCTAAAAAATATTCCTCCAGGCTATGATTTTGCAGCATTTATTAAATCATGTTTTCCAATCGTTGTACGCAATTTATTCACTCCCCTATTTTAAGGTTATTCGATCAAGTCCTAATCCCCCTTATTAAATATTAATGAAAACTCAATTTGTAGACTATGTTTTTTGTTGATGTGAAAAAAAGCTTTGGTGTGGATTGAAATCGAATTTCTAATAAAAACTAAATTGCCAGTACAGCCTTCTTTCCGAATGCCAAAAATTAAACCGGCTTAGCTAATTATAAGGAAAGACGGCTTGAATTTGTTCCTTATCTTGCCTTAAACACGATACATATATTTATATAATAAAAAATCAATTTTAAACCCAGCAAGGGGCAATTTCAACTTCTATAGACTTTCATTAAGCATAACACGTGGCACTGGGGTGGATGAAAAATGTAGCAAACGCTGTGTGAACAAAGGATTCGTGTTCAACCATCAGAGAACAAATGGAAGGGGTAATGCACCCCTTTTGCACGTTGTGCTCGGAGCACTAGGTATACCTTTGAAAACATTCTCAATGGCTAACTGTCACCAAATGCTAATGACAAGCCGGTGAAATGCAACTTCTTGTTTACGTTCACAATTTTTGTTTGAAATTGAAGTACCCCATTATTAAATAAATCCGCATACACAGAAATGAAATGAGTAGACGGAATAAAAGATTAAATGCTTGGATGGCAGCATGGAAGGATGAAATATACCAAAATAATAATAATAATAATAATGGAATCAGAGGCGTGTGATCTTGCTTATAGCCAAACGCGTCTCTTTTTTCCTTTTATGTCATGGCAACGCGAATGATAACCCACACAACAACAGGCCACCACTGCAAAAGAACCCTGGTTCTTTGGAATACTTGGTGTCGCAGCGAAAAATTTAGTTTGCTGCAGTGATTGCAAATGGCAGGCAATCGCAGGGAAAAGACGAGAAATCATCATCCCCCTTTTGGACCGACATCGGCATGCTTTGTACCGTTCACAGCTTTGTTCGTCCCTCATCTTTCATCTGCCCCCTGCGCCAGCCCACATTCTGTGGTATAACCATGAATATGAAAAATCTTCAGTGTAAATGTTTTGCCATTTTAGTTTCACCATAGGAAACACATTTTCAATTGAATTTATAAGTTGCCATTAGCAATGCAATTTTTTTCCTTTATTTTCTTCTCTTGTGGGGAGGGTGGAAATTGTACCACGGCGGTCCACCTCTACCCTAAATTACAAGGTTTAACCATTCCAGTGTGAATAGTTTTGTGTGTAGCCACTTGACGGTGGGGGTAAGCTAAAACCTTATGACTGGTATTTTGAAACAATTGCGCTTTGCTGAAAATATTTTTTTCTTGGGGGGCCAATGAAGGAAAGGCAACCAATTTGAAGGACAAAAACTTTAATTAATTACACTATGCAAGGCGTTTGAGGATGCATAGTATCTACAAAATATAGGCTAAAATGTAATGGAAATTCTCAGGCAGCGCTAGTTCAAATAAGCCATTACTTTGATTTTAGTCATTAAATATTTTGTTGCCTCAACTGTCATTCGGTTAATTTCTTTTTATTTTCAACTAACTGGCCCGGTACGCTTCGCTACACCATAAAATGACTTTTTGAAAATAGATTTTTCTTTACGCATTTTTAAGCCGGTGACCAAAACACTTAGGGCTACTAGTCTCGTTCAGATCCACACTAATTAATTTTCTGTTGCATTGGTTGTCTACTTTTAAAATCATATTTCAAAGCTACGACTTAGGATAGCACTTTTTTAAAGATCCCCAGGTCCTTCCGTTGTCTATCTCAGTTTGAGGACAAACACTGTACTCTACTAACAAAGACCTTTTATTGCTGTCCTATTCTGTACTTATCGGCCTTCATATATTATTTTTAATTCCTTTTTGTTTGGGTAGGATGGGGTGAGCGGGATTGTCGTCTGACACCCCTTTCATTTGTAAACAATATTTTCTCAGTAGTCCCACATGACGATTTGGTTTTGTTTCAATTTATTTGAGTCCTTTATTGTCGCCATCTATATGTCCTGCTGAACAGCAAGACGTGACCCAGATATTTGGATCGTTATATCAACATTAGATTCGAACTCTACTGTTATAGACCTTTCTTTTAATTCCGATCAAACTGCACGTCCTATTGAAGAGTATATAGTGAGTGGGCCGGTCCCACACTCTGTCAAATATGTGTACCTGATTCGTAGCCCCAAAGACCTTTCATTAGATACCCATTTTGTGACTTTGGACATTCATGCCCGTTTTGGAGGTTTTTAAGGTTGGGGAGGCCCCGTAAACACTTGGACAAGGTTCATATAACAGAGGCAACACATACACCAAGGAATATGTCAGATTTGTACTCTACTTTAAAATACATTTCATTGCCCAAAGCGGTAATAGTGTCCTGTTGGGTGGTGTTTTTAGGGGTGGGGACATCCCGATAGTTATGGTGACATTTTAATGCCAAGTTCGTACTCTACTCTTAAATACCTTTCATTTGATAATCATATTGTCCGAATCGGTAAACCTGTCCGTTTGGGTGGATTTTGGGATGGGGCGTCCTTCCAGGTTATTTAACCCCAAACATGTTATACCAACTTTTTGTTTTTGGGGTATCATAAGTTAAACAAAATTACGCTTAAATTAATGCACCCATCTTCAAGATCTGGCGTTTTTGAAAATAGGGGTAAAGAAGAGGGTTCGATGACTTTCGGTCGATCGAATGAATAAAAATATTCACAATTTTGCACAGATGTTTCTTTTTGATGTAAGTCTTTGGGGAGGAAAAATTGGGCAAAAAGTTTCACATTTGGATATAGCACCTATATAAAACGGACTTGACTTCATGGACTGATTTAGATTTTATTTTGCATGTTTGGCTTTTCCATTACTTTCTCCACCCGTAGATAAGGTCCAATTTGACAATAACCTGAAAAAGGTCTCATATATATCGATCAGCCGAATTGATATCTTTAGCCAGGGAAGCCGCATTGTTGTATGAGGTCGTTTTCATATAAACCAATCTCCAGATTTGAGATCTTGAGCTCTGGAAGCCCCAATTTTTTTTTTCGTTTTGGCTAAAATGCATGTCGTACTCCGTGTTGCCACTCAAAACTACCAAAAACAGCAACACTGGTAATATTTTGTTATCACTTCATACTGCGGTAAGTATGGTTCAAATCGGTTTATAACCTGATACAGCTCACATATAAACCGATCTCCTAAATTGTCTTCTACGGACCCAAAAAGGTCCAGTGTTGGGCTGATTTGTAGAATCTATAGGATAAAAAAAACTTCCATAAGCGCATTTTAAAAATGTCCGCCATCCATTCCATTTAAACAATGGCTTGCAATTAGTTAATCCCTAAAATCAACACCTCCCTACTCACTTCGATAAATATTGCTTCATTCACACCAATTTTTACGCAGTCTACCCAGATAAAGCTATCTTGGTTCTTACTTCTTGACCTAGATACGTTTACTCTCCTTGAAATAAATTCATATTGTTTAAATATTCAACAGCATCATCCAACGGATGGGCCAAAGGATAAATGAAAAGCAAGAATTGTAATCTTAACAACCATTAGGACAAACAACCACCCAACACCGCCAACGATGGAATCAACCAAAAAGCAAAGGCCGCAAGCAACACAAAACTAAAATTTGCATTCTTTCAGCGAAAATATTCGATTTTAGGTTTGCAAATAAAATAGGATAGCGGACGAAACAAAAAAAAAAAACAAAAACAAAACAACGCGGAACAAAATACAACCCACTGATGTAAGGTTCCAAAAGCCAACAACTTTAATCATAAAAATTCTATAGTCCTTTTGCTAAAGCTAGTGGTCTTTCTCTCGCTCCCCGCCCATTCGGACTGTTTTTATATTCTATTTTCATGTTTTATGGAAAAAATATAGGTTTCAGTGGCAGCCAAGTTTTTGTCTGTACAAAATAAAAACCAAAAAAAAAATGTTTTATATGAAAGGCAGCACAAACAAAAATAGCGAAAACAAGGAAGTTGCATAAATAAAACAACACAAAGTCCTTAAATGGTAAAATGGAAAACAGGAAGCGCGTATTGCTCTTCACCATAAAGCCACAAAACGAACCGAGGTAAATATTTTAGGGGCTAAAGCTTTAAAACCCTCAAAAGAGAGCTAGCTAGCCACCGAAGGAATGAACGACCCAACACAGACTAAAATAAAAAACAAAAATAAATGGAGTAACAAAAATTTCGAATATGGGTGGGTAACGAAAGTGGTGACACCACCACACCCAATGGAGGAGACCTCCGTTTGAAATTCACGCATCTGGGAAGTGCTCAAGCGTAAGGACAATCAAAAATAACTGTCAGAATGCCGTTTAACAACGCACAACCTTTGCAGGTTTTAGGCCACTTATATGGCAAAGAAGGAAATTGAAAGATGGAGACTAGTGATGCTTTAAATGGGTTTTTCTTATGTAAAATTAAATAAACGAATGGATTAGAGAACTTTGAAAGGTCAAAGTAAATACCGAAAGGTCGGATCTAGCGTGGGGTATAGATTTGTTCGGAAACGTCCGAACTCAAATCACTGTGATAGCTTCTAGATATATTCTAGAAGCGGTTATCTCAATTTAAAAAAGTTTTTCCACAAGAGAAGAGGGACAAGGATTTGATTTGTTATAGATTAATTTAGGTTGAATAGAGGGTGCAGATAGTAATCTGCCCTATGGCACTATAGATAAACACTTTAGCCAGTAATCGGCTTGTTGTGTGCTCTAAAGTACAGAAAAAGTAGCCTAAGAAAAGTATATCAGCCCTTCCGTGCTACTAACAAAATCCTTTATTGTTATTGTTAACTAAAGACTTGTTATAAATCTTGCCACATAGCTATAAATTAATGTAGAATAATTTTTTAATATTCAAAAATTCCCATGGTGGCATGTATCAAGCTCCCTAAGCAAATCGAAAAAGGTCAATTATTTAAAATTATTTACACCGCATTGATTTAAAAAGGATTCGAGTTCCTAAAGTTTAAAATTAAAACTTGTAGCAAACATAACAATGAATTTAAACATTAATAAATGCGTTTCTTTTTTTAAGTTTCCTTTGTCTTTTTTCACCGCCATTTCCTTTCAATTTTTCTTTGACTTTTCTGGTAGAGGGGTAAAACCCCAATTTCAAGCTATCTAAGTCATGCTGCTGGGTGGCCAAGTTGGCGGCAAGTGCTAAACGTTGGCAGAAACACGTTTTTGAACTAGTCTTTGGGGGAATGTTTAACTGCCATAATTGCATGACAAATGGTTGTATTATGTTAAATAATACACACACTGTAATAAAATAACAAAGAGCACAAGGAATATCGAAAGCAGTGTGCCCACCTTCCATTTCTCTTTCTGGTACTGCTACTACCATATCGAAGACTTGCCTTTTGTAAAGTTTCTAGCCTCTTTGGAATTGGTGGCATAAAGAAACCCCTTTTTCCACTATTGGAGTGTGCTTTGCCATCAACATCCCCATCCAAACCAGACGCATAATACACCCCCTGAAAGTACAGCAAATTTTGCAAATAAACCACTTAAAAGAGTTTCGTATGTTTTGCATAATGTATACAAATTGCATCATTCCACAAAAGAGACTTTAAAGCATAAAATGGTATGAAAAAAAAAGGTAGAGTGAAGTCAAGTTGAATGGTGATGTACAATTTCGTAAAGGTAAGGCGGGAGGGTTGTGCAAAAACCAGAGTCATTAAAAAGGGGTACATAATAAATGTTTGTTCTTCCCCAGGGATTCATAAGGCGAGTTAACTAGGTAACTGACCTAGAAGAATGGGTTTATGAATTGGTCTCTGTTGTTTTACATTTAAGCATTCATTTTTTTCTTGGCAATATAGTAAACAGAAAGTTGATAATTAAGTAAAATTTTTGAAAATATAACTAAATTGAGGAATGATTACTTAAAAAAAGATGGAGATGGATAGATGAAGGAGAAATTAAATGCCATTGTGACCTACAATGTTGCAGAAATAAAATTTATAATAGCATTAAGAGAAATTTTAACAGTAAAATCACGAAAAGTATTCCATGAAGCTTACTCTCAAAACAATCTGCGAGATTTATAATAACATTTTTGGGAATTCTTCAAAAAGCTGTGTACAAAACAAGGAATATCTTCAACGTTTTATATTGAGTGATAAATATTTTTAAAATTAAATTTATATAGTATTTTCCGCAAAAAATTCTTTTTTAAATTTAAAAAAAATTTACACAAGAAATTAAATATCTTTACTTAGTTATATAAATTGTACCAAAAAGATTTCTAAAAGCTTTTAAATTTGAATCCATTGAAGCGGAAATAGACATTTCCATCAGCAATATATTTTCAGCCTTCCCTCCCATTACATATTCACGGAAAACATATGACCAAGTAATTAGACTCTCCTACGACTTATACGAAAATAACACAATATTTGTTCCCCTAACAGCAGCTAATATTTACTATACTGCCATATTTGAAAAATTTAAAACATTCCTACAATCCAAGTCCATATGGTATCAATAGTAATATTAAAAGTAGAAGTAAATCTGTTGTCACCCACTACTAAAAAATAACAAGGCTTAAAGCTATTCCTAAACTTCTGGAAAAAATCATCACTGGCTCACTTTCTCATTTATTATCTTTATCGATATCATTTGGTGACATCATTGGACCGTACCTCTGCAAAGATGATGCGAATCGTAACGTAACTTTGAAGCGCTATCGTGAGATGATATCCAACTTTTTTTGCCCAAAATGCAACAACTTGACTTGCATGACATGTGGTTTCAACAAGACGGTGCCACATGTTACACAGCACGCGTAAAAATGGACTTATTGAGAGACGAGTTCGGTGAATATTTTATATCATGTTCGGGATCGGTCAATCGGCAGCCTAGATCGTGCTATTTAACGCCCTTAGACTATTTTTGTGGGGCTATATCAAAGCTCATGTCTATACAGACAAACCCGCTTCAACTGACGCTTTGAAGAATTTATTCGTGAGATACCGGCCGAAATATTGAAAAAGTATGCCAAAATTGTACTAAGCGGATGGACCATTTGAGGCCGAGTCACCACCAATATTCTTCATATGGACCGTACTATAGCTTCTGATTAGGTTAGGTTGAAAAGAGGGTGCAGATATTAATCCGCCCCATGCCGCTATGGACATACACCTAAGCCAGTAATCGGATTGTTGTGCGCTCTTAAAACTATAAAGTAACCTCTAAAAAGAAAATTGTTAATTCAGGAATTCCGTGCTACTTACAAAATCCTTAATTGTTTTCAATACCACTCCCCTAAGTTGGTTCATGTCTAATATTGTGTCTCCACCTATGTACCGGTATCTGTTGTGCGCGAAAGCCGAGCAATGACAAAGGAAGTGCTCCAACGTCTCATCATCTTCCCCGCATGCCCTATACATGATGTCACTTGCCTCACCGATTTTACATAAGTGAGCTCGTAGTCCTATGTGTTCCGTTATGATATCAATAACTATACTGTCCTCCTTCTTGCTTCCTTCTTCCTAACAGCCTTGTGTTCTCACTATCTGGATCCACCATAGGATTTTCCCCGTCCTACCGACAGTTTCACTGTTCCACAATGGTGCATGCGCATTCGTCGCCCACTCCCTTAACTTGGACTGCGTCGACCCGAAAGGCTTCGGGTTAACCAAGTATATTGACGGCAGTCCTCTGGCCTTCACCGCCAAATCGTCTGCCTTTCTATTACCCCTTACTCCGTTATGGCCCGGCACTCAAACGATGCGGATTTTCCATCCTCAGAGAAGGCGTTAATCTCCTTCTTACACTGCAAGACTGTTTCTTGACCTTGCCGTCCTGGTTGTTATTGCCCTTATGGCAATTTAACTGCCGGTAAAGATGTTCGCAACTGACGTCCTCGCGTTAACAACACCCTACTTAACGCATTTCCGAATCTCCGCGTGCGGGACCGTGTTATGATCAGGCAGTCTAAAACAGATCTCAGTCCCTGGATTCTCAATGTAAACCCCCAGGCCCACTCAGTCCTCTAGCTTTGATCCATCCGTGTAACATGATCTTCCAGATGGCAATACTAGGGTTCCGTCAATCCAACACTGTGCCGATGGCAGCAGTGCCTCGCACTCGACTTCAAGGTTCATATCAGGTATCCGATCGGAAACCACTTCGCTTCCTTCCAGGTTTCCTATCGTGGCCTTGATTATACCGCGATCGTATGAGCTGCTCCCATCCTCAATTCATTCTCCCATCACCTTAAGTCTCATAGCCGCAGTGGCTGCCTCACACTTAATCTGTATGTCAATGGGTCGAATATGTAGAATTCGAAGTAAGACTTCATGCATTTTGGTGAATTGTATGCGTTTTTTTTAAATTCTTTCCTATAGCTCTTGCAAAAATCACCCTTTATTTGAAGATATTCCAACAGTTATGAAAAGGAAGTTGGAGCCACGTTAAGTTTAAAGTTGATAGGGATACTTTTTCTTAAGAAATTTATATTTTTTTTTGGAATTAAGACTAATATTTTGCAACAGGTCCAGTAAACTTTCGCTAGTGAAAAGCCATTTTCAAGTGCCTCCATTTGAGGACACCACACAATAAGATGTTCAATATCCAAAATGTTCGAAGTGCACAGGACATGTATCTATAACATGATCAGGTATAAAACTACAACGACCCAGTGTTAGATGGATAGTAACTACTTTATCACTCCTAGATAAACTCTTGTCATCCTTGAGATAACATAGAAGAGACTGCTTGTTAGTGTTACAGTCTTAGACGAATAACAACTACTTTATCACTTCTAGATAAACTCTTGTCATCCTTGAGATAACTTAGACGAGACTGCTTGTTAGTGTTACAGACTTTAAACCAATTCGAGTTGGTTCCCCAGATGACGTTCTGTATTTCAAAAAGAACCAAAGTCCGCCTATGACTCTCGCCAGGATACGAACACAGTTGTTTCCCAGCGAGAACATCAGAAAAAATCTTCAGAGGTGGTTATCCTCTTCTTATGCTGGCAATAATTGTGAGGTGCTATGCCATATAAAAACTTCTCCCCAAAGAGGTGTCGCACTGCAGCATGCCGTTCGAACTCGGCTATAAAAAGGAGGCACTCATTGATATATAAGAAGTTTCCCCCTGTTCTTTAATGGAATGTTCATGGGCAAATTTGGGTATTGATGGATTCTCAGTCATTGTGTCTGATGTCTAATAGATAATTTGACTACTTTGTCAGCAAATTCATTTCCGAAGATGTCACCATGTACTGGTACCCATATGAGTTTACATTTCAGATTAAGTTGAATCTAAGTATTTCTAGATCTTGACCACTTACACGACTGGTGTCAACTAAATCTAATCGAACTGAACATAAAACAATTGAACACATATCGTTCTACTGATTAAATAATCTAACCAAAAATTATTCTATATATGGTCCGTCCTTAGAGACAGTTGTATTAATTATGAATCTAAAATGCTTATCAGACCAAAGACTAAATTACAGAAAAAATATGTATAGCTTTTATGGCCAATAAAGCTTACGGGAAACCTATATACATTCCTTGTAAGACCGGTTCTGAAGTATGGTTTAATAATATAATGCCCTTGTTATCAAATTTAATGCATTTCAACTAAACATTTTATATAATCTTTACAGACTAGACGGAACTAGATGCACTTCAGTCTAGTCTGTAAAGATTATATTATAAAATATTTAGTTTTAACTCCAAATTTTTATTGTTTCTTTTTGAAGAGACCTAACTTTGCTTAGTTTTAATAGGTAAACAGCACTTACTATAGAAACAAAATTTTCAGAAAATAAGTCCCCTAAGAAACTCCTAAGCAGAATAAAATTTCAAGAAAAATTTGTATATGAAAACCTGTAACCTATTTTAGAAATAAAATTTCATCTTTTCCCCTTTTGTACAAATGAAATTAATTTGAACTTACTCGGCTTCTAGACTTCGTAATAAATGTATTGTTTTCAGTCTTTTGGAAACATACCTGAAATGAAAAGAATTAAGGCAAATTATTGATTATGAAACTAAAACCAAAATTATCAGCAATCTTAGTAATGATCTAATTAAAGTGCTTCAAGCTAAGGCCAAAAATCACACATCATATCTGGAGTGAAAGCGGAGTTTTGCATAAACAAAGCAAAATAACAAAGTGGCCTTCAATTGAAATTGTCCCCTTGACTGGGTCATAAAATCTTATTCTTATTAAATATAAACAATCCATGTTTTATGGCAGCAAACAATTTCCCAAAGAGTCATTTATAAACCACTTATTGCACATTACTTGAAACTTTATGACAATTTTATGGTGACGTTTATAAAATAATCAAAGTAAACCTGCCAAAGGTAGAAAGGAGAAAAATCCTTACAAAAGACTGTTTTAAGTATACTTATTCTCACACACACACACCCTCATACACACTCGAATAACATGTCATCATAAAGGCATAAATACATCCTTTGCCAAGAAACGAGTCACAAAACAAGCAAATATATATTTGTAGCATGGCAAATACATAACATGTTTGTACTTTAATTGAATATTTTTTCTGGCACACAGAAGGCACAGAAGCTTAACGTATGCTGTTCTGCTGCTTGCTTGTTTACGCCTGTTTCCGGTTCCACATGTTCGCCTTTGTACTGGTATCATTTTGACGCTTTTCGTGGACTACGGAAAAAACTTGGTTTTGTGCAATTTTCTTGTTTTGGCATTCATTTTTGATGATTTTCGTTACATATTATGTTGGTATAATGAGACATGCATACGTGGTGCAGGCATTTACAACTTGAGCTCGTATGCTCGCTTGTGTACAAGTTCTTGCATGCACATACGCAAACATTTCTGGCTGCATGCATAAATAATCTAAGGCAAAATTTTCAATTTAGTAATGCATCAATTTCACAATGCGATGATGGATGAAAAAGACTGCATCAAAGAAAAATCGAAAGTAATTTGTGCATTATGGTGGAATTTATAATGTTTTGTTGCAAAATATAACGTAAATATAAAACCAAAAATTTCATTTCTGTAATGAAGAAAGGCCGGTAGCACAGTGGGATAGCATACGCCTCACAATCGTAAGGTTGGATGTTCAAATCCCAGTCAGAAAAAATCATTGCAAATAAAATCTTCGATTATTAATCTTGAATTGGAAAAGAAATAAATTAGAAAGAGAAATAAAAATAAGCCTCACTCTAAAAGGTAAAAAAACATTAGACAAATAAAAATTTATTTTTATTAAAGACGTTGTTAATCGAATTTTAAACTTTTTTTAGTCCCTATTTAGTCACTCATGGGTATAAATCGCCAAGTGGCACGTTTTCTCCCGTACTGAGAGACTAATTAGAGTAAAAAATGATATCGCCTGAGATTGTTTTCAACTTCCTTGAGTGCAGATTTAGTGACTCGCACGATAGAAAATGTTTGCAGGGAAGAGGCAAAAGGAAAAGACACGTGTATTGGCTTTTACATCGAAAAGTAACCTTACAAGAACATTTATGTAAATGTTGGGTTTACGATTTCTCGTAATCCATTCACTCTACGAATAAAGTGTCTTCGGCAATATTGCTGACAAGACTGCCAGTTGAACAGTGTAACACACAAAACTCACTAATCGACCCACTCAGATCCACTACTGTGGTACAGGGTATAATAACCAAAGAGGGTGAGAAAGGAAAAGAGTTGGCATTAGAGCGAAATACGGCATGGCCAGTGACAAAAGTTAAAGACACAACATGATTGAGTTGCTTACGATATTTCGTTTTTCCTTTTATTCCAACTTTCGGTTGCAAAGAAACAAAGCAAAATACGAAAAATGTTCGAACGAATGCCCGAATCAAAACAGAATAACCCGAAAATGTTGCAACCCTCAATGTGATTCCAATTGGAATACATTGAAAATGTTGTGTCTTTAACGCATGTTATTTTACGGTACGGGGAAGACAAAGCAGAAACCCTCTCTTGTATTATCTCACCCTCTTTGATAATAACGTAGTGAATTTGTTTGTAACGCCCAGACTCGTCATTATCAATAGGCCCATTGATAAGCATACCGATCGATTCAGAATCACTTCCTGATTTTATTGAGCTATGCCCGTCTGTCCATATTAATTTGTGTACAAAGTACAGGTCGCAATTTCGCACAGAAATTAGAAAAAATCGGATCAGATTAGGATATTGCTCCCATATGTATGTTCGTTCGATTTGGACTAAAATTTGTAAACCAATTCTCACGAACTTTAGCACAAGCAGTTCTCTTATAAGTTTCGACATTATTGGTGAATTTAATTGAAATCGTCTCAGATTTAGATATAGCTCCATTATATACAGTATAGCTTTTGGTATCATAGCGGGACACATAGCATGTGTAGGGCATGTGAGCAGGAAGATGAGACGTTCAAGCATTTCCCAAGTGATTGCCCGGTTGTTGCGGCTTACAGACATCGGCACTTGAATGGGGACAAATAACAGACGTGAACAAACTTAGGGGCAAGGTATAGAAAACAATTATGGTTTTTGTAAGTAGTACGGAGTTGCTGACTCTCTTTGAGGTTACTTTTTAGTATCTAGAGCGGACAAGAAGCCGATCCTGGCTTAGGTGTAATTCGAGAGTGGCATGGGTCGGATTAATATATGCATCCTCTTTTAAACTGAACTTAATTTGCTTCGTACATTCTAACATCTAACCTTCCTCCATCACGAATAGCTTTATTTTTAAATAAACTCAGCTGCAAATGCTTTTGGTGGCATGTAAAGAATATATTGACTGTGACTGTCATTTCTAGCTTAACAGATATATCAGTGTGAATTTAATAACACAGTGCGTCAACTATCCTGGGAATTCAACATCTGCAGAATGGTAAAACAACTTTTGGGACATTTGCTTACAAATTTGCAAAATATGCCATTAAAAATGCTGGCCACTGTAGCGCAGAGGTTCAAATTCCGGTGAGAACATTTTCAGCGGTACCATGTAAAAAAGCAATATAAACAACTAAAAGCGTGTTAAATTCGGCCGGGCCGAATCTTTTATACCCTCCACCATGGATCGCATTTGTCGAATTCTTTTCCCGGCATCTCTTCTTAGGCAAAAAAATTAGAGCGATATCAAGATATGGTCCGGCTCGGACCACAATTAATTTATATGTTGGAGACCTGTGTAAAATGTCAGCCAATTCGAATAAGAATAACGTCCTTTGGGGGCTCAAGAAGTAAAATAGAGAGATCGATTTATATGGGAGACAAATCGTATGGGAATTGCGCCCTCTGAAGCTCAAGAAGTCAAGACCCCAGATCGGTTTATATGGCAGCTATATTAGGTTATAGGCCGAATTGCGCCATACTTAGCACAGTTGTTGAATATCAGCTCAAAACAAGTCGTGCAAAATTTCATTCCAAACGGATAAGAATTACGCTCTCTAGTGGCTCAAGAAGTCAAGACCCCAGATCGGTTTATATGGCAGCTATATCAGTTTATGGACCGATTTGAACTATTCTTAGCACAGTTGTTGAAAGTCATAACAAAACTCCTCATGCGAAATTTCAGCCAAATCGGATGATAATTGCCTCCCCAAGAGGCTCAAGAATTAAGACCCCAGATCGGTTTATATGGCAACTATATCAGGTTATAGACCGATTTAAACCATTCTTAATACACTTGTTGGAATTCACAACAAAACACTTCATGCAATATTTCAGCCAAAACGGATAGGAATTGCTCACCGTGGAGGCTCAAAAAGTCCAGATCCCAGATCGGTTTATATGGCAGCTATATCAAAACGTGGACCGATATAGCCCATTTACAATCCCAACCGACTTATCGTTATCGTGCTTTCGACAGGCAGACGGACGTACATGGCTAGTTCGACTTAAAATGTCATGACGATCAAGCAAATGTATACTTTATGGGGTCTTAGACGAATATTTCGAGGAGTTACAAACAGAATGACGAAATTAGTATACCCCCATCCTATGGTGGAGGGTATAAAAATTCTCCGCAAAGAGGTGTTGCACTGCGACATGCCGCTCGGACTCGGCTATAAACAGAAGGTCCCTTATCATTAGGCTTAAACTTTAGTCGGACAGCAGTCATTGATATGTAAGAAATTTGCATATGTTCGTTAATGGAATGTTCGTTGGCAAACTTGCATGTCACTAAAAATAAGCCTACTGTTTAGAAGGTTAGATTATGACACTTAATGCCTGGGCTCGAATCCAGAATAGATTCAGCCATTTAAGACTTATCGCTTAGTGAATGCCTTTCGGAATCAGCCATATAAATGAGTTTTTGTAACACTTAGATAAAAATTGAATCGGATGAAAAAATTAATTAATGCGTGTGAAGTTTTCTCGCTGTTGCATATTTATTTGTTAGATGCGTAACTTACCATAAGCTCCAAACTTGTATAATTTCCTATTAGAAGATTCGAACAATTTATTTCAATTTTATTCCTTAGTATATACATTAAGGACCGTAAGTCTTAAAATAGGTTTATTTGACAGTTCTATAAAGGAAATCTGTCAAATAAAACCTATTTCAAAGCTACATCAAATTTTGTGTTTCAAAAAAATAATCCCTATTCCTTTCACGCATGGCTTGTAACCAAATCTTCAAAACCTTCCTAAATCACTTGAATTTTTAATGTAGCTACTAAATACAGAAAATTACTCTGCAAAGAACAACACTTGGAATTAAATTTAATGTTTTGCACTTGACTTTTGCGCTCGTTGGGCTTGTAAGCATCAGCAAACAAGCGTTTTTTTGTTTATGTAAGATATTCCGCCTTTGCACACATGTGTGCAAAAGTACTTGATTATTTGGGCGTGTTAACTACAATTACAAATTCCTTTTTGCTGCTGCTGCCATCAACAAAACAAAAAAGTTCAAGTACTTTGCAACATTTTTCTTTGGTCTTCTCCACCTACATGCTGGGCCAAACCAAAAAAAAAAACATTAACCCTTATCAACCAACTAAGCTGTTGGTATGCTGTTGCCATTTTATTCTCGTTTTCCATTATTATTATCATTATTATTTATTTCTCAAGCACACATAGTTCATATGTATGTGTATATGCAGAGTGCGGTGTGCATGTATGCGACATTTTTTGTAACCCGTACCTCTTCATAGTCTATGTATTGTTTTTAGCCACATAGCTGTGATAACGTGCTCTAATGTCGGAATTATATTGTTAATTAAATTTATTTCCACCACTTTCAAGGAGCTGGCTTTTAAAGAGGTCCCACTAAACGACCAGATACACAAACACAGACACGCATCATACCCAGTAACATGGTAAATAAAATCGAGAAACAAGCTGAAACAACAGAGCTGAAACAGCGAATTCGGACGGACGTTAGGATAGACGAACGGAAATGTTGCAGCAATGCTGGAATTTGTATGCCGTGTGAGAGTACATGTGTTAAGTTCCTCTGTGGCATGGTGTCTAGAGCCATTGCATTTACGCTTGTGAAAACCAGAAAAAATAAGAGTTCTACAGAAAAAGTGTGTTAATGTTGTGTTAAGCAGCAGCGGCTGCAAAACTAGGTCAGAGGATAAATGGCAACATGGAGTAGCATGCAGTGGTTTAAATTGAATTTAAATGTTGAATAAAGTACTATGCTATGCTCTAAGAAGAAGAATATGGCAGAGAAGTGGATACCATTTATGTGCGTAATGGAAATGAATTGAAATTAATGTATCCTTGAATTTTTAAGAATAATATATTTATTTTGTATTTGATTGTTGACCTTTATTATTTATATATTTTCTGATTATTTTGGCTTTAGGTCATCGAATAATTATTAAAATTGGTGTTGTTGTTTTAATTATTAGTTTTTTTTTAAATTTTTCCAATATTTTGATCTACGCCGGAATTAACTATACAGTTGAACCTCGATTATCCGGCTCGCTCGGGACCGAACTGATGACGGAAAATCGAAAACACAATTAATAATGTTTTTTTTTTTCCTAAATTTCATCATTTATGTGTTTTTATTGAGTTTCTATGATTTTAATATAGATTGGTATATATAAAGCTTCTTAAAATATATAAACATAAATATTTAAAATGCTTTTGCATGTAAATTCCTAATTTTTTTAATACCCATCACTATATGTATATTAACCTAGTCATTCCGTTTTAACACATCGAAATATTGATCTGCGACCCCATAGCCATGTCCGTCCCTCTATCGAAATCACGATAGCGCTCGAACGCATAAAGCTAGCTACAAGAAATATTGCACAGATACTTCTTGCAGTTCACTGGGGATTGCAAGTGGGCTATATCGGTTCAGATTTGAATATAGCTCCCATATAAACCGATCGCCAGATTTGAATTCTTGAGCCCTTAGAAGTCTCAATTTTCATCCAATTGGACTGAAATTTGGACCAATGACTTGAGTTATGACTTCCAACATCCATGCCAAGTATGATCCGAATCGGTCTATAAACAGATATAGCCCCCATATAAACCGATTCCTGGATTTGACTTCTTTAGCCCTTAGAAGCTTACCTTTTCATCAGACCCTATCTTATGAATTAAAACATCAGTGCCAAGTTTAATCCGAATCGGCCAATATGGTGATAAAAGCCCTCTTAAGTACAGAAAACTTCTTGAGACCAAAATAATTCAAATACAAACTCAGTTAATAAGGGTAAAGTTTTAGCGGAATCCATGGTGGTAGGTGGCCAAGATTCGGCTGAACTAAACACTTTTTTTTGTAGCGATACTATTGTTTTCAAAACATTCCAATATAACACTATATGCCATTATTACTTAAGCTTACGGGGGATTTCTGGCAGAACTAAACACGTTTTTACTTGTTTTGGTTATTTTGTAGCGATACTATTGTTTTCAAGACATTCCAATCTAACACTATATGCCATTATTACTTAAGCTTATGGGGCATTTCTGGTTTGTTTGAGTTTTCTTCGTCTGATTCCACAGAATCCGCCATTAGTCTCGTATTCTTCGCTTTGGTTAACCATATGTATTATGCCATCAGATACAATAGCGCAGGATGTGATATCACTATCGATCTGCCTTCACTTTGAGAGGTCATTAATTGAACATCCAGGCGTTATTGCAATGTTTGATTGTATAACAGCAGTATAATTCACCTTTTCGATATCGTGGTACAGCAGGTTGTTCCAAACAGCATGTTTAACATGTGGTTTACATTGTCCCAAGATATATCAGCTGCCTTGATATTAAAAGATTTGGCGGTATCATGTCTGCTGAAACCAAAAGTTTTTGATCGATTCGTTTACGTGGTTGAAGTTTTGGATTGTCCCTTGAACAATAGGCCGAATTAAGCACGTGGAAGAAATGTTACTATAACTTTATCAGATATCACTGCTTACATTCATCTAAAAGCAAAAGCACTTTGCACTCCTTATCAAACCAACGGAGATGTGTATTTACTGCGATCTTTATTCAGCTATAATTTTTCCTGTATTGAAAGAATGTTACGGTTTCTTTATTTTGTAGTTGGAGCATTTTTCGAACAAACACATTGACTGGTTAACTTTCAATTACAGACCGAATGTAGTTTGATACTCAATTTTAACTCAAAATAAAAATCCCAGAGTTTTACATCAAAAAAATGTGAATGGTGCATGGATAATAGAGGAAAGCACGGCTAATAGAGGTAGCATTTATGAAGCATGGATAATAGAGGTAAATCACGTTCGTTTGAAAGCTCTCTCGTCAGTGTTTGTATTTTTGCATTAAATTTCTGTACATTTGTGCACCGTGATCACAATCGATTTTAAAGTTCATGCGTTTTTCGTTAGGGGTGTCAATTATATTTCCAAGGTGTATATCCTTCTGTGGCTAATTTCTTGCTCTAATATATCTACCCCTTTAAAATTTGGTGTGAGTGTGTGTGTGTGTCCTGTTCACATACACTGCAGCTCAACGGACGCACACCAAATTTCAAGTAAGAAGATATATTATATATGGATAATATTTTAAATATTTAAAATACCCACTTATTTCTAGATAAATTTTTTTCTAAGAAAGACCCAAAGTGCATTAAGCCAATTTGCATCAAAAATATATAATTTTGACTGAAAATATGGATAAGATATGCATAGGACCGTTCTCTCTAGTTGTCTTTCTGAACCCTCAGGGGTATTTTCGCATTAAGTTCGGCCAGACCGAATCTTATACATACTCCACCATTCATCGCATCAAGCAAGTCTCTTGAATTATTTTTTAATTGTATAGGAGGTACATCAAGTTATGGGCCTATACGGACCGTACTTGTCATGACTGTTAGAAGCCAAGGTTCATATGGCAGCTATATCAAGTTATGAATTCAAAGGAATTCAAAATAAAAACCTACGAGCAAAATTTCAGCCGAACTAGATAATAATTGGCCCTAATAGGCTCAAGATGTCCAATTGGGGGATTGGTTCATATGGAAGCTAAATACATTTCAGTATGGAGGCCACCGTAGCGCAGAGGTTAACATGTCCACCTATGACGCCATACGCCTAGGTTCGAGTCCTGAAAAGAAATTCAGAAAAAATTTCCCGCGGTGGTTATCCTCACCTATTGCAGGCGACATTTGCGAGGTACTATGCCATGTAAAAACTTTTCCCAAAGAGGTGTAGCATAGCAGCACCCTGTTCGGGCTCAGCCTTAAAAAGGAAGTCCCTTATCATTCGCCTTTAATTTGAATTGGACAGCACTCATAAGTGAGAAGTTTGCACTTGTTTCTTAATAAAGGGTGATTTTTTTGAGGTTAGGATTTTCATGCATTAGTATTTGACAGATCACGTGGGATTTCAGACATGGTGTCAAAGAGAAAGATGCTCAGTATGCTTTGACATTTCATCATGAATAGACTTACTAACGAGCAACGCTTGCAAATCATTGAATTTTATTACCAAAATCAGTGTTCGGTTCGAAATGTGTTCAAATTTTGACAAATTTTGTTCAGCGATGAGGCTCATTTCTGGTTGAATGGCTACGTAAATAAGCAAAATTGCCGCATTTGGAGTGAAGAGGAACCAGAAGCCGTTCAAGAACTGCCCATGCATCCCGAAAAATGCACTGTTTGGTGTGGTTTGTACGCTGGTGGAATCATTGGACCGTATTTTTTCAAAGATGTTGTTGGACGCAACGTTACGGTGAATGAACACATTTCGACCGAACACTGATTTTGGTAATAAAATTCAATGATTTGCAAGCGTTGCTCGTTAGTAAGTCTATTCATGATGAAATGTCAAAGCATACTGAGCATCTTTCTCTTTGACACCATGTCTGAAATCCCACGTGATCTGTCAAATACTAATGCATGAAAATCCTAACCTCAAAAAAATCACCCTTTAGAATGCAATTCCAACCGAGCAAAATCAATAAGAAATGTTTATGTAGATATATATACAATACGTACTTGTTCGGAAGGTAGAGAGCATTCGAGAGACGCGCGGACATTCGAACGAACATGGCTAGATCAACTTTAAATGTCATGACAATCAATAAATATACTTTATGGGGTCCGTATTACATGCGGAATCACGAAGTTGGTATACCCCATCCCAAGGTGGAGGGTGTACAAATCGCACTATACGAGCTTATTAAGACCACCAAGCATTTTCCAGCGTTTTCATCTTTTGTTGGGCCATTTTTTACAAATCGCACTATACGCAGCTTATAAAGTCCACCAAGCATTTTCCAGCGTTTTCATCTTTTGTTGCTCCATTTTTGACTCAGAGATTTTAGAGGATAATTTATATAAGTAGTTTATTGTTTATAGTCTTATATTTGGCTGGGATATAAATTTTCAGTTTATTTGATTTCCTTTACCCCCTTGCCGATTGAAGCCATTCCATATACACAATTTCCTTTACCATCCCCAAGAAATGCATATCAGTGAAACTTCTTCCGTCGCCGCATTATATGTTGAATGGTTTCCCGTAAAATGTATATCCAAGAGTAGCTTTGGTGCCTCAAGTTAATTAACAGAAACAAATGTTTTGCAATTGTCTTGAGAGTGGAGAATATCCGTCAAAATAATCCTCAAAACATCAAAAACTAAATCACATTTAAAAATGTTTTAAATATTTTCGCATTCTCTGTTTTTGCAATGATAAGTCTAAGCCCAAGCTAAATCTCAACTTTGTATAAAAAATGTGTGTAGGTGGAACTTTTATGCCTCTTCTTTTTCCGCTTTCTACCCACAGATATTGTAAATTCCTGCAGCATAAAATCTTTTTGTCATTTTTCCCAGAAATTTCTCCGGCTTGGTTACACTTGATTTATTCTCCTTCTTATTTATGGTGACTTATTCTTAGTACATGTTTCCCTATACCTTTCAAGTGTATTTGTTTTTTATGTGTTTTATCTTGAAATTGTAAATCATTTTTAAT
Source organism: Stomoxys calcitrans (assembly GCF_963082655.1). NCBI lineage: Eukaryota > Metazoa > Arthropoda > Insecta > Diptera > Muscidae > Stomoxys > Stomoxys calcitrans. The sequence continues at coordinate 78,369,276 of NC_081555.1, read as the reverse complement.
GTGACTATAATTTAAAGCATCATCACAGAGAAAATTTATTGTTGCGTTTCAAGTTACTTTTTCTGGCCTTTGTTTTTGTTATTCATTAAAACTTAAATGTCTCGTGGTTGTGGTATCTTTTCGTTTGGGGAAATTATTCGCCAGACTACCATAATTTAACTCATCTTCTGGAGTGTGTTGGAAAGGCCAATAGTATTAAGCCAACACCACACAATGATCGAAGGTGGCAGACATCCAATCTGTACCGGCTTATTATGTTGTCCCGGCCAGCCATTGAGGACATACATATGTATCCATCGAATACAAGTCTGAATTCATTTTAGTGTGCAAATAAGATTTACCTTTAACAACTTGAAAATAAATATCAAATAAAATATAAAAAGCTTTCTTTATTTACTTAAAATTTAAGCATGACAAAAGATGACAAACGGAGGATACGACAACAACGAGATTGGGCGAATTGTGAATTTCGCCACACAAAGCCACAAGAGCCACAACAACGGGAAATGGTCAAGCCAATTAAAGTGCTTTATTGGATAAAGTTCGTTAAAGCGCACGAATAAAAGTGCCACAATGAAAACCGCACACATCTACTTACAACTTTTACCTACCGCCGTTATACAACAATACACGTATCAGCAAATATACTTAAATCAAAGACGCTTGCAATTGGTTTATCGTGCACATAGATATGTTGAAACAGGGGGAGGGCTTTAAGAGTGACAAAAAACAAAAGAAGTGTTATTTTATTTAAGACCATAGAATGGCTTATCATAATATTCAATACGGTTATTCTCAATCTGTCTGAATCAATCGATGCTGGTCTTTGATAGTTTCAAATGGATCATAAACTGATCGCATGAACAAAACTGATTTTGTCCTTGTTCATAGCCTTTCTTAAAAATTAAAATTCCTTCAATCCAAAACAACTTCCAATATAAACATATAACGTCATCATTGTAACGATTATTATCATCAACATCATCGTCCGCATCATCATTGGGGAGACATTAACACATAAGCTTTTAACTCGTAACGTTTACGGTCTCATATCCCGTTGTTAATGTCCTCCGTTCGCGCACACACGCAGAGTACTAATACACATGCATCACAGTCAGTGTATTGAAATACCCAAAACACACGTGTGTAAAGCTCATTTGTTTAACTTTGTTTTTTTATGTTTCTTTGACAGGAATATACGTAACCATGAAAGGTACTTTGCTTGAACTTAAGCTCTTTCAATGTTTCTCATTTTATTTTCTTTTCTTTTTTGGTTTCTTTTCTCACGCCAAAAAGCAAAACAACAACAAATATACAAGTTGTTAATACTAATGACAGTTTGTCATTGATTCCACGCCAACAATACATGTTCTTCTGTGGAATGGCAATAAACCTAAGTCTCGCAGATCGGTAACTTCTTAAATTAGACCTTGAGGTTGAATTCCACAATTTTATTTTAATCTGTGTATATTTTGCGGTATTAAGACTTTACATGACAATTTCGTTTCAAAGAAGTTCATTTTTGGAAAATGAAATTGTCAATTTCAATGCCTTCGTTTTGGGGCGTAATTGCCTACATTTAGGCGACATCTAATACATGATAGAAATAATTAGCCAGAAACTTTAAGAGACCTGAGAAACATTACAACTGATGATTGCCCAATAAATACCAAAATGTTGTAGGATGATGCAACAGGGTTAAGAAATAAATTTTTAAAGGAATTTAACCCCTTAAGAGTTTATTGGTACAGACGCTAAACCAATGAAGTGTTGGTAAGAGATTCGGTATTTATCTAAATATAGTATAAATTTGGGAACCTTGCCCTGCAAGTTTGCCAGCTTTGTCAATGTTTGCGATGTCTTGCATCCTGTTTCTTAACACTTTATTTTTATTTTTACATTTTTTAGTCGCACATCATAGCTGCAGAACATAAGAACTTTTTTTCGTTGATGGTTTCCTAACCTAACTTATATTTGTTAGGTTATGTTTAACTGTAACTCTGTGACCCTCCGTTTGGACTCCGCCATGAAAAGAGGTCCCGTATCATTGAAGTACAAACTTGAGTAAAATCTTTCCGTGTTTCCTCAAATGAGATGTTGTTGTAATTAAACAGAGGATTGATTTTTACGGGGGCTATAACTAGACATATTTAGATAACATTTGATGTATAGACAAGAAGGTATAATTGTATTGTACATTACATATTTCATAACTAAATTCAGCACTTTATTGGCCAGATTTGCTCTTATGGATTATTTGTTTTTTTCGAAACGGAAAAAATAGGCTCTTCGGAAAGAGATTTACAGTAATGAAGCGATGGAATTGTGGTAGATGCTTGAGGAGCTTGGCAGTTCTTACTACAAACAGGGTATCACAGCAAATGAAAATCGCTGGAAAAAGTTATCGAGGTAGAAGGAGGTTGAGAAGTAAAGAACATTTTTATCAAATTTGCTGTGTTCTCTTCGTTATGTCGGTCATTTTTTTGTCCGCCCATCTTCCGTTCAATATAAAACTAACTGACAAACAACTAACTTTTTATACCCACCACCATACGTTGCGGGGGTATACTAATCGAGACATTGAGTTTGAACCGCCTCGATAGATTGATTTGCGAACCTATAAAAACTATAACGGCAGCTGTACAAGGTTTGGCTTAGGCAACATCAAGAGGTGCTAGGTGCTATCTGATATTTTCATTACAAAGTTTTACATTTTATAGCATAAACGTACTCGTTTTGTTTGTTGTTTACGTTGACGATCAAATATTAGTTTGACAAAAAAAAAAAAAAAATAATTATCTCGTGAATATTTTTTGGCGACCATTTTTCACAACTTTGGACGTGGAGTATCAAGACGAGAGTGCATTAAATCTTTGTAGGACGATAAATTACGATCTTACAGCACTTTAAAAAACTGGTGTACTGAATTTAGTCATGGCTAAGGCTCACTCAAAGTAATTTCGCGAAGTTCGTCCAAAAACGCCAGAGTATATTGATGTCGTGCGGAGGCCACCGTAGCGCAGAGGTTAACATGTCCGCCTCTGACGCCGAACGCCTGGGTTCGAATCCTGACGAGACCATCAGAAAAAATTCTCTGCGGTGGCTTTCCCCTAATGCTGGCAACATTTGTGAGGTACTATGTCATGTAAAACTTCTCTCCAAAGAGGTGTCGCACTGCGGTACGCCGTTCGGACTCGGCTTATCATTGAGCTTAAATCGAACTGATATATGAGAAGTTTGCCCCTGTTCCTTAATGGAATGTTCATTGGCAAAATTTGCAAATATTGATGTCGTGCTTGAACTTAGAATGCAAGAACGTCTTCAGCATTTCTTCCGCCACCATACTTTCGATACTACATGAACACCTGGCCATAAAAAAGGATTGTTCTAGATGGATTCCGCACAATTTGACAATCGCTCAAAAAAGTCTAGTGGCGATAAGTGCGAAGAAATGCTGAAAAAATACGATCGCAGTGCCTCAACACGTTTACAAGATCCTCATAGGTGGCTTATTGTGAATCTATGAATATGAGTCCGAAAAAAAAACAACAGTCGACTGTGTGGTTCCTCAAACAAGGGCCAAATCCAAAGAAAGTTATTCGTAGAAGAAGCACTTCGAAGCAAATGGTGCGGTGCTTCGGTAACTGTTCTGCTTAAGCAACGAAGGAGCTCAACTCTGGATGGTACATTACAATCTGATAGCGAACTCTCATACATCGGCTCAAAACAACGCTTTTTTCGACCGGTGGCACCCAATGAATTCATTTTAATCCCGCACATTGAGATAAAAATGTCAATGATTTTCGTAACCAGAAAATGCTATTAAAGCGTGCAATAACCATGTTTTAGAGGTGTCTCAATCGGTGGAAAAATTTATCGACAATTGGTTTGAGCGCATGTATAAATCACTTTGGTGGATGCATTGAAAACAACCATTTTTGATGATAAAAATTTGCATTTTCATTATTAGGCCAGAAAGTGTATATAGCAGCCCTCGTGGGAGGGGTAAATATACACTATTGCTTCGAATTTCTTTGAAACGAAAACTCTTTACACTGAAAAACTAAATCGATTTCTAACTTTATCATAATCATTATGGAAGGAGCTCATTTGCTCCATAGTTTTATGCAAATGCAAATTTGCCCAAGAACATTCCATTCAAGATCAGGGTCAAACTTTTCACATATTAATGAGTGCTGTCCGTTTCACGTTATCAATGATAAGGATTGCAATAAAGCAAGTGAATGAGTAGAAACCTTTGGTTTTTCACTCCTCTTAGATTTTATGTTACAAATAGAAGACAATTCATGAGTTATAACAACGTTTTGAAAAATGACCCTATGATTTTTTTCACCGAAAATATTACCATGAGGAGCATATGTGTAATAAATGAAATTTAATATCACATTTAAGTTCACCCTTCAAAATTCAGCAGGTCTACGAATAATTAAGTGCAGCCTTTCACAGAAGTAACCATGTTTTCTTACTCCTTTAGTTCAATATTTTTCGTAGTCACAGTTGTCCCATTTATTTTTTCCACCACTGTATATTCCTGATCGTGTTGCCATTCTAAGCCGATCTAACCATGTCCATCAGTCCCTCCGTCTGTCTGTTAAAATCACTATAACGTTTGAACGAATAATGATATCCACTTAAAATTTTGTACAAATTCTTCTCTCTGATGTAGGTCGTTGCGTTAAAAATGGCCCATATTGCGTTTCAGCTCCCGTATAAACCAATCTCCCGATTTGAAATATTGATCTTACCCGATGTAGTGTTTTGTAAGTCTTCCAACAACCATGTCATGTGAGATCTTAATAGGTCTATAACCTGATATAGCTCCCATATAATCCCTTGGAATTGTTGTCCGATTTGGCTGAAAGTTTGCACGTACTATAGAATTCTGTTATGACTTCTGATCTACCGATTAGACCTCTACAGCCTCAAGAAAATTTTGGCTAAAGACATTTGTACGTAAAGTCGACATGTGACATTCTGCTAAGTTTGTTTTTGTAAATTTTTAGTACAAACCCTGCTGATGGATTTCGAAGATTCTCTAGCGCATTTTAACTTTTTGTCACTAGATTTGTTCGCCAAATCTTCGAAATCAGCTGATTTTATAAAGGAACATGAACAGATGAATGAATCAAGCGAAACCTTTAGTTGTTTCAACAGTAAAAGATTTATTACTTTTCGCATTGTGTTATCACCAGCGCTAAGCGTGGAATGTTTTCGAATTCAGATTGAAGGGAAATATTTTCAACGATAACCAATTTAGCTGTGAATAAGGAATTGATTTCATATAATTTTCATCTCCAACGTTACCAGCTATAGGGCCACAGTAACTGCTTCAAAAATCCTGTCTACTTGTCTTAACTGATAAGTAAATTGAATGCAGATTTTTTCGCATGACTCTGAAGAAGTATTACTATATGCATGTTTATCAGGCTGTATCTGTGTGAATATAAATACTAATGTATTGTAGTATTCGTTACTAATAAATAACATTGATTGTTTTGTTGGCTGCTCTTCTCATGGCTGGTTTGTTGTATCGTATGTTGTTAACATTAACGATTTTGTCCTTTCATTTATTTGTTGTATCTTAAATTGACAAGATTCATTGTTGTTGCTGCTGTTGTGATTGCTGCTTTGTGTTGTTGTTCTTGTTGATGCCTTTGCAGCCATTATCTTTTAGTAGAGCTCTAAGGAGCACAATACAATACAGTTGATAGTAAAAAAGGCATTTTAAGTCTCTGGGGTCTTTGTGCCAAATTGTTTAACATTAGTCACACTCGAAGGTACCCTCCATTAAAATGTGTCGATATTACGCATTTTTTTTTTCTTATTGCTTGCCTCTTCTTCGAACAGCAGCGACGACATTGAAGATGAGTGCCTTTGTTGTCTGTAGCATTTTTTGCATTTTGTGGAGAGTGATGATGTTGTAGATTTGTTTTGATTTTAACCTAAATGTTAATATAGGGTGTGCCGCGAAAAATATTTAATGGAAGGTAGAGTTTCTGATGAAAAATAAAAAGTTTGCAACCCATATTTCATTGACCCACCGATTTGTCCCTGTTTCTTAATGGAATTTTCAAATTTGCATATAGATCGAAATAGAATTAAAGTCCTCCACAGCAATACTTTCTGGAGAAGACCATTGACCGTACTAACTTAAAATAGTTAAGTTTAAAAGCATTCAGAAGTCTAATTTTGTAGGGAGCGGAACCAACGGCATCATTCTACTGTGGCTGCCATTCAAAGCCTAAAAGACCTACAACGTGGTTCTGAAGATTTTTGGTTATGTTAAGGAATGATAATACAAAATATCCAAGGCAGTTTTTTAATGTGATAACATTCCTGTAGAACATTTCAACCTAGTCAAAATCGAAAATTTTTAAATGGATGGAAATTAAAGAACTTTTCACGTGATTCATTTGCAGAGTTGGCGTTGTTGATAGGTTACTACCAAAATAAATAGGTTTTTATTCTCTTGGTTTAAGTTTTTCCAACATGTCAATACCATGTTAATTACTAAATAATCGCCAGGAATAACTTAAAAATATTTCACTTCTGGTTCTTTCTGTGTATTCGTAAGGAGTCCAAATACCATCACTCCCTTCCAATTTCAGAAACAAGACGTTGACTTTAACTGGTACGAGGGATAAGGGAAAGTTTCCAAAATTCAGGGTGCACTATATTAAGATATTTGGCCATCTTTGAACTGTAGGCTGTAGTGTGATTTCACAAACAAACGGACGGACGGACGGACAACAACCTGTCATTAATATTTCTTGGGGTTAAAAATTTATAATTTGGTCTGTTGGAAATAGAATGGCAAAATGGCCAACTTTTCGGTGGTGGATGGAAAACATATACCGCATTTTTCGCCTGTAGAACACTTGGTAGGCATTGGTCAAGTTTGGTAGGATTATCTTAAATTTTGGTAGGAAATAATTTTCTTGAGTGGGAACAAAGTGCATGAGTGAGATCTAAATCCTATCATGTAATCGTGAGTGACTATGATTGAATTTAAATTTTTTTCGTACATGAGCGTGAGTAAGTGGAGTCATGCTCACGAAACTTATCACGACTCACGAGGCATTCATGACTCACGAGATACTCACGGTTCACGAATCGCTCACAAGACACTCACGACTAACGGTTAAAAAAACGAAAAACAAAAATATTTCCATGCCCTCAAATCATACGGTATTTTAACGAACGAATACAGACACATTGCCATTATTAAAAAAGAATGAAAGCAGTAGAAGAAGTTTCTGTTCTCAGATGCATTAAAATGAATATAAGTGGTTAGGCAGGGTTGATACATTTTACACATTAATATTCGTACGTTCAAATGGTGTATAATTTCAGACGCATGTTTTTTTAACCGTGAGTCGTGAGTGCTTCTTGAATCATGAAGGTTTCGCGAGTCGTGATTTCCTCGTGAGTCATGCGTGGGTAAAATGTTTGTCTCGTGAGCGAGCGAGGACATAAAAAGTCATGCGTGAGTATCATTTTATTTCTTGTGAGCGTGAGTGGAAAATAACTCACGCGCAAATCTTTACATTGAATAAATTATCTCTAATTAGTTTCCTACAAATAATTATACCTTCCACCATATATATATATGGTATACTAATTTCGTCACCTCGAAATATGCGTCTGAGACCCGATAAAGTATATATATTCTTGGTCGTCATGTCATTTTAAGACGATCTAGCCATGTCCGTCCGTCCGTCCCTCCGTCCGTTTATCTGTAGAAAGCACGCTATATTCGAAGGAGTGAAGCTAGCCGCTTGAAATTTTGCAGAAATACTTTTTATTAGTGTTGGTTGGGATTGCAAATGAGCCAAATCGGTCCATGTTTTGATATAGCTGCCATATAAACCGTTTTTGGGTCTCGGCTTCTTGAGCCTCTAGAGGGCGCAATTCTCGTCCGATTTGACTGAAATTTTGCATTTTGAGGGGTTTTGTTACGACTTCCAATAACTGTGATAAGAATGGAGCAAATCGGTACATAGCCTGATATAGCTACCATATAAACCGATCTGGGATCTTGAGTTCTTGAGCCTCTAGAGGGCGCAATTCTTATCCGATTTGGTGGCAATTTTGTACAACGGCTTCTCTCATGACCTTCAACATACGTGTCTAATATGGTCTGAATCAATCAATAGCTTGATACAGCTCCCATATAGACGGATCTCCTGATTTTGCTTCTTGAGCCCCTACAAGGCGCAATTCTTATCCGAATGAATTGAAATATTACACAATGACTTCTACAATATTCAGCATTCATTTATGATCCGAATCGGACTATAACTTGATATAGCTCCAATAGCATAACCGTTCTTATTCAATATTCTTTGTTTGCCTAAAAAAAAAGATACCGCGCATAGAACTCGACAAATGCGATCAATGGTGGATGGTATATAAGATTCGGCCCGGCCGAATTTAGCACGCTCTTACTTGTTTTTTTTTTTTTTTTTGACTTTTTGATGGATGTCGATTTGTAACTCAGAGCAAAGAATGATGCTGATCGTCACCTGGGTCGCTCTTGGAATCTGTTTGGCGAGATGGGCGTCCATTTGGGATCGATATAATATCTGTCCAGTTTGGAGCACCGCAGAAGTCTTTTTTCACCTAGCTAGTGTCATGAAGGTAAACTGAATATGATTCCATAGTATGGGATCCCTACTAAACGCTTTATAACAACCAGATTGAATCAGTTCAAAGCAGTTTCATCTGTTTTGTCTTCTTGGGCGAGGATGGGATCGACAATCTTTACCATCGTATGAGTTTAGATTGGGCCTTATAACACTACCTTTATTGGCAAGTCGTAGAATAGTGTTGAATATAACATTTCTGATGAATCTTATTCATGGGAAAGTAGATTCCGATTTTCTTCTTGGTTGAATTTTTTTAAATGTAATCCTGTATCGATTGACTCAATAATAAAAAATTCTTTGCTTATGAAGTCCTTGTGACTTATAGCTGTTATGACATGAAGCATACAAAAATCGAGGTAGGAGGTGTGTATATAGAATAGGGGCCTTTAGTCAATTTGGGTTGGTAAAAGATCTACTGCTCAGGTACAGACCACCCTGCTGTTTATGTATGAAGTTTGTTCAACATTCCACCAAAAACGTGTCTATCTTCTCATACATCCTAATCTTTTTGCGTAAATATGTAGCTGTTGATACTTTATTCTTTTATTGCTGGCATTTTTATTTTCTGTTGCCCCAAAACGAACATTTTACGTAATACTTTGATTTTCTTTGCCTTTATTTACATGTGTGCTCTCGTATAGCTACTGCATACATTTTTAAGGACATTTCTTTTTTGTTGGTTATTTTTCCCAATTTCAAGGGAATATTTGTATTTCCTTTTATTTTTCTAGGGAATTTGGGAATATTATTCTCTTGTTATATTGTCATTGCCATTGTCGTCGTTACATTTTTTCTTTTGGCATTTCTGGGGCCATGTACTGTGAAAGGAAGCAGAAAAAAAAAGAAAGAAATAGTATATGTCGAAAGATTTATAACATGGGTTAAGGTTAAGTGTGGGTGTAGGTAAAGAAAGAAAAAAAGTTTTGTCAGGTGGGACGAAATTTTACAGAACCTGGCCATTTTTGCGCAATAAAAGTGTCATTTTAAGGCATCAATTAAAGCTTTATTGTATGGAAGCAAAAAAGCCAACGATAAACAATGCCAAAAAGCATTAGGCAAAATTTCTTGTTTTTGTTGCTTAAGCATAACAAATCAATAAAATAAGCAAGACTTTAACCATTTGTATGCATTCAATTATAATATGTTTGTGTGCTTTAAAAGTATAATTAATTGTGAAATTTAAAGTAAACAAAAAAAGAGATAAATTAGAATGCCTTTAGATAAAAATGTTTGTTTTTTTCGGTATGTTTTCACCACAGACAACTGCAGCTTGCTGAAAACACTTTTGAGTAATTGGGGCATTTCGTTTTTGGCCAAAACTGTAATAAAGAGAGAGGCCTAATTGGCTAAAATTCCAAAAACATGAGATGAGTAAGCTGCTGTTATGTTTCGTGTGCGGTTTTAATTTGTTTTTTTTTTCTGATTTAAAGATGTCCGTAAAAATTATGCTGTTTTAATGCGACATCTTTAATTTATGAGACTTTTAAGGTAGGTTGACTTATTGCTTTAAGCCACATCCCATCATTAGCTTATCGCTCACAACTCTTTGTGTGTTTTTTTTTTGCCATTAACTTGAAATCGTGTGCGGTGCAGATAATTAAATTCCTAAGAAATGTTTAAAAATGCAGAAGATCAAAAGTTCATGCTGATTGCTGACAGACCTTTATGAACACTTATAACATACATATATATTAACAAATATTTAAATGTACCGTACATTTCGCTAAAGAAATTTAGTTGGATATGAAAATTTTGAAATTTTTTATTTCTACTTAGGTAAGGTTGAAAGAGGGTCCGCCCTATGCCACTATGGACATACTCCTTAGTCAGTTATCGTATTGTTGTGCTCTCTAAAAACTGAAAAGTAACTTCGATAAAGAAAATTTTAAATTCAGAATTCCGTGCGACTTACAAAATCCTTAATTGTTTTCCATACCACTCCCGTAAGTCGGTTCAGGTCTGGTATTGTATACCCGCCTAAGTACCGGTTTCTTTTAGCCGCCAAAGCCGGGTAATGACATATGAAATGCTCCAACGTCTCCTTCACCTTCCACACATGCTATCACTTTCCGCACCGATTTTGCATAAATGAGCTCGTAGTCCTATGTGTCCCGTTATAATACCAAAAGCTGTGCAGACCTCCTTCTTAATTCCTCTGTTGTTGGTTGTTATTGCCCTTATGGTCATTTTACTGTCTATAAATATCTTCACACTCAACGTCCTCGCGTTAGTATCACACCACCATGCATTCCGCGATCGCCCGGATCTCCGCCTGCAGAACCGTGTTATGGTGAGGCAGTCTACAACGGACCTCTCTGGGTTCTCAATGTAGACCCCCAGGCCCACTATGTCCCCCAGCTTTCTACTTAAAAATTTATTTTTTCTGCAATTTTATTTTAAAAAAGTAAAAGCGCATTAAGTTCGACCGGACCGAACTGTACATACCCTCCACCAAGGATAGCATTTGACACGTTCTTTGAATGACCTTTTCAAATACATGAAATATAAATCCACAGATATAGATGGTTCGTACTTGTCATGACTACGACAAGTACAAAAAAACAAGTAAGAGTGGTCTAGAGTCGGACAAAACCGACCTTTGAGTCATATAAGAAATCGCTGTGTAAACTTTTGAAATGATCGGTTGATAAATGCACTTGCAAAGCCTTTAGAAGTGGAAATCGAGCGATACATACATGTATTAGGGTGATGACTTTTTGAGTTTTTTTTCTCTAAAATTATTTCCTCTTGTACCAATGAATGAACTTTTGCTTACAAATTACAGATACAAATTTTATTCCATTTAAATAGTAAACAAGTAAAAGCGTACTAAGTTCGGCCGGGCGGAATCTTGGGAACCCACCACCATGGATAGGGCTAAACATTTTGGACCGAATTTGGTACAGTTGTTAGAAGTCGTAACAGAACAAAGCATGCAAAATTTAAGCTAAATCGGACAATAATTGCGGCTTGTAAGGATAACAGATTAAAGTCCGATTTGGACTATACACAGTTTTTGGAAGTTATAAAATAAGACTACATATAAAATATCTGCCAAATCGGCAGGACACAAAAAGTCAAATCGGGGTTTATTTGGGAGCCATATCAGGTTATAGACTGATTTGGACCGCACTTAGCAGAATTGTTCCAAGTCATAACAAACACTACATACAAAATTTCAGCCAAATCGGACAACAATTGCGGCTACCAGGGCTCAAAAATCAAATCGGGAGATCGGTTTATATGGGAACTATACCTAAATCTGAACCGATATGGCCTATTTGCAATCCGTAAGACCTACATCAATATTAAGTATCTGAGCAAACTTTCAAGCGGCTAGCTTTACGGGTTCGACAGCTATAGTGTCCGACAGACGGACAGACATAGCTCGACTCAGAACGTCGAGACTATCAAGAATATATATACTTTAGGAGGTCTTAGATGAATATTTCGAGGGGTTACAAACGGCACGACTAGATTAGTATACCCCCTTCTATGGTGGTGGGTATAAAAAGTTGCATCACAAACTGCTTTGAAATAAAATGTTGGTGAAATTTTTTAAATCATTTTATGCGTGTGGTTTTTTTATCGTATCGCCTATATTTACAATTTTGTCTGATCTTTAATAAAAACTCATCAAGATGCGATAGAGGGATATGAGCTTATAAAAAAGTCTTAATTTGTATATGGGAGCTATATCTAAATCTAAACCGATTTTTCTCAAATTCATCAGGGATGACAAGAGCCATAAGAGAACCTCGCACGTTATAATTGCAATATTAGTCCAGATCGAACGAACATTATATATAAAGGAGCTATATCTAAACCTAAACCAATTTTAACCGAAATCTGTACATATAGTAAAAGTCATTATATAAGACATTGTACAAAACTTTGAGAAAACCTATTCAGAAGTACGCTGACAAAGGCTCAAAAAGTGAAAATTGTGTGTGACACATATAATAGGTAAAATGAATGGAATCTTTATTTGAATCGACAGTACGATCCATATAACTTAATGCTTGCAGATTATTTTATGTGAATGTTAACTATTGCTGACACTTAAATGGTCCATCCGCTTTGGCCAATTTTCCACACTCTTTTCAACATTTCGTCCGGTATCTCACGAATAAATGCTTCTTGTTGTCTTCGAATGCGTCAATTGAAGTTGGCTTGCCTGTATAGCCATGAGCTTTAACAAAGTCCCACAAAAAATAGTTTAAAGGCATTAAGTCGCACAATCTAGGCTGCCAATTGACCGGTTCCGAACATAGAATGAAGTGTTCACCGAAATTGCCTGTCAATAAGACTATTGTTACGCGTGCTGTGTGGCATGTGGCAACGTCTTGTTGAAACCAAGTTGTTGCAGTTTGGGTAAAAGTTGGATACCAACTCACGGTAGCTCTCACCATTCAAAAATACGATACGATTCGCATCTCCTTTGAAGAAGTACGGTCCAATGATGCCTCCAGCCCATAAACCGCACCAAACTGTGACTCTTTCTAGATGTATTGGCAGCACTTGCAATGCTCTTGGCTGATCTTCACTCCAAAATCGACAATTCTGTTTATTTATGTACCCATTGAGCCAAAAATGAGCTTCGTCGCTCAATGAAAGAAGCGCGCGATGAACTTTCGTAACAGAGCAAGAATTTTGATAATAAAATTTAATACTTTCCAAGCGTTGTTCGTTGTTTGTATTCATGGATAAATTGTAGACCTAACTGAAGATGTTTGACAGTGAAACAAAACACGAAACGTGCATGAGCTGTTTAAAGCAGTGTTGCCAAATAGATAATAGCTAAAAAACCACCCTTTATGTAGAAGCTACATTCAAATCTGAAATTTCGTTGAATTTCAGCAGCAATGTAGGGAATTATAATAGAATACCAAATTATTGCAACATTGCTCCATATCGGACGAACATATATATGGGAGCTTTATTCGAATCTCAACCGATTTCTTCCAATCTCAATACACCTCGTCTCTAGGTCACAAAAGATACCTATACCAAATTTAATCGAATGAAAATTGCGATCTGAACTTTGTACACAAATTGACATGGACTGATAGACTGATGGAGAGACAAACGGAGATAGCTAAATCAAATCAGGAAGTGATTCTGAGTCGAACCGTATACTTGTCAATGGGTCTAGCTCTCTTCCTTCTGAGTGTTACAAATAAATACACTAAGTTATAATACTCTGTACCATAATAGTGGTGTAGGGTACCGATACCATCTTTAAAATGTCAGCTAAATAATTGCGCCCCTAGAGACTCAAAAAGTCATATTGATCGCGCGATCGGTCTATATGGGAGCTAAAACAAACTTTGCCCATAAACCTTCTACTAAGGAACAAGGAACAGGGGCAAACTTCTTACATTTGAATGATTGCAGTCCGATGCAAGTTTAAGCTCAATGATAAGAGGCACACTTTTTATAGCCAAGTCCGAAAGGCGTGCCGAAAGTGCGCCATCTCTTTTGGATCAAGGTTTTTATATGGCATAGTACCTCACAAATGTTGCCAGCATTAGGAGGGGACACAACCGCGGAACATTTTTTTCTGATGGTCACGGCAAGATTCGAACTGAGGTGTTAAGCGCCATAATCGGACGTGCTTACCTCCGCGCTACGGTGATTTTCTATATGGGAGCTTTATCAGATTATAAACCTAATTGAACCATACTTGACACGGCTATTGAAAGCCATATCAAAACTTTATGTGCCAAACTTCAGCCAAATCGGGTGGTAGTTGCGCCTTCTAGAGGATCAAGAAGTCAAGATCCGAGATCAGTTTTTATGGCTGCTATATAAGGTTCTGAACCGATATGGACCATAACAAAGTTATTTGAAGTCCAAACAAAACACCTCACGCTATATTTCACCCCAATCGGATAAGAATTTTCACTCTCAAGAGGATCAAGAAGTCAAAATCTGAGATCGGTTTATATAGCAGCTATATCAAAACATGGACCCATATGGCCCATTTAGAATCCCCACTGATCTACACTTATGGGATATATATTTGCAAGATTTCAAATGCCTTGCTCACAGACATTCATACAGACGGAGATGGCTAAATCGACTTGGAATGTCAAAGCGATCAAGGACATATGTAATTTATTGGGTCTCAGATCAATATTTCGATGTGTTGAAAACGGAATAACGAAACGAATCCTATGTTGGAGGTTATTATAAATGTTTTCTTTAATTGATCTGACTTATTTTCACCATTTTTTATAGCCTCCACCAAAAGATGGGGGTATACTATTCTAGTCATTCCGGTTGTTGATCTGCGACCCTAAAGTGTATATATATTCTTGACTGTCTTGACATTCTGAGTAGATCGAGCAAAGTATCAATATATCTTCTTGTGCCCCTAGAGAGCCTTATTTGTGTCTGATTGGGCTTTCCACGATGATTTCTGCTATGACCACCAAAATTCTGAATCGGTCTATAACCTCATACATAACTCCCATACAAACCGATCTCACGATTTTATTTCTAGAGGGCGCAATGCTTCTTCGATTTGGCTGAAGTTTCGCAAGATGACGTCTAATATGACCGCCAAATGTATGTCAAGAATGTTCTGAATCGGTTCTGAACCTTATAAAGCTCCCATATAAACCAATTTCCAGATTTTACTTCTTGAGCCCTGCAGAGCTCAATTCTTATCCGAATTGGCCAAAGCTTTGGCCACCAACATCCAAATTATGTACGTTCCTTACTTCTCACTTAGGTTGCATATCGTCATGGTTGGATACATATGTGTTTTAGGTCGAGCGGCCACTTTAATCTCTTGACTCTTGTATTTTTATTGTAAGGTCATGCTTATCAATTTGTTGCAATCAAAATTTTCATAACACAGTTCATAGATTCTCTTTGTTCTACTTGATTTTTTTTTAAGAAAATATGCAAGAACACACTCCGAGTTAATTTGCAATAATTGATTATCATAAACATCACATCACATTGACCTGGCAAAAGCTACATCCACTTGTTTAAATAATACCCAAATTTATACGACTTAATATGACTGAGTGCGTGTCCTTTTTATCAAATGTCATATAATAATTATTGTCATTATTATAATGAGTGTCTTGGACTCGAAACGACCGACAAACATATGTATGAGAGCATGGTAGAATATGAGGGGGAGATGGTCTTATTTATAAAATGAATGACTTCAATACAAAGAGGAAAGTCAGAAATTAAGATAAAGTCAAGTGCTATACACTATGCTGGCAAAGCAGCAAAAGATATCAAGACTAAGTGGAATATACTATGAACTACTTCAAGGACATTCAATAAGACAATGTGATGGGAAAAAAGGACACAAGCCATATATCTTTATAATATAAATAAAGAAAAAAGTCTTCTTTCAGAGTATGAGTTCACTCAGAATATGAGTATAAGGTCTATGATAATGAAAGTGATGATGATGATGATGAGCAGATCATAGTTTGCCCCTTACAAAAGCCAAACTATTTCATCCACACTAAAGTTTTGTGTATGTGAGAGGTCTTCCCACTGATGCCACAATCATCGTCAGTGGTACAATCCCACCGAAGGACAGCCATCAACCAGCAATGACCTAGTTATGCTAAAACCAGGATGACAATAATGCTGACAATGATGCTACATTTGAAAATTGAAATTTTTCCTTGAGAACGTGCAGAAAATCATACATTACTCAACAACGTGTACACCCCATGTACGCGTTGAAATAATTCATGGCTTTTTCATCCTTTTTTCGTTTGTTTGTTTGTGTTGCGTTGCTCAAATAGCAGTACTGAAAAATAAAATAACACATCACGCTGTAACTTCACAAGGCCTGAGGTATATTTTTGTATTTCAAATGTTTGTGTTTTTTCAAGGATATGAATGTCTTGTATTACACTAACATACACATTAGCACAGGATACGCAAGTGTTTAGGTTTCAGAACATGCATACATACACATCCTCGTATGTCCCTTCTCATGGGTAAGGTAGCCAGTCAGTTGTCGGGCTCTCAGTTTAGTTGTCTATGTGTTAGACAGAATTTTGTCGTTGACATTTGTCCTAAGAACGTACAAAAATAAAATAATTATGTCAGTGTATTTGACATTTACGAGTGAAAGTAGAAAAGCACGATAACCTTCGCATCGTAATCCTGCTCATTATTTCTAAAATAGGCTTTAACAATTTGGCCAGGATAGTAAAGGCATAACGTTTAGTAAAAGATTTCGATATATAGGTTTTCTTTAGCAGGTTCACTACCAGCAAATAAAATGAACTCTAAACCTTGTTTTTTAAACTAAAAATATAGTTAAAATACTTAGCTCTAGGAGTCCTGCAAACTCCTTTCTACGGCTTGTCAAATTTTTCTTTTGCATAACTTTATAGTAGAGTACAGTTGGTATACATGTCCAGAAAGGAAAAATAAGTGATATTTAAAATCCTTCGCTCAATTCCAATGCTCTTTTCGAATTGTTGTCCTTACCATCAAAAATTGTTCTCATACTCGTTTACGATTTAAGAACAATAGCCAACATTCTTTCATTATTTATTTTCCAATTTCTAGTTGGTTATTAGAGAAGTCATTTTCTTTTCCTACTGGCGTTATGCTTATTCTCATTTCGTTCGTATTTGCTTGTCTGCTAACATTTAATTTACATTTTTAATATGAGTATTGAAGGCCTTTAGGGAGCCATAAAGCGAATTTTAAGTATTCAAAAATGATTGTGAAACAATCAAGTGGTTGTTGTGTGGACCAACAGCGGCAAAAGCAACAACATCATTTAAAATAAGCGAGAAATGTAACGAGATATCCGCCATTGCCATTGCCGCTCATCTCCGGAGCGATATGCCTTTGTTTCTTGCGCATATTATAATCCTTAAGACTATGCTACTACAAGACTGTGTTGTATAGGTATTTTTTAATAAATGCCTAAAAGTATGCCAGGTATGTTTTCAACATCAGCAATTATAGCGACGATATGCCATAAAATGTGAATATATATTTTCTTCTTACTTCCTGTTGTTTGATTGTTCGAGGAGAAAATTGAGATACACGAAAATAGCTTTAACGATCCGGTTTATGGCTTCAGATTAAATTAAATTCTGTTTTGATGGTGCTTCCATTGTTGTAAAGGTACAAAAGTAGCAAAAAATTCTTGTGTTTAATATAAAATGTTACTACCTTTAAAATAGACTTTTTTTGAATGGACGTTTTCAATGAATTTGTAATTGGATTTTTTCCTACTCTTGCCGGCAGACACTGTGATAAAATTATTTGGTTTTATATAGACACTGAGATTTTTCCTTAAGATTTTTTTTTTTTTGAAAAAAAAATTTTAAGAAATTTTTTTAAATTATTTAGGAAACTTAATTTTGGGCATTATACCAAGCAGATTCGAATAAATGTGGTGGACAACACAAGAACCTACTTACTGCTCCATACTTAAGCGGTTCCGAAAAATGGTTAGTCTAAACATAACATGGCAACTCTACCAAGGACAACAGTATTTGAGACACTTATATTATAATCTCACAGACTGATTAGTCACTGCTGCCTTTCATTTCAATAACAATACAGATCTGGTTGGAACTGATTTTACCTACGCCTATTGCAGTATTCAAAAATGATGAAAAATGAAGACGATTTAACAACTGAACACATATATTCTGGTTGGAGGGCCGCCGAAATTTTCTAGGTACTCCCATGCGAACACTGTGTGAACGCTCCAAAGGTAAAAAAGTCTAAGATTCAATATTAATATGTAATTTTTTTTTATATGTCTATTTAGGTCAATCCTATGGCAGCCTGTTTTACGTACCGGATGGACCTGATGGAGTCCCTCATCATCAAGGGCTGCCGCATCAGTGTACAACACACTGCTACAACAACAACAAAATGTCTATTTTGGTAATATTGCTGAAATTAGTTAAGGTTTATTGCACAGTCATGGGGCATCCCTGCCTGTTTTGGAAACATGTTGAGAAGCTTTTACCTTCAGAAGATCACAGCTGGAAGGAACAGTTCAAATTCGAAGCAGTTATCCGTTGGTTTACCGAAAAACAAGGGTGCGGCCACCAAACATACACCCCGGGAAATAATTTTGATGACATCGGCAAACGTTCTCTTATTATTTAAAGTTAAAATTTTATTTAACGAATTAATATACAAGTTTTTGATGTATTTGTGGCATTTGTAGGCTACAGTCCCCTTTCTATCATCTGAAAACAGCTGGTTATGTTTGCATTTTCCGTAGACATTCAGTTGTTATTGCAAACATATTCGCTGTTTCAACTGACAAATTTCTCTGAGTGTATCCCAGAGAAGATGCCTTTAGCGACACGTAAGCTAGTTCCAAAGGGTAACGTATGACAAATGGTCCCTCCATAAAAGAAGTAAATTCATGGGACTTTGTTAACGTTAAAAATAAAAAAAAAAATATTGCCAATTAACCGTCCGTTTGTCGGTTGAAATTTTTAAAAAATGGAGATAATTACCTGAAACTTTTCACAGATTCGTTTTTCTCCATAGACAGGTTAAGATGGTAGATTGACTATATTGGAATATATCGTGATGTAGACCCCATATATACCGATCTGGCGATTTAAGGTCTTAGGCCCATAAAAGTCATATTTATTATCTGATTTTGCGGACATTTGGGACAGTGAGTTGTGTTAGGCCCTTCGACATCCGTATTCAATTTAGCCCAGATCGGTCCAGATTTGGATATAGATATAGACACTTAACCCTAAATTTAAACAACCGATTTGTTCTCTGCTATAAAATATACGAGTATAACGTTTCATTATGATTACTAACATCTTTATTGCAGTTACTGCTTTATTCGTTGGAGGTATTTAAGTTGTCTGGCAAAAAAATGCACATCGCAGTCACAAAATTTGCCAACCAAATTTGAAATTGCACATACATTATAATTATTTTTGTTGTAAAATCACAACGTTTTGCACTATCGACAAAAAACTGTAGGTGGTAATAGTCGTTATCGATTTTTATTAAATGCTGAAAATCTCAACATTTGGTACTTACATCTTTTTGGAAGTGGAAAGGTGGTGGATAACCTAAGTTCGGCCCGGCCGAACTTTTGCGTTTTAACTGCCTTCGGCTGATATTGGATACGCAAAGCTCACATATCCTTTCATTGGTGTACATTTTTAGCAGAATCCATGGTGGTGGGTTCACAAGATTTGGCACGGCCGAACATGGCACGTTTTATACCTACACAATATGATTGGGGTATACTAATCTAGTCATTCTGTTTGTAACACCGGGAAATATCGTCTAAGACCCCATATATATATTCTTGATCATCACGACGTTCTGAGTCGATTTAGCCATGTCCGTCAGTCCGATAGCTGTTGAACGCGTAGAGTTAACCGCTTGAATTTGGCACAGATGCTTAATATAAATGTAGGTCGTTGGGGATTGCAAAGGGGCCAAATCGGTTTAAATATAGATATAGATTGATCTCCCAATTTGGCTGAAATTTTGCATGTAGTGATCTGTTATGAATTTCAACAACTATGCTTAGTATGATCGAAACCGATATAGCTCCCATATAAACCAATCTCCCGATTTGACTTCTAGAGCGCTTTCAAACCACACTTTTGATCCGATTTGGGTAAAACGTTGCACGTAGTGTTCCGTTATGACTTCAAACAACTGTGTCTAGTACGATCTAAATCGGTCTATAACCTGATATAGCTTCCATATAAACCGATATCCCGATTCGACTTCTTGAGCCCTTAGAAGCCGCATGTTTCGTCCAATTTGACTGAAATTGAGCATGTAGTGGTTTGATATGACTTTCAACACTGTACCAAGTATGGTTGATATAAGTTGAAATAGCTCCAATATAAACCGATCTCCCGATTTTAGTTCTTGAGTTCTTACTATCCGCATTTTTGTCCAATTTGGCTAAAATTTTGCATGCGGTGTTCTGTTACAACTTCCAACAACTGTGCCAAAAACGATCGAAATCATTCTATAATCTGATACTGCTTCCGGGTGAACTGGTCTGGTATGTAGAATAAAATTATGCCCATCAACTTAATTTATTTTGTATACCTTTTTAGCGGAATCCATTGTGGTGGGTTTCAATGATTCGGCCTAGCCGAACTTAGCACACTTTTACTTATAATATCTAAGTAATATTTTTTTTAATGTTTTTATTTAAAATGAGCAGCATTTTAAGAACAGGCCTTTAAAATCCCTTACCTGTACTGGTGTAAAAAATTCCGGGGTTTTAAGAATGACAAAAAACCACTTACCTAAAACGAAAAAAAAATATTTGTTATTATGAATGTAAATAAAATATAGATTAAGAAATGTAACTAAGTAATTTAACTATAGACAAATGTGTAAGGTGTAACATAGGATAGACCATTTGTTGGATATTTACCGAGCATATGACTGTATATGTATGTCTTAATAGATTTTTGTCCAAGACGAAGTGAAATACCCACCACCATCGACAATTTTTGTACTTTCCACCATAGGATGGGGGTATACAAATTTCGTCATTTGTCTGAGACCCCATAAAGTATGTATATTCTTGATCGTCATGTCGTTTTAAGTCGATCTAGCCATTCCGTCTGTCCGGCCACTAGAGGGCGCAATTCTTGTCCGATTTGACTGAAATTTTGCACGTAGTGTTTTGGTTTGGCTAACAACTGTGCTAAGTATGGCGCAAATCGGTACATAACCTGATATAGCTGCCATGTAAACCGATCTGGGATCTTGACTTCTTGAGACTCTAGAGGGCGCAATTCTCATCCGATTAGGCAGAAATTTTCTACAACGGCTTCTCTCATGACTTTCAACATATGTGTCTAATATGGTCTGAATCGATAGCTTGATACAGCTCTCATATAAACCCATCTCCCGATTTTGCTTCTTGAGCCCCTTATCCGAATGAAGTGAAATATTACAGAATGACTTCTACAATGTTCAGCATTCATTTATGGTCCGAATCGGACTATAACTTGATATAGCTCCAAGAGCATAACAGTTCTTATTCAATATTCTTTGTTTGCGTAAAAAGAAATACCGCGCATAGAACTCGACAAATGCGATACATGGTGGAGGGTATATAAGATTCGGCCCTGCCGAACTTAGCACATGTTTTTTTTCGTTAGACAACATTCCTCTTCCACAAAAGCATGTTACCTTAATTCTAAGTTTATTCCTTTATTAAATAAAATGCGTATATATATGGAGCGTATGTGGAGCGTAACTTGTTTTTTCTATTTATAAAATGTCTTACATTTTCTTTTGCCTACTTTGAGGTTGCCTTACAAACAGTATTTGCGGTACATAGTTTTAGGTTTAAACTTATACAATGAATATTTAATGTATGAAATACACTTCAATATAATGTCATCCTCATTTTAAAGTACAAACACTCTTAATCAATATAAAGCCTAAACATATCGTTGTACTGAATATTCTATCCCATCACCTGAACCGGAAAGCTTTCTATGGAATTCTACCACAACGAATCGAAGAGCATGCAATTGACAGTTTCATTTATCGTTTAAGTTAAATAATTTATCTCTTCATTTTCCTCATGTCCTATACTTTCCGTTTTTTTTTCTTTTTGTTTAGAATGTAATTACGAATAAACTTGTTGGCAGAAGGAAAACAGAAGGGCCAAGAGCATGATTATTATGTTCAATGATGGGGAAAGGCAGGCAGATTCAAAGAAGCCTGTGTCTTTGATTGGAGGAAGGGAATTTTGTGCTGGTTGTACTCAAAATAATAAAAAAAAAACAAAACCGTTCGGCCTATTCCTAAGTGTTCTCTTCACAATTGTTGTCAAAGTTGTCTCTTACTAGGGTGTTGGTGAAAAAGGACTTTGGTTTATTTATTTTGTTTTTTTTTTTTTTGTTATGGCATTAGTAAAAACCCTGTCTGCAATGAGTTGAGGTCTAAGTCTGTGCTTGGCTTGTACCTAATAAATTATTCCTTGTCCCGAAGACAAAATGTTTATACGAATTGAATGAAAAATGTTTTTTTTTTAATTTTTTTGGTTTTGTGCGAAGAGTAAAAGCTTTGAAGGCTTTTAAATTCTCCACAGATAGAAAGAGCCATGTTTGTAAGTACCTATTTGCTGAAATTAATGGCTTATTGATTGCTTTGCTGCAAAAGGTCTTCTTTTATGTTCCATTTCTTCATTTTTTTCGAAAGAAATTCGTAATGGCTTTTCTCTATGGCTATCATGTTAGTGACATTTTCATTTTTTATTGTTTACCTTGAACAGGTGTTTTGGGGGCCAAGTTGAAATGCCGCACACATTTGCACAGTAACCAGACTTCTTGTGAATTTTAGGGCAGGAGAATCTTTCAGGGCCTCACGTACTTTTGTGGTATTGTCTATGGTTGGGTGGTGATGGTCGTGTTGTTCATGGTGTTAGTATTGGTGGTTGTCGTGTAATGATGATTTACGTGTTTTAATCCTTTTAGCCGGTTCCCTTATCAGGTTACCTCTTAAATTTATGGCTATGTTTACAACCTTCCACAACTACTACTGTTCTTCTTCTTCATTATCTACATCATGGTGCTTTGTATGTATGTGGCTTAAATATTTTATACATTTTGACATTGTTTATTACAGTGTATGTCAGCATATGCATATATGCACAATATCTGTCTAGCTTGCCAACCATTGCACATTGGTACAGTCTATATTACAAATTTTATTCCAAAATGGTATTGAAGCATTGAAATCATTAGGTGGCTTAATGGGTTTTCACTTTTTTCAGAATTTAAATGTTTATGACAAGGTTGAACTTGGGACAGGATTTTTGATTGAAGTGAATTTTTTTGGGCCATGTTTAAGGATATATATGAAACAAATATAGATATTTTCTCTGTCTTATGGGTGGTAGTCCAGTTTTTAAATTTTCTATAAAACCGAGATTCAATATAGGATCAGCCAGATAATTAGGGCTTATGATCTTAAATCAGGCATCAGTACCCAGGACCCTTACACTGATCGCTTCTCCTCTTCGTCTTAGCAGATCTGTGATAGGCCATTTATATGACAAACGAAATTTAATTTAGAAGGTAACTGCCTTTGAGCTCTTACACATTCATGGGAATGATCAGTATATTTTTTTGAAATTTTTTAGTTGGTTCAGTATCGATTATTCAACCTTCGAATTCAGTTTTCAGCAGTAAAATATCAACTGAGAAATAGTGTAATCTCCTTTCGGATAATAATAGAATCCGATTTTTGCTTTTCCGCCTGAAACAGAAGTCAAAACGCAACAATTGTGCCAGTCAAATACTAACGAATGCTAACAAGTAAGAGCGTTCTAAGTTCGGCCGGGCAGAATCTTATATACCCTCCACCATGGATCGCATTTGTCGAGTTCTACGAAGAGAATATTGAATAGGAACTGTTTTGCTATTGGAGCTATATCAAGTTATAGTCCGATTCGGACCATAAATGAATGCTGAACATTGTAGAAGTCATTGTGTAATATTTCAGTTCATTCGGATCAGAATTGCACCTTGTATGGGCTCAAGAAGCAAAATCGGGAGATAGGTTTATATGGGAGCTTCATCAAGCTTTTGATCGATTCAGACCATATTAGACACGTATGTTGAAGGTCATGAGAGAAGCCGTTGTACAAATTTTTACCAAATCGGATGAGAATTGCGCCCTCTAGAGGCTCAAGAAGCCAAGATCCCAGATCGGTTTATATCACAGATATACCAGATTATGAACCGATTTGAATCATACTTAATATTGGGATGCCCAAAAAGTAATTGCGGATTTTTCATAAAGTCGGCGTTGACAAATTTTTTCACAGCTTGTGACTCTGTAATTGCATTCTTTCTTGTGTCAGTTATCAGCTGTTACTTTTAGCTTGCTTTAGAAAAAAAGTGTAAAAAAAGTATATTTGATTAAAGTTCATTCTAAGTTTTATAAAAATGCATTTACTTTCTTTTAAAAAATCCGCAGTTACTTTTTGGGCAACCCAATACATTTATTGAAAGTGATTCGAAAACACCACGTGTAAAAATTCAGTCAAATCGAACTAGAATTGCGCCCTCTAGAGGCTCAAGTATTCAAGACCCAAGATCGGTTTATATGGCAGTTATATCAAAACATGGACCGATTTGAACCATTTACAATTCTAACCGACCTACACTTATAAAAAGTATTTGTGCAAAATTGAAAGCTGCTAGCTTTACTCCTTCGAAAGTTAGCGTGCTTTCGACAGACAGGCGGACGGAAGGACATGGCTAGATCGACTTAAAAGGACATGAAGATCAAGAATATATATACTTTGTGGGATCTCGGACGCATTTTTTGAGGTGCTACAAGCAGAATGACGAAATTAGTATACCCCCATCCTATGGTATAAAGATCACATTGGCTGATTGGTTTATATGGGAATTACACTTGGTTAAAGAAAAATTTAGAAAATACTTTACGCAGGTCTTCAAAATCAAGACCAGAACTTCGGTACAAATCCAATTTTGATGCCAAAACATGGCTTTTCACTATCACCAAATTAGGTTAGGTTAGGTTAGATTGAAAAGAGAGTGCGGATATAAATCCGCCCTATGCCACTGTGGACATTCACCTAAGCCGGTAATTGGCTTGTTGTGCGCTCTTAATACTAAGAAAATAGCCTCAAAAAAGAAAATCTAAGTTCGGAATTCCGTGTTACAAAATCCTTAATTGTTTTCCATGCCACACCCCTTAGATTGTTCATGTCTGACATTATGTGCCCACCTATATGCCGGTATCTGTTAGCCGCGAAAGCCGGGCAATGACATAGGAAATGCGCCTGCTATCATTTGTCGCACTGATTTTACATAAGTGAGCTCATAGTCCTATATGTCCCGTTATGACACCGAAAGCTATACTATCGTCTTCTCACCACTTTGTGGTACAACTATAGACAACCAACAAACAATTGCTGATAATGGATATATGTTATGGACAATCTTTTACAATTGTGTCTCAAAAAAATGTCTTGCTCTTGCCCAGTGTGCAATGCCTGTGGGGGCAGTATCGGCCCGCATCATACATGAATGAATTCTGGGCTAAAGGTATTTACTAAGTTGTCTATAAAACTAAGTTACAATTACTTTAGGCAAATGTAGCATCAGCCACCACTAACCGGTTAACTGGACGTTGCTTTATTACCATCATACCCTGGCCTGGTCTTGGATCCCCAACACATCATCTCTCTGTGGGCCCACCCTTGGCCATCGGAATCACTTGGGCAGTACGTTAGGTGGTATGTAGGTTGGTCGTTCGGTCGACTGTTGGTTGGGTCGATGTTCGAAACGTGGCAACGTGTTCATTTTGGCTGTTGCTAAGATTTCAAATTGCAAACATTAATTAGAATTATCTTAAGTGGTTTATGAAATTTTATGGTAATGAGTTATGATTTGTTATTGCCGCTTACTGGCACTTCACTAGGGATCTCTGGTTTGGGTTGCAATTCTTACTTCACTAGTAACCTAAGTGAATGTTTGCTTGTGGCTAGACTTACGCATTCCCCCCGAGTGGTTAAACATATATTGGTTCAAAGATGCCAGACTATACACAAGGGAGGGAAAATAATGTTTTTGTTTTATTTAAAAATTCTTAAATTTGAAGTGGGAATCTAAATTCATTATTATAATATTGTTGTTCTTTGTAAAGTTCCAAATATCCATGAGAGCAATTTTGCTTAATAATTTTTAATTAAAAATTTTAATTAAATTTTCATCACTTTAATATTAGTTTGCATTAATTTATGATTATTGAAAAGATCTTAAGAAGAGTTGATATTACTTTGAAAGGCAAAGAAATTTTTGACGAAAAGTTGAAAAGTCGACAAAGATGTGTGAGGACAGACGAATGTTGTTAGATTAGTTTAGGTAAGACTGGCAGTCCTTTACAGACTCACATAGACAATTCTAAATCCATTGTGATACCACAGAAGTGGCAGATTAAGGCGGGCATCGAACTCACGACCCCCGCACTGGCACTCCGAGCACGCAAAATTAACGATGGCAAGTCTGTGGTGTTTATTAACCAAAAACTCTTTTCTACGGCTCACAAAGACTGACTTGCTAGAGTGTGGGTCTGTGTGTTGCAGTATGTTGTACACAGAGGCGGTAGCCCTTGCCGATGAAGGAATCGATCGGATCAATCCGGTACGTTCAACCGGCTGTCATGGGATTGACTGGCATGCTAGTCGTTCATATCAATGTTACCTCAATCGAAGCCATTCGGGATGGGCGAGTTCAAGTCTATGTATATTTAGGTTTTTCTTTCCAACAGCCTTTATGCGAATGCCTCTTTATCACTTTTTCAGTTAATCGGAATTTATGGACATATTTTGTGGCATACATTCTCAAAGGGGTTTTCACGATTAAAATGTTATCCACAAGACCTGGACGTATTTTGTGTTTTTATACCTCCACCATAAGATGGGGGTATACTAATTTCGTCATTCTGTTGGTAACTCCTCGAAATATTAGTCTAAGACCCCATAAAGTATATATATTCTTGATCGTCATGATATTTTAAGTTAGCCATGTCCGTCCGTCTGTCTGTTGAAAGCACCCTAACTTACAAAGGAGTAAAGCTAACCACTTGAAATTTTGCACAAATACTTCGTATAAATGTAGGTCGGTTGGGATTGTAAATGGGCTATATTGGTCCATGTTTTGGATATTGCTGCCATTTAAACCGATCTGGGATCTTGACCTCTTGAGCGGTGTTCATGCGGTGTTTCGTTATAACGTCCAACAACTGCGCCGGTGTATATCGGTTCAGAACCTGATATACTTGCCATATAAACCGATTTTTGATCTTGACTTCTTGACCCATTAGAGGGCGCAATTCCTATCTGATTTGCCTGAAATTTTGCATGTTTTGTTGTGACTTCCAACAACGGTGCCAAATATGGTTCAAATCGGTCCATAACCTGATATAGCTGCCATAAAAACCCATCTGGGCCTCAAGAAGGCGTAAGTATTATCCGATTAGGCTGAAATTTTGTACAACGGCTTCTCCCATGACCTTCAATATACGAGTCAAATATGGTCTGAATTGGTCTTCAGCCTGATACAAATATTGCAAATTTTGCCCATGAGCAATCTTCTCACATATCAATGAGTGCAGTCCGATTCAAGTTTAAGCTCAATGATAAGGGGCCTCCTTTTTTAGCCGAGTCCGAACGGCGTGCCGCAGTGCAACACCTCTTTGGAAAGAAGTTTTACATGGCTAAGTACCTCACATATGTTGCCAGCATTAGGAGGGAAAAACCACCGCTGAACATTATTTCTGATGGTCTCGCCAGGATTCGAACCCACGCGTTCAGCGTTATAGGCGGACATGCTAACCTCTGCGCTACGGTGGCCTCCTCAGCCTCAGCCTGATACAGCTTCTCTATAAACCGATCTCCTTATTTTACTTTTTGAGTCCCTAAAAGGCCCAATTCTTATTCGATTTCACTGAAATTTTACACTTAGACTTCTGCTGTGGTCTCCAGCACTCAATTCAATTAGCAAAGCAATTCTTTTCTTTTATCCTTTGTTTGTCTAAAAAGAGATACCGGGAAAGATCTCGACAAATGCGATCAATGATGGAGGGTATATAGGATTCGGCCTGGCCGAACTTATCACGCTTTTACTTGTTTTTTTTTTTTTCATCGGCATAAATATTTTGACAATTTTACTTTCAAACAGTTTAGAATTTTTTTTTTTTTTTTAAATAAAATTAAAATTTCCTAATATGACTAAAAGTAGACATAAATGGGCTAATTTAAAACTTCACACTTATTTTATTTTCTTTATTTTCGAATAAATTATTAAGCCAATTATCGAAATGTTGGGTGACATAAGTATTTTGGTGACATAAGTATATTTAACGAAAATTCAAATTGAAAAAATTCGAAGAAAAAAACCAAGAGATATCACTATCATCTTTTCTGAGTTTTGCACACAAAAGTGTCCTTAAAGCCTGCTAAAAGGCGCCCAGACAGCCTACGGCCTTGAAAGTTTTCACACGATCTCGCAACACCTCAGCTCTAACCATTCCAAATTTCTCTATCTCTACCCGGCCACACTAGTTCTTTTTGATTTTCTCCCACTATGCGTAATTGGAATATATACTAAACGCCCTTTGTACTTGTTCATAGATTTCTCTTTTTACTTCTCTTTGGTAATCTTTTAATTTATCCCTAATGCTATACTTAAGAGTCTGGGATCTAAAACTGTCAAATCACACATGTTGTCATAGAAGTTGCTGACGTTGAAAATAACTAAATTCGCTTTAAATTTACAAAAACTGACATGTTAAAACTACAATAGCAAATATTTTCTGAATACATAAAATAACAATCAAAGAAATAACAATACTTAAGGAATTAATTTTGTAGCCATACATTAAACTAAGTAAGCCGGAAACCAGGTTGACTCTATAAAATATTTAATATTCATTTTAGGCATGTCATTTAAAATGCTACAATTCAACTAATCCTCAAAAATAGTAGTACTTGTGAAATCCCATGGCATCTGTTGGACCAAGAAATAGGAATTAATAAAACTTTTGTTGCATACATTTAGGAGGGTAAACCATAAATCACAAAATGTGAAGCCTATGTCTTTGAGGATTTAAATATTTGTATGATTTACATCGAACATTTGTCTAATGTTTGTATATAAAGAATGTGTGTGTGTGTGTTTTTGTAAGGTTGGCTAAAATAAAAGATTTTTTGTTTTTGTTGATAAAATTTACATTGCCTATATTTAGGCTGGACTATAAATCAAAAACAAAGTTAAAGTATGCTTTAATGCTTGTGAATTTATAGTCGTTGTTTCTGTTTCTGTTTTGATGTTTCCTTTTTATTTTCTTCACTAAAAATTATATTATTAAATGCCTATCGCCAGGCTATGGTTCTGTTTGCCCTTTTTTAACTTTGCTCCGTTTTGCGCTGTGGACCATTCGGGGGGTGGGTAGTAGGAAAATGGCTTGAAACATTGGCCGCTTGTCAATATTGATGACCAATGGGAGAAACATTTTTTAATGTAACAATCGTCTATTGTTGAAACTTCTTTTTTAGCATTTCAAGAGTGCCTGTTTTGATTCTCTTTGTTTTGTTTTTGCGTATAGTTTCTTTGCCAAACCAAGCCTCTTGCTGTTGGACTTCCATTGTTTTTTCCTAATCGTCTGTCTGCAGCAACGAAATGACCATAGCATACATATGAGCCCCCTAAGCCATTATTTTTGATGGTGCACGTTTTCGCAACGTGCTCTATGTCTAATGTTTACTTCGGCTAGTTTTTGTTTTCTGCTTCTTTAAACTCTAAACGTTGTCTATGGCTTTGGCAGGGTTATGGCATGCTGGCCACTAAAGTCTAGTTTTGCTGAGATTTGGATTTTTAACACACACACACACAAAGAGATTTGTATTTTAACATTTGTAGGTTTGTTGGAAATATTTCAACTTCATTGCAATTTCAGGAATACATTTGTTTTTGCCATCTGTTGTTTGGTCGGAGGGAGCCAGGGAGGAGAAACATCGCCTGCTGCCTACTACAAGACGAGGTGGTCATCAGTCATTTGTGTTTTGGGATTTCGAGATTTAACGTCATGTTTACTCAAAAACAAATGCTGGCAAGGAGCACAGTTTATAGATGCCTAGCAATGCCAGTGAAAGCATGAAAACGAGACATTCAAACGCTTTGGCAAGTATTCTGAAGTGACACTTTGAAGCAAGGGCTTCGTTTTCAGCTTCCGAATTCTAGCCTCGAACATTAACCATGGCCGTGATGACAATAGATAAAAAAAATAAGCATTTCCTTGTTACACACTCTTGAGCCCAAGAGGCCACCACACATGCACACAGACAGTACGATATTTGAAATAATTTTCTTGCGGCCCCATAACGTTGCTGCTGCATATGTATTTTCAGTTCTTCTATGGTGGCGTTGCAAGCAATTCCCTCGATAACTCTGGCTATGGCCAACATCTAATGGATGATGGAGTTCATGTACCATGTGCTTGAACAAACGTGGAAATTGCAAAGATTTTGGAGCATTGTTGTGACATGACCAAATTTGGTAACATCACTGGCTGGAAAATCCCAGTTGAGATGTCATCATCCCAAAGAAGATAGTGATGTTCATGGCTTTTGTTTGATGTTTTTCTTGTCTTATGTTCGTAAGTTTTTTTACTCCCGTAACTCTCTTATGTTTCATGTCATTATCCACAATGTTTGTCTTGCTGTTGCTTCTTGTACTGCCTTGTTCTTCATATACTTGATTTAAGCCAAAGGTTTTGTTTGTAGAATTCCTGCAGAATGTTTGATATTAATTTTGATTACAAGGCCATTTTAGGCCAGACTGACAAGGCCTGATGATGATACCCTAGCTTCACCTCCATATACTCCCTTTTTTCTCTTCGTTTGTTTTGATGCTACCATGAAAGTCCCATTCGAAAATATCCTCCAAAAATGCATTACTAAATTAATTTTCTTAAGCAATCACATGAAAGGTCAAACTAAACCTAAGGGAAATTTATGAGAGTGAATACAAAATAAGAAAAAAAAAAAAAATAAATAAAAAGAAGTATCTTGTTTATTAAAGCTCATTTGTAAACAAAACCAGTAAGGAAGGGCAAAAGTCGGGCGGTGTCGACTGTATAATACCCTACACCTACCATATAAGTACAATGTGGGAGTTATATCCAATTCTGAACTAATCTTGATGGATCTCGGCGAGCAAATATGTTCAAACTGTAAAAACTACGGTTGACAAATGACAACATTATGGCAAATTACCCAAAATCTGACGAATTTATGTATGGGAGCTATATCTTATTCTGAACCGATTCCGAGCAAACCTCTCGGATATGTGGTAGTCGTCGAGGAAAGCGTTGTGCAAAATTTTGGCAAGATTGGTCAAACAATGCGCATGCAGTAGCTCTTGGGCTGAAAATCTGGCGATATACATATATGACAGCTATATCTAAATCTGGGTCGATTTCTACTTAATTCACCAGTAATATTGAGAGTCATAGGAAAATCCGCCCTGCAAAATTTCGAAAGAATCGGATAATAAATGATCACTTTTTATACCCTCCACCATAAGATGGGGGGTACACTAATTTCGTCATTCTGATTGTAACTACTCGAAATATTCGTCTGAGACCCCATAAAGTATATATATTCTTGATCGTCGTGAAATTTTATGTCGATCTAGCCATATCCGTCCGTCTGTCCGTCCCTCCGTCCGTCTGTCTGTCGAAAGCACGCTAACTTCCGAAGGAGTAAAGCTAGCCGCTTGAAATTTTGCACAAATACTTCTTATTAGTGTAGGTCGGTTGGTATTGTAAATGGGCCATATCGGTCCATGTTTTGCTGCCATATAAACCGATCTTGGGTCTTGACTTCTTGAGCCTCTATAGTGCGCAATTCTTATCCGATTGGAATGAAATTTTGCACGACGTGTTTTGTTATGATATTCAACAACTGTGCCAAGTATGGTTCAAATCGGTGCATAACCTGATATAGCTGCCATATAAACCGATCTTGGGTCTTGACTTCTTGACTTCTTGAGCCTCTAGAGTGCGCAATTCTTATCCGATTGGAATGAAATTTTGCACGACGTGTTTCCTTATGATATCCAACAACTGTGCCAAGTATGCTTCAAATCGGTTCATAACCTGATATAGCTGCCATATAAACCGATCTTGGGTCTTGACTTCTTGAGCCTCTAGAGGGCGCAATTCTTATCTAATTTGAATGAATTTTGGCACGTAGTATTTTGTTATGATATTCAACAACTGTGCCAAGTATGGTTCAAATCGGTTCATAACCTGATATAGCTGTCATATAAACAGATCTGGGAACTTGACTTTTTGAGCTTCTAGAGGGCGCAATTCCTATCCGATTTGGCTGAAATTTTGCAAGACGTTTTTTATTGTTACTTTCAAGAGCTATGTCAAATAAGGTACAAGTCGGTTCATAACCTGATATAGCTGTCATATAAAACGATCTGGGATCTTGACTTCTTGAGCCTCTAGAGGTCGCAATTATTATCCGATTTGCCTGAAATTTTGTACGACGGATTCTCACATGACCATTAACATACGGTTATATTATGGTCTGAATCGGTCTATAGCCCGATACAGCTCCTATATAAATCAATCTCTCTATATTACTTCTTGAGGCCACAAAAGGCGCAATTCTTATTCAAATTGGCTGACATTTTACACAGGTCTCAAACCTATAAATTTAATTGTGGTCCAAACCGGACCGGCTCGCTCTAATAGCAGACAAATCTTTTCTTATATCATTTGTTTGCGTAAAAAGAGATGCCGGGAAAAGAACTCGACAAATGCGATCCATGGTGGAGGGTATATAAGATTCGGCCCGGCCTAACTTAGCACGCTTTTACTTGTTTGCAATATTTCTCAAAATCGGACGAACATATATATGAGAGCTATATGGAAATCTAAACCGATCTCGAGCAAACTCCTCAGATACTGTGGCAGTCGTCGAAGATAGCATTTTGCAAAATTTTTGCAAGATGAATAAATAAATGTGCTTGCTATGACTCTAGAAGCTAGAATCGGGCGATATATATATGAGAGCTATATCTAAATCTGAACCGATTTCCATGAAATTCACCAGTAATATTGAGAGTCAAGAGAAAATCCCTCCTGCCGAATTATTTCGAGAAAATCGGTTAACAAAAGACCATTTTATTGCAATATTACTGGAAATCGGATGAACATATATATGGGAGCCATATCTAAATCTGAACCGATTTTGACCAAACTCTATGTATATTGTGGTAGTCATCGAGGAAAGCGTTGTGCAATATTTTGGCAAGATTGGTCAATAAATGTGCTTGCAGTGGCTCTAGGAGTGAAAATCGGGAGATATATATATATATATATATATATATATGAGAGCTATATCTTAATCTGAAACGAAATCCACCAGTCGAGAGTCGTAACAAAATTCTTCCTGCCAAATTTCAAGAGAATCGGTTAACAAATGACCATTTTATTGCATTATTATTAACAATCGTACGAACATATATATATGAGCTATATCCAGATCTGAATCGATTTTTTCCAATTTCTGTACCACATTTGAAGACGACCGGATGAAAACTGCGACCTGTACTTTGTACACAAATTAACAATGATAGACGGACAGACAGACGGACGGACAGATAGAAAGACGGACATAGCTAAATCGAATCAGAAAGTGATTCTGAGTCGATCGGTATACTTACCAATTGGTCTATCTCTCTTCCTTTCGGGTGTTACAAACTTATTCACTTATTTTTATACTAATTCACGTCACAATACCACACACTACAGTCTTTAAAATAGAGATATTGAGCCGAAACTTTCCACAGATTCTTTTTTTGTCTATAAGCAGGTAAAGTTCGAAGATGGGCTATATCTTGACATAGCCCCCCATATAGACCGATCCGCCGATACAGGGTCTCTGTCCCAAATTTCGCCGACATCGGGCAATAAATGCGCCTTTTATGGGCCCAAAACCTTAAATCGAGAGATCGGTCTATATGGTAGCGTTATTCCAATCGAAGGGCCTAACACTACTCACTGTCCCAAATTTTGGCGACATCGCTCAATAAATGCCCCTTTTATGCGTCTGAGACCCTAAATCGAAGGATCGGTCATATGGCAGCTATATCCAAATCTGGACCGATCTAGGTCAAATTAAAGAAGGATGTCGAAGGGCCTAACGCAACTCACTGTGCCAAATTTCAGCAAAATCGGTTTATAAATGTGGCTGTTCTTGG
This sequence comes from Stomoxys calcitrans, assembly GCF_963082655.1. Taxonomy (NCBI): domain Eukaryota; kingdom Metazoa; phylum Arthropoda; class Insecta; order Diptera; family Muscidae; genus Stomoxys; species Stomoxys calcitrans. The sequence continues at coordinate 78,334,784 of NC_081555.1, read as the reverse complement.
CCTAAGACTCTAAATCGGCGGATCGGTCTATATGGGGGCTATATCAAGATATAGTCCGATATAGCCCATCTTCGAACTTAACCTGCTTATGGACAAAACAAAGAATCTGTGCAAAGTTTTAGCTCAATATCTCTATTTTTTAAGACTGTAGCGTGATTTCAACAGACAGACGGACGGACATGTCTAGATCGTCTTAAATTTTTACGCTGATCAAGAATATATATACTTTATAGGGTCTGAAATGGATATTTCGATGTGTTGCAAATGGAATGACAAAATGACTATACCCCCATCCTTCGGTGGTGGGTATAAAAAGTAAAATTTATATACATAAGCATGACATTAAACTAATTTACAGATAAAGAAATCTCTTGCAAGAATTTGTTATAAAGAAATCTGTGCTTTCATCGTTAGCAAAGTCCAACATTTTTCACAAAAGAAATTTACCTATCGAAAATTTCCTTTATGTGAAACGAACTATTGCAGAACTTTGGTGCCAGTCTGACCACTGCATAGGCCTCACGGGAAGAGACTAAGCTAAATGTTGATTTTCTTTTTCAGTCTAGTGTCGTGACTATAACAACGAAACGAGGTGTATAAACAAGTTTATGTGCTTGGAATAAGATTATAACCCATACATAACCTTGATACTAACTAAAGCAGAGGCTGGGTGAAGTACAAATAATGACTTCAGAATGCTGCTATGGTGGCGAAAAAACTCATTCTTCGCTGCTGAGTTCAGCATTTTGTGAAAACCTCAAAGGACAAACAACATTATTTTTTGGTACAAAATTTATTTTAATTGTAATTTTAAAATGAAATCAAAAATCTATTTTTCTTAAATTTTATTGCCTGTTAAGGCGAAGATTAATGGTTGAAGAACTTTTTCTACGTAATGGAAAAGTAAAACCAAAAAATACGACAACACCAATCATCTTGTGACGCGTTCCAAACTCTTGGTTAATGAAGGTCGTCTTCGGATACTTTAAGGTGTTAAGGCTTCAAGGGCCGTACGTTGGTAAGTTGAACTTACATATATCGAATTCATTGCGAAAATGCCTCTAAGATATAAATACCACACTAACCATGCTCCACACCTTGTCTGCTTTTGCCAATGCATGTGTTTGTTTGCTGTAAAGGCAGACATTATTTCTACTCAACTACATTATTCCCATGGTATACACATGTTTCTGTGCATCTTTCGGAAGTTGTGCCAATGACGTCGATAGCTTGACAACTGCAGCGGCCGCGAGTGTTCAGTTTCGATTCCCGACCGGGCTCCACCGAATTTTTGCCTGTTAAGGTGAAGATCGTTTTAATTTATAATTTTCACTTCATTTTCTCTCTCCAGATGAGCTTAATGATCGAAGAATTTTGTCCATGTAATGGAAAAGCAAGCAATACTTTTTCTGAACATTTTAAATGGCCTCCCAAAAATTACCCCGAAGATCCCCACCAAAATTTCAAGCATTTTCAATTTATTGCCCTTCCAAAACTTAAGCCTTCAAAGATTGCAGGTTTCACGATGCCCTCACAAGCTCATCGCCTAAAAGCATCTTTTGCTGCACCTAATGGCTAATACTCAATGAAATGCTTAACCCCAAAATATAGGCATTAAATATTGCAAATCATAAAATGACGATGGATAAAAATGTTGCATACCTTTGGGCTGGCTTCAAAGGGAAACATTTTGCAACAAAGCCCAAACACCATTAGCACACATTAAATAGACTTTATGATTACAAAAACGTTGGCTTCAATTTTGTGTGCATTGCTTCATAGGAAAAAGCATAGTTGTTGCAACTGTATAATTCTATCGATGCTTTCATATTTCAGAGTTATGATTTGAAAATGTTAGTCTCTTAAAGCCTACAAAATAGTGAAACCACAAACATAGATAATAGTTTATAGCATAGCTGCTGGCTATTTACAATATGTGACATATAGTTCTATGGATTTTTTTTTTGCTTTTGCTGATTGTGTGTGGCTGCTCTAAGATTTCAGACAGATAGCACAAACAAATATTTTGGTTTGTTATTTCGTACACTTTGCTTTGGAGTTTGAAGCACCGGCAAAATGCATACGTATGACTCTCTCATTTTGGCAATTGGCCAAAAAATTAAGGACTTCTTTTCCCCTCTACCTAACATGTGCTTGCCCTCTGAAAATTCTTTATTCTTCCATTGCCTAGCATTCTTGTCTTTTGCAGACTTAGACTCGGCAGCCACTGCTGGTGGTTAACTCAAAGAAAGTCAACATAGTATCTCTCTGGCATGTCTATGGGCCATGTATATTTGTATGCTCTAACATTTCATTTGTAGTTTAAACAACAATTTTAGGGATACCGTTTAGTTAGGAGCCAGCTCGGGAAACTTATTGTCTGCATACAAAACTATATGATATTTATGCACCCACACAGCATTCTCTTGGTTTTGAGCAATTTTGGTTTTTGTTTTAAAAATGTTGCTTTCAAGTCGGCATGAAATGTATTATCTAGTTCCAAACATTCCATGTGAAGGAAAGAAAGACACCAAATAGATATACGAGTAAACATATTTGCTCTGAATATACCCTACAGGCAGTTGTGTTCAACAAAATTGGATAAAGAAATAAGGATAAGAGTAAAATAACTTGAGTTGGTTACGATTTCGAGGCAAAGAGATGTGATTGGAATTTTATGCCGTAAGATATGCAATTATTCACTTGGAAAAAACGTTTTGCCCAAATATATGCAACTTTTTCTATATTTTTAGTAAATCTAATAAAAAATATATTATATTAAAATACGTACTATGTTTTTTTCGCTGTAAGTACGAAATACCTCCGTATCGATTTTTTAGTTAAACTATAAATGTTAAAACGTTCCCCGCTTCTATTAAATAGAAACTAGAAAGGCAAAACCTTATTATTTATTGTAATAACCTTGTGTGCGATCCATATCTTAAAATCCACAAGGTAAAGGTTAAAAGTTTAGGCCTGGGGAAGGTTTACTTTACTTTTACAAACATTTCGAATTTTCTTTGCCTTTTGGACGAATGGGCAAAGTTTAGTAATAAGAAGAAAATTAATTAAAAATATTAAATTTTTTTTATACTCACCACCGAAGGATGGGGGTTAATTCATTTTGTCATTCCATTTGAATCACATCGAAATATCCATTTCCGACCCTATAAAGTATGTATATTCTTGATCAGCCTAAAAATCTAAGACGGTATAGCCATGTCCGTCCGTCTGTCTTCTGAAATCACGCTACAGTCTTTAAAAATAGAGATATTGAGCTGAAACTTTGCACAGATTCTTTTTTTGTCAATAAACAGGTTAAGAAGATGGGCTATATCGGACTATATCTTGATATAGCCCTTATATAGACCGATCCGCCGATTAAGGGGCTTAGGCCCGTAAAAGCCACATTTATTATCCGATTTTGCTGAAATTCTGGACCATGAGTTGTATCAGACCCTTTTTCATGCTTCTTCAATTTGGCACAGATCGGTTCAGATTTGGATATATCTGCCATATAGACCGATCTCTCGATTTAAGGTTTTCGTCCCATAAAAGGCACATTTATTGTCCGATGTCACAGAAATTTGGGACAGTGAGTTCAGTTAAGTCCCTCGTCATACTGCTATAATATGGCACAGATCAATCCTGATTTGAATATATTTAGCTGCCATATAGACCGATCTCTCGATTTAAGGTTTTTTGCCCTTTAAAGGCGCATTTATTGTTCGATGTCGCCGAAATTTGGGACAGTGAGTACAGTTAAGCCTCTCGACATATTTCTGCAATTTGGCTCAAATCGGTCCAGATTTGAATATAGCTGCCATAAAGACCGATCTCACGTTTTGAGGTTTTGGGGCCATAAAAGGCACATTTATTGTCTAATGTCGCCGAAATTTGGGACAGTGAGTTGTGTTAGGCCCTTCGACATTCTTCTTCAATTTAGCTCAGATCGGTCCAGATTTGGATATAGCTGCTATATAGACCGATCTCTCGATTTAAGGTTTTGGCGCCATAAAAGGTGCGTTTATTGTTCGATTTCGCCGAAATTTGGGACAGTGAGTTGTATTAGGCTCTTTGACATTTTTCTGCAACTTGCCCAAATCGGTCCAGATTTGGAAATAGCTGCCACAAAAGGTGCATATATATTATATATTATTATATATTATAGGCTTTTCGACATCCGCGTCGTATATGGTTCAGATTGGTTTATTTTTAGATATAGCTACTAAAAAGACCAACATTTTGTTATACACAATTGAAAAATGACTTGTACTTATTAGTATTTGGTCCAAATCGGAACATATTTCGATATAGCTGCTATAGGGCATAAGGTATGCCTTTTTCACCGAAAAAGGGGGTTTACATATATATCCGAGGGGGTGGGTATTCAAAGCTCGCCTTGTTTTGTATAAAGAAGTTGTCTTGATGAGGTTGATGATGGTCTAGTATGCAAGGACCTGCAGGAACACAGAAGTTCATATCTTAAAGAAGCGGTTGTTTTATAATTTTGGAAATTATTTTTTGAGTTTCTCCCCAAATGTCCGAAAAAAATCTAAAAAAGACTAGACAAAAAACCTTTATACCTGCATTAAATCTGCGAGTACAGGGTTATTGGAACGCATACACTCGAAGTGACCATTCTGTGAGTGTGTGTGTGTGTGTGTACGAGCCAGAACTACTTGGGGGATGCAATTGATACTCTTCTCTCGTCGGTTTATACTCATATCTTCTCTCTCCTCTCCAGTACTTTCTCCGATCTCCACATAACATACTGTATATATTGTACGACTTTCCTTAATTGAATGCAAAACAACGTTTAGAGTAAAAATGTTAAATTTAAAATCTAAAGGACCACTCTATGCCAAATCTTTTTAAATGTCGCCAACAAGAATCCATGCTAATGAAGAAGTGTTGATGTTGGTGTATAAATGCTCTTAAAAATGTCGCTCAACATTTTAAATGTTTTAAAGTCTACTCCAACAGATAACTACCAGCACAAAAATATTTTCATATTTATGCAAAAGTCCTTTAAAAATGTTTATGCGCAAGGACAATGCTGTATAACTCTATATACCGTAAGAAGAGTTTTGTGTGAACAAATGCATTTATCTTTGGTTTGGGCCCAAAGTCCACATACATCTAAACAGCAGGAGCCAGTATTTAAGGCAAACACACAACCACAGCATTATAGCCCATTCGAAACCACCATTTTATTTGTTAGAGGAGGTTAAACATTTTATATGCACATACCCAGACCGTCATCATTTGCAGCAGAGATGGCTTTGTCTCAACTGTTTTTGGTGTTCCTTAATTTTAGTGCCGAAATCTGTTAAAATCTGTTTTCAAGCTTATTTAATTAAGCTGGTCGTATTCAAAGTTATTTATTGTCTTTTGTGGAAACTGCTGCTGCTGCTGGAGTTTAGCATCACTAAAACCAACTTCTGCTGCTGTCTTTGGTTTTGTTTTAGTTTCAATGCCAAAATGAGTTAAGTTTTTGTTTTGGGTAGTCTGTAGATTTGCAATTGTTTTCCCGAGCTGTTGGCTTTGGTCTGAATGTCTCATGGTAGTCGTTTTTGTTTTGTCCGGCAGCCTGCATGTATACGCTGCTGCTGTTGTTGCCTCTGCCGATGCTGTCTTCTGGAAATGCTGTTAAAGTTTTATTGTATTGCTAGCAACCAGCATTCAAAAGCAGAATACAAAAATGTGATGAAGATGAAGCAAAACTTAAACGTATCTAATATTTACTGGTTAGTAGATTATTCAGACAGCATAGCTGTGGTGCACTGATCACAAAATAAAGTCCTTTTGCCACCCCATTCTGTTGATGAGCTCAAAGGAATTTTTTAATGTCACAGTATGTGGTAAACATGTTTTTGCTTTCAAATTCAGATTTTATTGTATTAAAAATATTTAATTATATCTATGATAGTTGTATATGCAGCAATTTTACCAGAATATCACTGCAAGCGAATAAGCAAACGAATTAAGCAAATTATTGGTGTTTAAATACAGATTTATGGCAAACACGTAAGTAAGTAATATGTATGGTGAATTATAGAGACACTCGTCCAAAGTTAAGCATCTTGAATGGTAACAAGTTTAAATGGAGGTCCCTAAAAGTATGCTGTAGATAAAATAAAATAATCGGCTAAACATATGCTTAAAATATTTTTTATGGAAAATTAGTTTTTTTTGGTTACAAAATTATTTCATTTTGTTTGTTGGATTTATGGGTTTTTGTTTCTGTTTCGAATAGAAAAGCAAAACAACAAAAACCCTTTTAAAACGTAAAGGCAAAATGTTGTGTGTAAAATGCATTAAGTAGGCAACAGTGATTGCGATTTCGGCTTAGCAGGGGCTCCATAAGACTGTTAAACCCCTTTTACCTTGCTCATTAAATCCAGATTTAAGGCACTCGTCAGCTGATTTTATAAAGGGAAAATAGATGATCATGCCTTTAGTCCGGATTTAAAGAGCAGTGTAAACGGTGTTTTATGCTACTAAACGATTTAATACATCTACCTACTCACTAATTAGTGAGCAGTGCAATGGTAAAAGCATGACTTTCGAATGGAACGTTGGGTCTTTTTCGCTTATCTCTTTCTTATAGCATGGTGAGAGAAAATTCAAATCATACAGCCAAAATCTTCTCAAAAAGATATCTAGCATCAGCAACACACACAAAGCAAAAATTTGTTGTCCAGACAACCTACGATTGCCATAGAATAATATAAACGTACTATAGGTATTTTGGAGGCGCACAACAAGCCGATAACTGGCTTAGGTGTATGTGCATAGTGGCATGGGGCGGATTAATATCTACACCCTCTTTTCAACCGAATCTAACCCAACCTAACCTGGAGGCCACCGTAGCCCAGTGGTTAGTATTTCCGCTCATGACGCTGAACGCTAAGTTTTAATAAATTCATAATTGGCCGTTCAAATTTTGCATTGTACGTCTACTTAATTATATTTACGAAAGCGAAAAAGATTTTTTTGAATATTTACGGCATAAAGGGGTTTTATATCGCTTCCAGGCTATTTCCCAATTTAATGGCGTTTACATCATCATGTAACATTAAAGTACAGATCGAATTTGCATTGCAAGCTCATATATCTAATGACCTTCAACAAATTTTGCCAAATCTCTTCTTCTATGATTCCTACTATGTGTGTGAAATTTGGTCGAAATCGGTTCAGAATTACATATTGTATGTCAGATTTTAGCTTATATTGCAGTTCTAAATCATTTGTCCACCGGTTCTTACAAAATTTCGCTCGTATGATATTTTTATGACACTTGACATTTTCATTGAATTTAATAGAAATCGGCTCACATTTAAATATAAATAAATTTAAATAATTACCTACCGATCTCATAATTTTGCAGAATATTTTTTTCTACCACTTCCACTGTCTTGATGAAATCGGATCAAATCAGGATATAACTCCAATAAATGACTGTATCGTCCGGTTTTCACTTATAAGGTAGTATAATTTTAAACCGATATACCTACACTAAATTTAGCAAGAACTGATTATTTTATGTTTACAAATATAAGCAGTAAAGGTAAAACTTAAGTGATAAGTAGTAATAATTCGTCGCAAAAGTTCGTAGATAAAAACCAATTTGTTGTTAAAATAGTCAAATTATTTCATGTGCAATTTTTATGGGAGCTCCATATCGCGGTCACGCAAATATGTAAACAATCCTTTAATGGCGCTTATATTATTTTCGCTCCCATTTTATAACGGTACATAGCACAGCTCCGATATTTGAGGAGGAGACGTAGTTCAATATCCTCTGACGATATCCATCAAAAAAAAAAAAAAAAAATATCGCGGGAAGGGCTCAATATATTTTTGATCGTCTTGAAATTCTGAGTCGATCTAGCCGTGATCGTCTGACTGTCTGTCGAAATCACTTTAGCTTTAGAAAGAATGAAATTATCCGCTTGATTTTTGCACCGATACCTGTTATTGATGGAGATAGTTGGGAATTGCAAATATGTAGATATGTATATATCTCAGGCAAAGAATTTTGGGCCCATTGAAGCTTCAATGTTCACCTCATTCTGTCTTCAAATTGATTTATCTCCTACATAAATCGATCACGGATTAGAATTCTTAAAAAGCATAAATTTTCATCTGATTTTGATGATATATGGTACGTGTCTTCCAACACTCAAGCCAAATCCCACCCAAACATCTATCATGACTTTGTCTTCAAAAACTACTTTAACACAGTTTGAATTTTTCATCAAAATGGCGTTTTTGATGAATTGTCTTGCCTATATCGGTTATAAAATTTTATAATCTAAAAAGAGTCAGTGCGGCTATTTTTCATTCTCTCTCTCTCGCACAAAATTGAAACAATTTACTCTGTGGGGGACATCTTAGCAGACCGCGTCGCATAAACTGTCATCTGACAAAAAACTTTATTTTGTAGATTATGAAAAGATTAGGTTAGGTTAAAAAGAGGTTGCGGATATTAATCCGTCCCATGACACTATAGACATACACCTAACCCAGTATTCCGCTTATTTATTTGCGTCCTAAATACTAAAAAGTAAGATTATGCAACGGACGGAATGTGACCAAGTAATTTGAGTATCAACGTGACCAGAACTTTTATTATATTAAAAAATAAAGTAATAAAAGTTCTGGTCTCTTTTTATATTACGCGTGGGTAAATGTTCCTAAATGTATTTTTTTGATTAAAAGCCGTAAAAGACTTCGCATTGGATAATGGGTAAACTGAATTTATTATTTAGGGAAACTAAAAGCACCAGCCATTAATAAAATTCCCGGAAACAAAAGGAGTATCGAAATTTAATAATATCTAATAAAAATGTGTTTTTTGTGATGGTTTTTGATGATTTAACAAGTTCATGCACCTTTTTTTTTAAGACGTCGTGATGACGCGGCCTGCTGGGTGATCGCTACTGGGTGCAGGTCGTGATGACGCGGCCTGCTGGGTAGCTTCATAGATATATATAGCTTCCATCAGGAACGTACCTAGGATTTTATGTGGGGGAGGCGTGCACCCCACATTTTTTCGAAATCGAAAATTGCCATCATGCTGATGTGAAATTGGTAAAGACATCTCAAATTTTTTATTGAAAATTGTGATCGCTACTGGGTGCAGGAACTCTTCCTTCGACGGTATCATTCGGTCATAAAGGCAGAGCTAAATATTGTACTGCTTGCAAACACACTATTGATAGGGCGATCCTAATATTTTAAATCCCTTAAAAATGCTTCTCTTTGCGAATATCTTAGTTTTCATACCCTCTACCAGTGGATATACTACCAGTGGGTATACTAATTCCGTCGTTATGTTTGTAACACCTCGAAATATTTGCCCAAGACCTAGCTATGTCCGTCCGTCTGCCTCTCAACAAAAGCAAGTGTAATATAAATCTTGCTCTTTCCATTTTTTTCGACCCAATTTAGCATTAAACAAGAGAAAAAGCGTGCTAAGTTCGGTTGGGCCGAATCTTGGGAACCCACCACTATGAATTCTGCTTAAATTTTCTAAAAAATAAATTCAGTTGAAGGGCATAATTTTATTCTACATACCAAACTTCAGTCAAACCAGCAAAAATTAAAGCTTATAGGAATCGAACAAGGATGATCGAGAGACCGGTATACATGGGAGCAATATCAGGTTATAGACTGATTTGTACCCTATTTGGCACAGTCATTCGAAGTCGTAACAGAACACTGCATGCAAAATTTAAGCCAAATCGGAAAAAAATTGCGGCTTGTAAGGGATCAAGAATTCAAATCGGGAGATCGATTTATATGGGAGCTATATCAGTTCATAGACCGATTTCAACCGTACTTAGCACCGTTGTTGGAAGTCATAAGGTAACACTACTTGCAAAATTGTAGCCAAATGGAACAAAAATTGCGGCTTCCTGTCGCTCAACTAGTCAAATCTGGAGATCGGTTACTATGGGAGCTATATCTAAATATGAACCGATATGGCCCATTTGGCTACATCAATATTAAGTATCTGTGCCGAATTTCAAGCGGCTAGGTTTACGCGTTTGACCGCTATCGTGATTTCGACAGACAGATGGGCGGACATGGCTAGATTGACTCAGAACGTCAAGACGATCAAGAATATATATACTTTATGGGGTCTTAGACGAATATTTTGACGTGTTACAAATAAAAAGACTAGATTAGTATGGTGATGGGTATAAAAATGTTACCTAAAAGTAGACAATATTTTATTTCATTTTAGAAGAAACCACTAATATGTCTTCAAATTTTGTTTAAAGGAATTTTTTACTATTATTACTATTAAGATTAGCTTAACATATAAATGCTTTCGCTGTTATTTGTTTCATATATATTTCACTAAACTACAAACACTGATATTTTCGTTTATCTATTGAATTCACAATCATCAAGACTACGATTAAACTGCGCCCTCCAAAGTAGGCTTTAAATTGTTTATTCTAAATTGAGTCTCTAGCAACATATGTTGCAAGTGTTTAATAATCCCACGATTTCTCTATATCTGCGCTGTAAGTATATGAAAACGATTTTAATCTTTGACAAGTCTTAGCCTAAAAACACATTTTCCTCTATGCTGTGCCTGCCCCAAGAAGCAACATGAACATGAACATGCCTATGCTAAGCAAGGAGCTCAAGAAAAGTCGCAATACGAAAGTAAATTAAAACAAAATACCTGGATGGGTATTAGCCAAGGAGCGGGTGAGGGTGACGCATAAAGGCGTGAGAAGTGTACATGCATGCCATGTATGCTAACCGCAACAACATCCACAACAAATATTTACTTAATGCCTTCTAAGTACACTTACTTCGCTCCTCACATATATTGGCGCAAAACCCGAAGCAGCATAGCACTGTCAACAACAGTGTGCTGCAAACAGCTGCTGCGTGGCAACTGCTTGGTAGCATGCGATAGCGCCGCTGGTATACCAAACAACCAAAGTGCAAACGACGAAAAAAATCTTGGGGAAAAGTTTTTGTATTTAACCGCTAAACTGCTTAAAAACTTGTAATGAACTTGAATTACATTGAAGAAAATGCTAAGAGGTCTCTTGTTCAACGAATGACAACATTGATCCACAACCAACGTTCCACACTTAGCCGTAGAGGAGCGATGTGACACAATGCTAAAACAGTTGGTACGGGAGTGGCTGCCGAATCGGTGTCATGCATTCACTAAGCTAAAATCCCTGGTTCGAAAAATGTTACCATTCCATTCCAAGGTGGCGGCACTTGAAACATGCACACATTATTGTTCGAACTTTGAGCATATGTTTTAAATACAAATAAGTACTGATTTTTGTGTTGTACTTAATTGCAAAAATTTCGGGATTGAAAACGAAAAAGGTCCGGGTTATTAAACGAAGGAGAAACAAAGGCAAGAAAATTATGTTGAAAAAATCAAATTCGTAAGAGGCCTGAGCGGACAGATTATAAAGGCATGGAAGTACAAAAAGAAAAATAATAATTTGAAAACTTTACTTTGAGCAACCAGTCTAGGTCCAGTGTTTGTTTGCAGGTGGACTAAAAATTTCCTATTAAAATATTTCTTTCAAAATAATTAGTATGCAGTAATGTAAATGTATAAATACTACAATTTTGTAATTTTACTGAAGTGGAGTGTTTGTTCTTTTTCCATTTTGCTATTCACAATAAAGCAAGATTTTGGTGAAAATATATGCTTTAGAATGAATAATATTTTATTTGTTTAAATAAAGTTCTTATTTCAATTAAGCAAATGCTAGACCAACAAGGAGACCATAGCATTTATAAGGTCAAATGTATATAATAAACAATTTTAGAATATATTCAGAAGAAAAAAGTATGCCGATAAAATAGCAAGAATAGAAAAACCTCATTAATGATGGACGCTTTTGTAAGTATTTAGAATATATAATACATTAATGTCACATTTCCGATATATCTTTCTCCACTTACTTTGTGATAACCCTTTAAATTTGTCTTAAGTATATTTGTATTTCATTTTAACCACAATACACACAAACTTACGTTGTGCATTTGTAAAACAAATATGTAGTTGTTTGGTATTTGCCATGTTTTTACATTTAAACCACCGAAAAAGTATAGCTAATCTTTGTGTGATGTTTTGTTGCTGCTCCCGTGGTAGCTGTTGCCAAAACAAGTGCTGCCACAACAAATGGTAGGTATTAATGGTGCTTGATACTCTGTTGCCATGCTGAAGTTGCTGCCTCGCTTCTATGTTGTACATCTAAGCTAAGCTATCGGAAATGTTACATTTTGTAATTCCGTTTGTAACAAGTATATGGGGTATTTACTTTTCTAATTTGTTCGAGATTTACATTACAGTTTGAAAATGTTGTGCAAAAAATATGTTTGTTGAATTGTTATTTAAAAACTCATTAAGCATCAATTTAAAGCACTTTGAATGTGAATTGTGAATCGGAGGCACGGTAGCGCGGAGTTTATCATGTCCGCCTATGACGCTGAATGCCTGGGTTCGAGTCCTGGCGAGAACATCAGAAAATTTTTCAGCGGTGATTATTCCTACTAATGCTGGCGACATTTGCGGTGTACTTTTCCATGTAATAACTTCTCTGTAAAGAGGTGTCGCACTGCGGCACGCTGCACAGTAGTTCAGAATCATTTTTTACTGGGCAAAAATCTGTTACTTTTGCAATACCCACTACTGAAGAATGTGGGTATACTTATTTCGTAATTCCATTTGCAACACATCGAAATATGCATTTCCGACCCTATAAAGTATTTATATTCGTCGTAAAAACGATCTAGCCATGTCCGTCTGTCTGTTGAAATCTCGCTACAATCTTTACAAAAGGAGATAATAAGCTAAACATTTTCACAGATTCATTTTTTGTTCATAGGCAGGTTAAGTTTGATCTTCCGGTTTAAGTTCTTAGGCCCATTAAAGCCAAATTTATTATCAGATTTTAATAAAATTTGGCACAATGAGTTGCGTTAGGCTATAGTAGTGATGGACTATAGGTTATGGTCGCGATGGGAATATATTTGGATATAGCTACCTTATATACCGATCTCCCGATTTAAGGTCTTGGGCCCACAAAAGGCGCATTTTTAGTTGAATTTCGGTGAAATTCTACACAATAAGCTACGTAAAGCTTCTCGATATGCGTGCCTCATATTCTTTCTATCGGTTTATATTTGGATATTGCTGCCATGTATACCGACCTCCCGATCTTCCTGCAATGTATACCAATTTCCCACGTTCAATATGGTCCCCATTGGTCTATATTTGGATATTGCTTTTGAATAGACCGATCTCTCAGTTTAAGGCCTTGAACCCATAAAAAGTAGCATTTATTTTCCGATTTTCCTGAAAGGTGACATAGTAATCTATGTTAGGCTTTTCGACATTCATTCGTGCCACAGATCGGTGTATATTTGAATATAGCTACCATTTAGTGAATAAGAAATAAGTAAAAAAGCCCTTAAGTCCGGCCTGGCCGAACTTTGGATAACCACCACCTCGTGTAATCCGGTACAAATGCATCATTTATGGACCTATAGCAGCTTCATCAAAATGTCGTCTGATTGGGAACAAACTTCGCATGGACGTTGAGTGGTCTGATAAATACAATTTACTATTAAATTTTGGTTCATTTTTAGCAGGTTTATCCAAATATAGACCGGTTTGAATCATAAAGAACACGGATGTAGAAAAGGCAAACAAAAGACACTGCGTCAAATTTCACAGATAATAAATGCGCCTTTTAGGTGGCCAAGGGAGGCTACCGTAGCGCAGATTAAGAATGTCCGCCTATGACGATGAACGCATGGGTACGAGTCCTGGCTGGAACATAAGAAAAATTTTCAGCGGTGGTTATCCCCCCTAATGCTGGCGACATTTGTGAGGTACTTTGCCATGTAAAAACTTTCCCCCAAAGAGGTTTCCCCCCCGAGTCTGCGGCATGCCGTTCGGACTCGGCAATCAAAAGGGGGTCCCTTCTCATTGAGCATACAAATTTAAGCGGACAGCACTCATTGATTTGTGAGAAGTTTCCCCAGTGAATCAATGAAATGTTCATGGGCAAATTTGCATTTGCATCTTATGAAGAATATCGACTGCCTAGCACGACTCACTATCTTACATTTCAGCGAAATCGGACAAAAAAATGCATCTGTATGGGCTCAAAACCTTAAATGGAAAGATCGTATTATATGGCAGCTATATCCAAATTTGGACTGATGTGGGCCAAATTAAAAAATGATACTGAAGGATCTAACACAACGCACTGTCCCAAATTTCAACGAAAGCGGACAATATATGTGGATTTTATGGGCCCAAGACCTTAAATCGTGAGATCAGCCTATATGGCAGCTATATCGAAATCTGGACCGATCTGCGCCAAACTAAAAAGAATGTCGAGTTGCCTAACCTAATTCACTGTCTCAAAGTTCAGCTAAATCGGATAGTAAATAGGGCTTTTATGGTCTTAATACCTTATATCGGCAGATCGGTCTTTATAGGGGCTATATCAAGATATAGTCCGATATTGCCTATTTTTAAACTTAGTTTGCTATGGACAAAAAAGGAATCTGTGCAAAGTTTCAGCTCAACACCTCTATATTGTAGCGTGATTTCAACAGACAGACAGACGGACGGACGGACATGACTTGATCGTCTTGGATTTTCACGGCGATCAAGAATATATATACTTTATAGGATCGTAAATGGATATTTTGATGTGTTACAAACGGAATCGAAAAAGAAATATACCCCAATCCTTCTGTGGTGGGTACAAAAAACTTAAAAGGTTAAAAACTTTGCAAAAAACGTTTTAAATTCTATACATATTGAGAACTTTTTGATACAATATACCTGTACAGCTTATCTGTGAATGACTATTCTTCTTAACATATAAAAAATATAAAATGTTGTTTTGTTTTTTTTTTTTTTTTAAATAAAATTGTTCTACACATAGTTCCACGCAGATACAAAAGTATAAATGAGCTTTAAAAGGTCATTCTCACGGGTCATTTTTCGGGCGAGCTCTATTCCATTAAAGTTTGACTATGATGAAAATATAGTATCTGATTAACATTTAATAAAAAAAAACTTGTTTAGCAGCCCTTTTATAAAGTATATTAACTTTTAAAGAATGACTCACCTACCAACCCTACAAACAAATTGTTTAAGTTTGCAATAAATAGTTCAAATATTAAAAACGGTGATGATAAAAAATTTAGATTTTTGGCCAGGAAAATAGAATCCTGAATCACCATGCGTCGTTCCGCCTCGGCTATAAAAAGGAGATCCTTTATCATTGTGCTTGTTTCTTAATGGAATGTTCATCGGCAAATTTTAATTTGCATTAATGCGTAAAGCAACATTCTCTTTGGTCAAGCAGTGGCTACGGACACTGTATTATCCTTTATGCGATGCCACCGATATTTTGGATAATGCAGTCTCTGAATCGACATTTGATAAAAAGAACTGCAGCCTTACATCTGATAGAGTCAATTAGATATCGATGGTAATTGAAGGTGTTGTGACGAAGATAAAATGTCATAATTTCGGTTGGCATAATATCAGGCAACTAATAATTTTAGGCAGCACTTATTTTTGAATTCAAAAATTCCCAAAAAGATGAATGAGGGTCTGTTTAAAGGGATATCTTGGGGAATTTCTGAAGAGACGAGACTGCAAAACTTGAAACTACTTTAAACATTTCAGGGAAACTGGAAGCTGTGGGTTCGCTTTTTTACTTTTACTTTAACTGGCTATGACAGAACATTTGTCCCATTAGCCGAACTTATAAAAGATTTTCAAGCGACTCTATCTTCTGCGCTCCTTCTCTAATTTCTCTTCGCCTCTATTGACAAGTTAGTTAAGACCCGAAGGGCAACGTATGACAAAAAAGAGTGTATGTAGGTTTTCATGCCTTTTAAAGGCTTGGCTTAAATAGCGAACTAGCTAATTAAACGGTAGGAATCCGAAGATATCTTCTTCATTTTCTTCTTTTTTCTAACATAACCTTGAAAAAAATATAAGTTTGTTGTACTACACACCTTGGCATATGTTGAGAGTCCAAGTAGCCAAGTTGGTTCCATGCTCGGATTGAAAGTGAACTGTTTAAGGTCACGAAAAGTTTCAATATAAACCAATCCGCGAAATTCGGATATAGCTACCAAATGGACCGATGCTTCGAATGAAATTCTTAGCCTCATAAAGAAAATATCGTTTACCCAGTTCGCTTCAATTCTGATCCAATTGTTCTACAAACTTCTTAAATTGAACTGCTTGAGCTTATAAAAGGTATGTTGATATATTTGCCAGTGAAGTTGGATCAAAGATAAGATATAGTATGTTCAAGGTGGTATATATGTGAAATTTAGTCATTGAACGCTTTTCCAAACATTTCCATCCAAAAATATTTGAAATGATTTTTGGTTTAAAATACGAATTTAGTTTAAAGCATTGAATGTGATTTTAACAAATTTTGTAATAAATACCATTATAATTCATTTCTATACCCATTACCATATTATGGGTGAAGAGAAAAACTGATTCGCATATTCCTAATCTATGTCGATATAGTGGTTGAACGGATTAAGATAACTCCTTGAAATTTGTCAAAGTTACTTCTTATTACTGTATGTAGGATGTTGTTTGATTTGAGTGAAATTCGTTACGTAAGTACGTTTCTGCATTCATAATTTTTTTCCAAATCTGATAAGTTAAAAAAAATGTTTCCTCCCGTATAAACCGATCCCGGATTTGTCTTATTGTGCCCTTAGAAGCCTACATTTTGAATTTTGGTATGTAAAGTTTATATTAAAGATATATAGCCCATACCTTAATTAAAGGTTTTAAGTCTCAATAACCCTCAATTTTCAATAAATTTAGTTGAAATTTGTTACATGGAGTACACACGTGGCCTCTTACCAACGTCTTTCAATAGATATAATCATTCATAAAAAAAAGTGAATCATTATCAGATTGGATTTCTTCTTCTCCAAAAAAAAAAAAAAAAAAAACCAAATAGGAATAAATTGAGCTAATATAAGGATCAATGATGTTGGGCACCTAAGATTTGACCTGGTCGAACTAATCACATTATTGATTCTTCTATATCCAACCTCAACTGATTCATTTGATTAAGCATATGTAAGTATAGAGTTCTTTTTTTTGCATTAAAACACTTAAGTGTTTATTCCTTAAAAAATAAAACAAACTAAAATAAAGTCCTAACATATCTCTCATGTTTTTTCTTTAACCAGACAAAATATTCCCTTCACAAAAACCTAAAAGGCCATGCCAAAAATGTCTAGTAAAACTGCACCACCACCACCGCCTTTTAGCAACCTTCGAAACCAATTCAAGGCCAAGGCAATGCGAGAAAAAATTCAAAAATCAATTTCTTGCCCAGGGAAACCAAAAGATTTTTTAAACATACACGGACATACTGCATCCAATTTCAGCCATGACACCATTCAGCAAAAAGTGAAAATTGAAATTAAATTTCAGCTGAAAGTATGAGAGTAGAAACCAAACAAAATCTATGAACAGCATCATCATTCACTTATCGTTTGCACTTTTAGTTAAATCAAGGTGGTAACATCGATGATTTTTTTTAACCCTTTACCATCTTAAGCAGATAGCTGGCGGCAGGTGTTTAAGCCTCCACCAAGTCATGGAAACAAAAAAAAAATCAAGGATAATTCGTGTGATTTTCTCTATTTCCTCTCTGAATAATTTGTTGAAATTCTTCACATATTCAGGGATTTTTTATTCGTTCCTTTGCCAGCTCTTTCGCTCTATATTTACTTATCTGCTCTTCACACATGCCAGTTCAATGATTTTGATTTAATTTTTAATGCCTTCGGACTGGCTGGCTTTCTATCTACCAGGAAGCTCGATTTCTTTTCTCTTTACAGGCGAAAGAAGGATTTCGTAACCAGCGGAATATGGATGATTTTGTATCATGCATTCATTCATGCATGCATGCATTCATCTATGCTTGCACGAGTGTTTTGGATGGTATCCTCATCTCATTTTGTCGTATGTGTTGATAGAGTGATTGATTACGTAGCAATCGATCGATCGACTAGTACGTCTGTATGGAATACATGTATGAAGAATATGGCTAGTGAATGTGAATTATAGTTTGAGTTTTTGTAGACACTGAGATTTTTTCTCGTTTTTAAATCAAATTGGTGTGGTAAAAGCATATAAACTAAAATTGAAATTGGGCCACTACTCGGAGATTAAATCAAAAAAGCGAGCTGAAAAACAAATGAAATTATATGTTGTTTTTTTTTTTTTCTTTTGGTTGTACTGTACAACAACATTTCAAATTGAAATTGGCTGAAAATCATTAAACAGATAAATGAATAGTATGTAAATATTTGTTTTTAATTTGCGGCAAACAAACAAAGAAAAAACAGCAGACTTTTGCTGTTTTTCTATTGCAGCTTTAATAAACAAAATAGCTAAATTTAATTTCAGGCAAAGGCAATTTTGATTATTGAATTTTTACCGCTTGCCGTTTGCAAATGATGCATATTCTTAATCAATGGATATTGTCAAACAAAAGGAGAATAAAACTATTGTTACACACTAGAAAAAGTTATTATTAGTTCTTGAGCTATGTCATTTGGAAAGCCTTTCTTGAGGATGTGGGTTCTGTTTTCAATTTTTTGCCAATATCACAACAAGTTTGCTTTTTTGGTATAGGCAGTGAAATACTGGGTTGCCCAAAAAGTAATTGCGGATTTTTCATATAGTCGGCGTTGAAAATTTTTTTCACAGCTTGTGACTCTGTAATTGCATTCTTTCTTCTGTCAGTTATCAGCTGTTACTTTTAGTTTTCTTTACAAAAAAAGTGTAAAAAAAGTATATTTTATTAAAGTTCATTCTAAGTTTTATTAAAAATGCATTTACTTTCTTTTAAAAAATCCGCAATTTGGGCAACCCAATATTACTCAAAATTTCTTTGGATTGTCTGAGCTCAGCATACACTACCCAACGATGTTGATGTGAAGTTTGTTGTTCTTGTGTTGTCAAAAGTTGTTAGACCTACTCTGCCTGTTGTCTGGTGGAAAGATTTTAAAGATCCACCTACTTGCATAAACTTCCTCGAATTCAAAGTACAAAGTATACTGTAACGACTTCCAACGACCGTGTATATTATGGTCAAAATCAATCTTTTTACTGATAAAGCTTCCATATAAAACGATCTCCCGATTTGAAATCTAGTAGCCCTAGAAGGCTCCATTTTTTATCCAATTGGTGTGAAATTTTGTACGTTGTGTTCTGTAACGACTACCTACAACCGTGTCATGTATGGTTCAAATCGGTCTATAACCTGAAACCAGTACGCTCCCATATAAAACTATCTGCCGAGTTCACATCTTGAGCCCCTGAAAATGGCAACTATTATCCGGTTTGGCTGAAATTTTGCACGTCATGTTTTGTTATGACTTTAGATATCCAAGTGTTGTCAAAAGCGGTCCAGAACCATACAAGTCGATTTTCCACGTCCCCTAGGAACTTCAGGTTCAGGTTGGTTTGGCAAAAATTCAGTACCTTAATTGTGTAAACTGTAGTGTAGATTCGACTTGACCGAACCTAGTACGCTTTTATTTGCCGTAATTTGTTCCAGAAGAAAGATAATCTGTCGATGTGCCCATTGCAAGATACAATTTTTGCTTGGTTGAGGGGAAAGGTATAACCTTCTCTGTTCTCTTGGTATCCAAATATACGAAATTGTGACGAAAGTCCGATTGCAGACTGCCACTTACAACTAACCTAAGTATCCTGTGATGTATTGTAAATTAACTGTTTGTTTTTTTTTTTAATTTTAATACTTGCCATAAAACCAAAACATAGAAACACATCGCTTTTTAATTTGAAAATATTAACCTACATCGATTTCAAAAAGGTAATCATCAAGAGAATTTTTCCATGAAAACACATTTGATGCTTTCTATCTCAGAGAGTTTGATGGCAATAGTGTTCGAAGAAGGATGTATTAAATTCATCATGCAAAAATGCAAACACACATTCATGCATACATACATTGGTACAGAAGGAACAAACTTATTTGTTTGTTTGGTTTCGTGTTTCCTTTTGTATTGTGCCAGGGAATCAGATTAATTGCATCAAGTGTGCTTTTTATAAGTGTGCACATATCAGTGAGAGTGAATTTGTGTGTGTTTGTTTGTGTGAGCTATGAGAGTAGCTGGGATGTGAATACACTGTGTTATACCACTTGAAAGGAACACAAGTGTTAGTTTACATATGTAATGCAAGCACTTGATTCAATTTGAACATATACTAGATTCATACACACACACACACACATACATACAGGCATATATACACATTTACTCACTCGCTTCTGAATTTGCAATAGGTTCTTGTATCCATCCATACAACACGCTGAGCTACGCCACTGAAATAGTTCTGGTGGTGTCGGGAGAGCAAATGCATGAGTGGTCTATGGCACAATTGTATGTGTAAGTCATCATTGGGGCGTTGGGGGGGCCTATGTTCGCATTATTGCCATGGAGCGTGAGAGACGAACTGATGAATTGTGTGATTGATTGTGTGCTAAGTGTAAGTGTTTGTTTTTAAAATTGAAAAATGTCTGTTTGTTCACAGACACAGAACGAATGAATGATGCAGTTGTGCACGTTAGATACAATAATACCATGTACATATGCGTGTAAATGCATTCAAATGATCAAACACCGAGAGTTGTTAGAATTTGTTATTACTCGGTTTTTAAAAAACCAAATAATGGCAAACGATATTAATTAAAAACAAGTATCACCATAATTTGATGGTAAAAAAAATCTAAAAAAATTTTTTGAAAAATAGTTTTAAGTGCTATGTATTAAGTCCTATAATCCGATGGAAAACAGACACCAAAACTCAAATTAAGAAAATGTTGGTTATATTTTATAAAAAAAAAAAATTATAAACAAACTCGATGAGGACGGCCATAATGGGATACGCAAATGAGGTAAACCAAAACTCCGATGCAAAAAACAAGTGGTGAAAGACAACTAGAAACTAGGTGTCACATTTTGAGGAAGGAGGGTAGAAGATCGAAGCCCTTGGAAATATTTTCTACGTTTGGCGTTTGGAACAAATGTTCTTTAATGGTCACCTAAGTCAGTATTTGAGCCATATTAGGGACAACAATTAATACCATCGGGTTCCTAGATGGGTCTTCAAAACTTTCTTTACTTTAATTGACTATGACATAACATTTGTTCCACTAGCCGAACGTAGAATTGCGTTCCAAGCGCCTCCATCTTTTGCGCTCATTCTTAAATCTCTGACTTCAAGTTTCGAGGTGTCTCCCACAACTTGATCTTTCCATCGGGCTTTTGGTCTATCCGGTTTGCGTGTACCACCGTGTTTGCCTTCAAAAGACTTCATCCATTCTGACATCATGACCTAGCAAACGCAGCCGTTGTATTTTTATGCGTGTAACTATCCTATCGTCGTCATACAGCTAATACGCTAAACGCAAACTGGTCTATATATTTTACGAATAATCTTTCTCTCAAATACTCCAAGCACTGCCTCATCTGTTTTTACAAGTACCCATGCTTCAGAACCATATAACAGCACGGGTAGTATCAATGTCTTTTATAGTATAATCTTTGTCTATCGAGAGATGATCTTGTTTCTAAACTGCTTACTTAGTCCAAAGTAGCATCTGTTTGCCAGTATTATTCTTCGCTTAATCTCAAAACTGGTGTCATTCGTTTCGGTTACGGCGGTGCCAAGGTAGATAAAGTTACTGACTGTCTCAAAGTTGTGGTTCCCAACTTTTTCCATTTTCTTCATCTGCTCGGTTGTGCAAGGCTTTTTGGGAGTTGAAACCATCCATTTACTGCCAGACCCATTATCACTGACTCTCTTCGATTCTTTTAAAGGCTGCAGTTACTAATTCCGGTACCCGACCTATGATGTCGATGTCGTCGGCATAGAAGAGTAGCATGTGTTCTCCTGTGAATAGTGTGTCATATCTATTCACATCTGCATCTCGTATAATCTTCTCCAACAGGATATTAAAGAGATCACACTATAGGCTGTCTCCTTGTCTGAAACCTCGTTTGGTATCAAATGGTTCGGAGAGATTCTGCCCTACTCTTACTGAGGAATGAGTATCAGCAAGTGTCATACTGCAGAGTCTTATTAATTTTGCAGGGATACCAAACTCAGATATGGCTTGAAATACCTTTAAACGTAAAGGAGTATCGATGGCGGCTTTGTAGTCAACAAAGAGATGGTAGGTGTTGATTTGTCCTCCTCGGGTCTTTTCCAGGATTTGGCGCAGTGTGAATATCTGGTCCAGGGTGTATTTTCCAGGTCTAAAGTCGCATTGATAGGACCCCAACTATCTCATTGACTTTAGGTTTTAATCTTTCACACAGTACGCTCGAGAGTATCTTGTATGCGATGGGGAGGAGACTTATTCCTCTGTAGTTGGCACATCCCATCTTGTCTCCTTTTTTGTGTACGGGGCATAGTATGTTGAGGTTCCAATTATCGGGTATGCGTTCTTCTGGTCAGATTGCGCAGATAAGCTGATGCATACGCGTTATCAGCGTGTCGGATCCGGTCTTAAATAGTTCAGCGGGTAACCCGTCGGCTCCTGTTGCCTTATTGTTCTTTAGTTGGGTCACTGCTACTTGGACCTCATTCTGACTAGGAGGTAAACATTCTTTATTATCATCTGGGATTGGTTCTGCGATATCCTCTTCGCCGCCAACGTCGGTCACTTACACTGTTCAAAACTTGTTTATGCTTATATTGTGGTGGTTGTCCCACTCATATAATGTGATTGTGAGAGTTGTGGGGCTTTACGTCATGCATGACTTCTTTGCTAAGGGGAGTCATTTTGCGGCTCATTCTTCGTAATATAAACATAATATAAACTTCGCAATAAACAGAAGTTCTATTAACATTGAGCTAAAGCTCATTTGAATAGTGCTCATTGATATGACTGAAATTGCGCTGTGTTCTTAATGACATGACGGTTGGTGAATTCAAAACCTCGAACGATCGCTCAACAACAATGTGAAAGTTGCTCCTTATACCCCACACCACTACTGTTGTACAGGGTATTATAAGATAAGTTTTTGTATCACTCAGAACGAAGGAATATAGACCCATGTATATATAAATTCGGATCTTCTCAGAATCCCTTTCTAAATCGATTTAGCTACAGCCGTTTGTCTGTCTGTCTGTTCGACTACCTGTTGGTCCTTGTAAATATGTGTACAATGTACAGATAGGAATTTTTTCCACCCATTTTCAATATAAGCATTGACATCTTTTTAGCCAAGAAAGAAGCCCCATGGAAGTTGTTCATCCGATTTTGTATAATATTACTATAGTATGGTCATTTGTCAACTGGTCCTCACAAAATTTGGCACTCTTATAACTATTTTCAGTGAATTTTTGAATATATGTTGTAGCTCCATATAAAGGGTGATTTTTTTGAGGTTAGGATTTTCATGCATTAGTATTTGACAGATCACGTGGGATTTCAGACATGGTGTCAAAGAGAAAGATGCTCAGTATGCTTTGACATTTCATCATGAATAGACTTACTAACGAGCAACGCTTGCAAATCATTGAATTTTATTACCAAAATCAGTGTTCGGTTCGAAATGTGTTCATTCACCGTTCAGCGATGAGGCTCATTTCTGGTTGAATGGCTACGTAAATAAGCAAAATTGCCGCATTTGGAGTGAAGAGCAATCAGAAGCCGTTCAAGAACTGCCCATGCATCCCGAAAAATGCACTGTTTGGTGTGGTTTGTACGCTGGTGGAATCATTGGACCGTATTTTTTCAAAGATGCTGTTGGACGCAACGTTACGGTGAATGAACACATTTCGAACCGAACACTGATTTTGGTAATAAAATTCAATGATTTGCAAGCGTTGCTCGTTAGTAAGTCTATTCATGATGAAATGTCAAAGCATACTGAGCATCTTTCTCTTTGACACCATGTCTGAAATCCCACGTGATCTGTCAAATACTAATGCATGAAAATCCTAACCTCAAAAAAATCACCCTTTATAAGCATCGATCGATGTACACTTATAGAACCGAAGTTATTACAATTTACACGGATTTTCCCGAAGTAATTGATCGTCCATATATTGATACTGCTTAATTTACGTCTTGATAATGAAAAGATTTGCTTGTCTTTTCTTCTTCTATGTGCCTCATGGAATTATATAGGCCGTTAATCCAAACAGCTTAAATGTGGTACAATAATACAATTGGTCTAGCAATTCTATACTGATTTAAGATATAAATTCATGCTGGCCTATTAATCACCCAGTTTGTATTGAATTCGTTGTATATTTCTACTTCCACTATTGTATATGTACTAATGATTTGCGGAAAATAAAATATGTATTTGCTTAACCAAAATCGAAGATTTCGATCCAGTTGCCTTACTGATTGCATCATAAGGTGAAATTTCGTTATAAATCTCTCATGCAATTTCTGTAGATATCATGCAGCTTGACCGCACCAGAAAAATTTATGTGAAATTTTGTAAGAATTACGACGCATCAAACTACTCTATGAACAGGCAACCTGCAGAGTAGCCACAGGTAACATTAATTTGAATTAATTTTAAAAAAACATATGGAGGGCCTTAATGTGTAGCCTCAAATAAAACTTTGCGTTACAGCTAGAGAGGCTACATATATTTCCTCTAGGTAATCAAACTTTCGAGGCCACCATGACGCAAAGGTAGGCATGTCTGGCTATGATGCTGGGTTTTGGCCAAGGTCCAAATCGTACTAAAAAAAACAAAACAACTTTGCAACGTTGATATAAGCTAATTTTAAATTCGATCCAACATAGTGTAGGGTATCAAAAGGTCGGCTTCGCCCGACTTGAGCCCATCCTTACTTGTTTTTAATAAATCTATTATATAAGAATTAAGAGCGTGGTGAGTTCGGCCAGGCCGAATCTTATATAAATTTTTCATAAAATTATTCTGATATCTATTTTACAAATAATATATTTTAAGTTTAAAAGAAAGAGTGATTATTTAAGACATACTCGTACAAGACTTTAGTGCACGGCTCCCAAAATTTGTTTTCTAATAAAGGATCCCAAACTTTGTTGTTCGGTTAGGTTAGGTTGCTCCGTGCCTGTAGGACATGCCATTTGACACTTTTTAATTGTTTTACACTTCCAAAGAATCGGATATACAATGCAAGATGAAAACCGACCATCGGTTTTAAACAAAGATTTTGATTACTTTAGATACCTTAGTGCATGCATGGATATATGACAGCTGCATTTAATGCCTTCGCAGGAAATATGTGTGCGGCTGTGTATGTGAAAGCAATGGAAATTAATCTATTTTTCTTCTCCAACCAAACGATTGCAATTTTATTTCCTATCTGCAACAGCAATACAAAACACACATACACAAATGCAGTGGTAAAAAAATAGCAATTTGCCATAGACGACAGGCAAAGAAAAACATGAGATTATTTCTATTGTGTTATCCTTTTTTCATTGTTTGCACTTTTACCTTACAGCAATCTAAGAAACCAAGCAAAACACTTACCTGGAAAGAAACAAAAAGAAGAGAAAAAAGATAAAAATTAATATTGTTAAAAGTTAACACATACTATTTTGTTATTTATTTAAAACTTTGTTGCTTTTGTGTTGATGTTGTGTCCTGTGCTTTTTCTTTCATCCTGTGAAAATATTTTATTTAATTTTTTTCTTTATAAAATTCTTGGGCGGATGTTTTATTTTCTTTTTCTTGCCCTCCTTGCTTTGTACTGTGTGTGTGTGTATGTTTGTGTGTGAGTTTTTCTTTTAATATTTACTTTTTACAATATTTATTTTTCAAAGAAAATACAAGTTTTTGCTGCACCCAAAGTTTAGTTCAGACCGAATACACACTCGCAGCTTCTATTGTACATGCTAGGGTGCGTATGTTTGATGTAGCCAACATTAACTTTGCCCGAAAAGCTTTTGTTGCCAAGAAAAATAATATTAAAGTTTATTCTTTGGGATTTATGCAGAAGCACAAACTACAGCATCAAAGTCACATTCACCCTCATGCACACGCACACACACACACTCACATTTGCACAAGTATTCAACAATAAGAAAAGTAAAATAATTTTATAAAACAAAAGTTTTATCTTGTGCAGAATATGGCATAAGCCATGTCGATACATTATGACATTAAAATATGTGAAACTATTTAATTGCATCACCAACATATTCATTTATTAGTGTCCGACGAAAAATAAAATCGATTTAAGTATGGGAAGCAATAAATAAAATTGGATAAACAAATGTCTGGAATGTTTTGATGAAGAAGAAAAATCTATATTTGAATCTCATTGGAAATTTATTCTTTGGCGGAAGCGCTTGACATTATAAGAAATTTTCTTCGATTAGATGCTGCAATCTAATACTCAATTCACACGTCACTTTTGTCATGTGTTAAGTGTAAAGAGGGTCTTTTTATACATGAGAGTATCTAAAGTTCGGTCCGGCCGAACCTAATGCCTCTATATACATTTTTTCTTTTAATTTATGGCGTTGGAAACAATATTTTGAGACCTTTAAATGATTTTTGCTCTTTCCCCTTAACTTTTACCATTAGTTTTGAATAATAGAACGCTCATCCTCGGTACAATATTTTGAGAGACACATATTCCTAGTACAAAAAACTTTGGGATATTTTAGAAAACTCAGAATTCCGACTTATTGATCATAAATAATGATTATAAGTTTTTATTTTAGTAAATTATGCAAAATTGTTATTGCAATTTACCGTTGACCCAATGTTTTTGCCCATCGTTTTTCTTTTCGACATTTCTTGTTATGGCCCAAGTCTCACATTCTTATTGTAAACAAACGAAGCCAGATTTTTTTTTTTTTGTATTTTTAATACTCCCTTGAGCAATAATTACATCAACAAAACTTTATTCCAAAATTCGTTAAAAAAAACTGTTTTCAGCTCTTCCATTATATTATACCCTCTACTATAGGATGGGGATGTACTAATTTCGTCATTCTGTTTGTAACTCCTCGAAATATTCGTCTAAGACCCCATTAAATATATATATTCTTGATCGACCTAGCTATGTCCGTCGGTCTGTCCGTCTGTATGTCTGTCGAAAGCACGCTAACTTTCGAAGGAGTAAATTTTGCACGTGGTATTTTGGTATCACATTCAACAACTGTGTTGAGTATGATTCAAATCGGTTTATAATCTGGTATAGCTGTCATATAAACCGATCTTGGATCTAGACTTCTTGAGCCAATAGAGACCGCAATTCTCATCCGATTTGGCTGAAATTTTGCATGAGGTGTTTTGTTATGACTGTGCTAAGTATGGCGCAAATCAGTACATAACCTGATATATCTGCCATATAAACCGATGTGGGATCTTGATTTCTTGAGCCTCTAGAGTGCGCAATTCTCATCCAATTTAGCAGAAATTTTGTACAACGGCTTCTCTCATGACTTTCAACATACGTGTCTAATATGGTCTGAATCGATAATCGATCGAGCTTGATACAGCTCCCAAATAAACCTATCTCCCGATTTTGCTTCTTGAGACTCTACAAGGCGCAATTCTTATCCGAATTACTCAATGACTTCTACAATGTTCAGCATTAATTTATGGTCCGAATTGGACTTTAACTTTACATACCTCCAATAGCATAAAAGTTCTTATTCAATATTTTTTGTTTGCCTAAAAGGAGATACCGTGCATAGAACTCGACAAATGCGATCCATGGTGGAGGGTATGTAAGATTCGGCCTGGCCGAACTTTGCACGCCTTTACTTGTTTGGTTTTTATGTCCATGACGGTATATCCAAAAGTAAGGTAAGACTGTATATTGTACGCCTTTACTTGTTTGGTTTTTATGTCCATGACGGTATATCCAAAAGTAAAGTAAGACTGTATATCAAAATATCCGCTATGTCATATATTCGGCAGGTATTGCCATGGGTCTAAAGCAACTCACTGTATCAAATTTCAGCGAAATCGGATAATAACTACACTTTTATGAGTTCAAGGTCTTATATCGGCATTTCGATCGAAATGGCAGCCGCTTCCAAATTTTAGCCAATGTGAATATTGAGGTATAATGTAAAACTCACTTTACGAAGTTTCGTTAGAATCGGCTACAAAATATGTGTCTCATGAGCTCTATATCAAGATATAATCCGATAAAACCCATTATCACACTTTACCTGTTTATAGACTATGGCGATAAATATCAGACGGATAAACACACAGACACTGCATAGAATATTACGATCAATTATATACATGGGCACTCAAAACCCCAAAGTGGTCATTGCACCGCTCGGAATAATATTTGGCTCAAATGAAAGGTATCTAGGAGTGGAGTTCAATTCCTATATTAATAGTTGGGTCCAAGGATCGGAAGACCGTAAGAGCCCCAAACTAGCTTCCAAGAAGACATGATGACCGATTGGAAAAATATGGGAACTTAGTAAAAGTGAAGTAATCAACATATATATATATATATATATATATAAACTTTGATTCTGTGAGGACATGTGGAACGAAAGGTATTAGAGATTATAGGCAATAGACACTTATAGGCACTAAAATGTAAGTTATTGAAAAGAAAATACCTCACAAAAAAAGGAGAGATAGATTTTTGTGAGGACCATAAGCCACCATAGCTGCTAGCATGTCATATTTTCATAAAAAGATTGCAAGCATTTATTGACTGATGTGTTTTCTGCTTCAAAGAATCACACAACAAAAGGACAAAAGTCTAGACCCGGGAGAGTTTGACATTGAATGCAGCTATCTTGTCTGACTATGTCAAAACGATCGTTAAGGGAAAAGGAAATATATATATTATCATTGTGATTACATACCGGAGGTTTGAGCCTGACATAGATCCTCTGGAAATCGATGGCATGTGTGTTGAAGATGGTATCAATACGGAAGACAAAGCTGAAGAAGACGGTTTAACAACAGGTGCGGAGATGTTGAATACCGAAATCAATTGGACTGAATTTTTATCGCGTCAAAAGACATTTACATTTACTGGAAAATCTGGAATCTAGCTAAATATTTCAACAAACATTTCCTGTTTGAATACAAATTTGCTATTTGTAGACAATTATATTATTGATTTTATTGTCATATATAACTTTACCATTCCTGGCGAACAATGTCCCGAAATCGTTTTCAGTTTCTACTGAGCTTCATGCACTTTGCAGATAATAGTAGTATTATTCCAGGTGATCGACTTGGAAAAATCCAGCCATTGTTAGATATGCTCCAGATGCTGTACCAGGAGAAAATATCGTTTCTCCATTGAAAAGACATTCAGCTACTGGGGTAAGAGAAGTTGGCTTTTCAAAAAATGTTTGTGAATATTTGATCACTGAGGAAAGGAGAAGGTCGTACATTATGCGTTGACAACTTTTATGCCAACTACGACCTTGCTCGCTCAATGCTAAATAATAATACCCACCTTGTCGACACACTTCGCGCAAACAAGATATATTTGCCAAAGCATGTAATGAAGTCTTCGCTTAAAAAAGGTGAATTAGTGGCCCAAGAAGATGATGAAGATAAAAACGGAATAGTAGTACTAAAATGGAAGGTTAAGCGAGATGTCAGAATACTTTCAACACATCATGCTCCAGTGATGATATCCGATTCAAATCACAAAGATGATCCAGATATGCCATTAACTTGTACAGAAAAAATACCCTAAATTATAGTAAATATAAATCAAAACCGTTGACTATCATAGAATATTACAAAAGAAAAACTGGTATAGGTTCATAGGATCAAATGGTCTCGTATGGTAGCGCCCTAGTTGAAATGGTATAGGAAATTAGCAATTGAATTGTTACTTGACCTGTCAATAGTAAACGCGCATATTGCTCATAAGGAAGCTACAAAGAATAAAATCAGCATACGCAAATTCCGCCAATGTGTAGCTAATGACCTTCTTGATCTAACATCTCCGCAAGTAGTAAAACACGGCAAACACATTAAAACTAAAAGCGTAAATGGCAATAATAAAGCAATTCAATGTTCTTGTGTTTTGTGTTACGCAGCTGCAAAAAAACCCGATGGACCGGAAAAAGAGCAAGAAATCACTTGAAAAAATACGACTACTTATTGTTTCCCTAAATACGCCCATCTAAAATAATATTATGTGTACTTAATTTTATCCTTTCAAAAATGAATATAATATTAAATTACTTGTAAATTTCTGAAAACCTCAAAAAATCATCCTAGACCAATGCATGCTTTTGCAAAAATATTTAGTAAAGGATTCTTTATTTAAAAATCGCAAAAAATATCACTCAGTGTTGTATATAAAAGAACTACAGGCTCCAAGTAAAAGCAATCACTGTCGGACTGAAACGAACAACGTGACTCCCCATGACGGATACGGTGGCGAACGGAAATGTACGACGTAGCATTTAATGTGATATACATTTTTTTGACATACATAGTTATATTTTATGGAAGTTTTAATATGTTTAACAATATTTCTTTAAATTTTACAAATAATACAAATACAACAATAATATTACTTCAGAAACAAGAAAAGTTTTTCCACACTATCTCTCCAACATAAATATTAACCTTATGGTGTAATTACATGTATTTTTTCTCATAATACTTCTCTTATTAACAAATGCATACTTTCAAATTCCACAAATAAGGAGTCTATACATTTCAATAAGAAATGATTTCGATTAGACCTTCGAGTATTGGTTATTTGTGATAAGAAAACTAAAAACTAAACTTTCCTTATTGCTATCTTCAGTAAACATATTCAATGAACTTAAGAAGTGATTAGAAGCGCATACCCTTGCAAACAAACAAGAAGAATGTTGAATACATTATTAGTAAACTTTTTGTCCCTAAAAGAAAGTTTTTCTTTCCCTAAGGACATGGTCTTGATTTCTGGCTGTCCAAAAAATAAAACCAAACATGTGACATTTGACTCAACTGTGTCATTTGTGGCTCATGAAGAAGGAAAACCTCACACTAATCACAATGGTGTTTTCCAAGCTTTTTCTTCTTTTTTATGGTTTATAAGTTTGTGTGTCTAAGTTCCTTAGTTCTAATTACGAACATGTGAAATATTAGAAATTTCCATGGCAATTTGTAGACATTTGTCAACAAAAATCACATACATATCTACCATAATTGCCGTAGACAATTTCAAGAGTGTTTGGTATGTAGTGAACGGAAAAAAGCCCACATTAAGAAGACTGGAATGAATTTTCAGCTCTTGGAACACTTTGGCAACATGTGCTGCTGTTGGAGTCGACAATGTCCCACGTCAACTGCCACCAAAAGTAAAGCCCAAGAAAACTATATTTAAACCGTACCACATCGCCCCAACAAATGTCTGAAGATATTAAAATAATATGAGTAAATATCTTCTGGAAAACCAAAATAAACAAACAAACATTAGAACATATACACGCGAGCTTCGTAAACACTTTTCTACTATGTATTCTGAGCCAATTATTGTTAATCGCCTAGGCCGAAAAACTAATGCTCCTCACATTACTGACAACCAAAAGAATAAAAAAAAAAATACTCAAGGAGCGATGCAAAGCGAAAGCCAAATCATTGGAGGGTCTTCAAAAGTTTCACTCATGCAAACTAACGAATTTTGATTTCCCTTCATACAGCAGGCCGAAAAGACGCCTGTTTGATTTATTTCTAAGTTAATTAGCTGCAACTTGTGTACATTTTCATTAACAACGAAACGGAAAAAAACTAAACGAAAGGAAAAAAGTCAAATTCAAAGAAACCAAGAGTAGGCATATTGACTTTTGTGGTTAGCAACCATATTCACATGCACAAATAAGGAAAATTGTATTTCTTCCTTGCTCTCTCATATGATGATATGATGACACAAGGGCAACATTTCTAATGTCTACTACCGCCTTAAATATTCCATAGCATTGTTGCATTGACTTCAGAATTCTGCGTTCTTTTTTTTACAACACTTTTCAAGAGCTTTATTGCCCTGCCTATCGCTTTTCCGATTTTTTATTTGCGCATTTTTTAACAATCCATCTCTTTTTGGCAAGATCATACCTATTCCAATTTCCTACTATACCAAACGGTGCGGATGTCACTTTATGCTCCAACTCCATTCTCCTAACCACAAGATGCTCCAAATTTCAATGACCTTTAAATTTTTGATAGAGTTTTTTCGTTGATACAAGTACTTTTAAGCGAAAAACTCCAGTCGACCCAGCAAATAATTTCGACTTTACGGTGTAAATTTAATTGCTAAGAAAATTTGACGAATTTTGCTAAGCAAAACAAAAAAAAAAACATTTAAATTTATGGTTGCGTTTGGCTTTTATTTTCACTCCTCCTCCCAAGAGGAAGCAAGAAAAAAGGATGCTTTTACGATGTGGATTTTTATGATTTTTATTGGCCTTTTGTGCTGTTCTGTCTGATGTGGCTGGTTTGAGCTGGAACTTTAAGGGCCTGAAAATTATTTGACGTTTTTATTATTGCGTGCATAGAAAACGTGTGAAAATAATGAGTGGACGTTCCTTTTTGCGTTATTTTAACAACTTTGCAAAAACGAAGAGAGGGAGAGAGAGAGGCAAACGGGTGAGAAAGTTAAACAAGGAAAAGCGAATGCCCACCCGCACACAGAAGAGAAGATGTTTCGAATTATTTTAAAAAGAATTGAAAAACAAGTAAGAGCGTGCTAAGTTCGGCCGGGCCGAATCTTACATTCCCATCCACCAAGGATCGCATTTGTCGAGTTCTTGTCGCGGTATCTCTTTTTAGGCAAACAAAGAATAATGAATAAGAATTGTTATGCTATTGGAGCTATATAAAGTTATTGTCTGATTCGGACGATAAATGAATGCTGAACATTGTAGAAGTCATTGTGTAATATTTCAGTCCATTCGGATAAGAATTGCGCCTTGTAGGGTCTCGAGAAGCCACATCAGGAGATCGGTTTATATGGGAGCTGTATCAATGGATTGGTGTGGATCGATTCAGACCGTATTAGACACGTATGTTGAAGGTCATGAAAGAAGCCGTTGCACAAAATTTCTACCAAATTGGATGAGAATTGCGCCCTCTAGAGGCTCAAGAAACCAAGATACCTGATCGGTTTACATGGAGACACACTCAGATTGCATCAGCATATCTTATTTTCTGAACCGATTTTGATGAAATTTAGCATACCCTTTCAAATGGGTATAAAACATTTCAAAACATACACGTTCCTCAGTAAAAATAGGAAAGAATCTCTCCGAATCATTTAATACCAAACGTGGTTTCACACATGGGAACAGCTTATCGTGTGATTTCTTTAATATTCTGCTGGAGAATATAAGAGATGTGAATAGATGTGGCGCACTACTGACAAGAGACATGTGGCGCACTACTGACAAGAGATACGCCTATGCCAACGACATCGATATCATAGGTCTCTCACCGGAAGTAGCAACTGCAGCCTTTGAAAGAATCGAAAGCGAGTCAGTAAAAATGGGTCTGACAGTTAATGGCGATAAGACGAAATGGATGGTTTCAACACCCAAAACGTCTTGCACAACCGATCAGATAAAGAAAATTGAGAAAGTTGGGAACCACAACTTTAGGATAGTCAGCAACTTTATCTACTTCGGCACCGCCGTAACCGAAACGAATGACACAAGTTTTGAAATACTTTGGAAGGCCACCTCTCGACCAACGAAGAACACACTACACAAGTCACTGATACTACCCGTGTTGTTATATGGTTCTGAGGCATGGGTACTTGAATAATTTGGAAACAATCAAATATGGTTTTGTTTCAAGAAGTCAAATCGGTAGAGGTTTTAAAGGGGCCTATATCTATTTATGAGGGCACGTACCAACTTTTAGCCAAATCCGGATCCATTAATATCTATACATTTTTGCATGCATATGAACCAATAGTTGAAACACTTTTGCCACTCTGATTGAGGTGTATCCAAAACATGCATTCTGAACGCATCAACCGGCATACAAATGGTTGTGTACCACTTAGAATTTCCTGTTATGCGCTGTTCCAGTGATACAATTGCGACAGGTCCAGTTTTTCCGAAAAAACAGGCAATTATTTGCTTCGTGCGCGAGCAACAGCGCTCTGGTGTCAAAACGTTCTGAGTACGTATAACCTTAAAAATGTCAAGTTTTATGGTAGAGCTGTCAGTTGGCAGATGGCAACACAAGGGTTGTCCAATTCCGAAATATAAAAGACAACCCGTAGTACGTTTGCATTGAAATCTTTATTATCTGGATTTAACTAAAAGCAAAAACAAATCCTGGCCGTTTACTCTGCTTTTTTGGGGATTTGAATTTGAAAACATACACAAGCGTATTCATGGATGTGCATATCACACACACAACAGTTGCATATTTTGATACTTTAATCGATTATTCAGCCATGAAATCGGGTTTATTTCGGATTTAAAAATAATTCTTGCAAAAATTAGATTTATTTTTGTATGCAAGGATTTATCACTAAAATTTCGAAAAGGCAATAAATCCGTTTTAGTGGCCAATGTAAATGTACTTTAAAGCATATATAATCTGTATTGTCGTAAAAATCTAATACAATCTAGTCATGGTCATACGTCCGCCTGTTGAAATCACGCTACAATCTTTAAAAATCGGGATATTGAGCTGAAACTTTGCACAGCTTATTTTTTTTTTGTGCATTACCAGAGGATGGGTTATATCGGACTATATCCTGATGTAGCCGATTTAAAGTCTAAGGCCCAATCCAGCCACATTTATTATCTGATTTTGCTTTAATTCAGAACAACGATTTGTGTTAGGCCTATCAACATTTTTGTTCAATACGGCCCAGATTGGTCCAGATTTAGATATAGCTGCAATATTGACCGATCTTTCAATTTAAGGTACTTGGCCCATAAAAAGCGCTTTTATTGTCCGATTTCGATTTGGGACAGTGAGTTAGGTAAGACCCCTCGACATCCTTGTTTAATTTGGCCCAGATCGGTCCAGATTTGAATATAGCTGCAATATAGACCGAACTCTTGATTAAAATCTTGGGACATAATGATCGCATTTATTTCCGATTTTGCAGAAATTTAATATAGCGAGTTCTGTTAGGCTCCTCGATTTCCCTGTTCAATATGGCCCAGATTTGGATGAAGCTGCCATATACTGTACCGATCTCCCGATTTTGGGTTTTTGAACCAAAAAAGTCTGTTAGGCCTTTCGACATTCGTAACCAATATGGTTTAGATCGTTTGCTATATATACCGATCTTCCAACTTAAGATCTTGGAACAATAAAAACACTTTTATTGCTCTGTTTCGCTAAAATTCGACATATTGGGCTGTGTTAGGCTCTTCGAAATTCGTGTTCAATATGATTCAGATCGGTCTGTATATGGGTATAGCTGTCATACACATATAACGATCTCCCCATAAAAGGTACATCGCTAAATTTGATACAATGAGTTTTGATAGCCCCTTAAACAGCCTTCCTGACTATGCTTGAGATCGAACTATATTTTGATATCACTGCAATGGGTTCATAAATGATGAATTTTTCACCGTATTATATCCAAATATCCTTTTTTACTTGTTAATTTTTTTTATTGAAGGCAAATATAACTGCATTTGTTGTTTGCTTTTTTTTCCAATGCAATTTGATAAACCTACTCAACGCTTTTCTGGACCAAGTTGATTTTTTCTCTATAAATATTCTTCGTTTAACGTACATACGGAATAAATATTTTTGAAATAATTCAATTCACACGCACTTTATTATAGAGTAGTAGTACAATATTTTATACATGAAACATAAATCTAACAAATTCAAATCATAAATCATGGCAATGGAAATTTCATTCATTCAACCATTTATGTTTGGATCTGCTCCTCATGGTCTGTCCTAAACAATGGGGCAAAGTCGATGTGGGGCACGAGGAGTTCTGGAATGGTCAGCCATTAAACAACAACAACAATAATAACAACGAGAAAAAATACATTATCTAATAAATCTATCATCAAAGCAACAAAAGCTGTCATCGTCCGAGAATATAAAACTTGTCATTTGGTTTTTGTTTTCTTGCCAATGCTGCGTCTCTTGGATGCTTCCTTCACATACACATACACACACACACACACTCACGAACATAGATAGATCTACACACAAATTTATCATAATTATGACACATGTTAAACACACAAAAAATCATAAACATATTGTTTTTCATTCAGCCTAGCTCCATATTTTTTTTGTGTTGGTGTTTTGTGTTATAAAAATCATCTTCATCATCATCTCTTGCCAATGGGGAATGCAATGGGTGTTCCGAAATACTCATTCCAGTTTTTCATGGGTTCATTGGGGATCTCTTTCCCCCCTAGAAATAAATTAATATATTTGTCATCAGCACCCCACCCTGCCGCAACCCACAGCTGCAGATGACTATGAGGATTTTATATGAAATCCTCCTAATAAAATGATTTTACAGGCATCCCTAAAATCTCCCAACAAAAAGCAACAAACTTCACAACGTTTCATAACCAAAAAAAAGCTAAATGTGTCAAAATTTATACAATTTTGACATGATTATAATTTAATTTGACATAATAATTTTTACACCAAACCACAGCAAGCCGGCGACTGAATGATAATTTATGTGCGAACAAAATGGAGCAGCCCACGGTGGCGTGGAATCGCACAATGACTAAACCAGACACAGAGAACACCTTCTTCATCCAGGAAAGGCAATATTCCAATTATATCACAAAAATTGCAATAAAGATATAAAACATCAACGCAATTTAACCAAAAAAGAAACTCATAAAAACGTCATATTTAATTTGCGATGTGTTTTTGTTTTCGTCGGTAGCATTTCCTACATCTTCTATACCAATGCGTAGCAGGCTGCCACTCTTTTGGGCCACAAAAGCTTTGTCATTTTAATTTGGGTCTGTAGCCAATCACGAATACAACAGAGCAGGTAGATAGCTCTCCATTTCCAAATAAAGAAACGAGGCGGCAACAACCAGTCAGCAGCAGAATAAAATGCAAAATATATAACGAATTCGATGAACGCACTACAATGGTATATGGTACTGTCCTTACGTAAGCGAAACAGTTAAAATTCCTAGGTAAGGTTAGGTAAGAGCAGGCAATCCTTCATAGGCCAAGGCAATCCTTCATAGGCTCACTTAGACGATTTAAGTCCATTGTGAAACCACAGTAGAGACAGACCAAGGCCTCTGGTGAGAATCGAACCCACAACCTCCGCACTTACAATCCGAGCCAGCTACCAACTCGGGTACAGGGGGGCCTAAAAAATTGCTATCATTGGGTGGATTATGGTGTTTAATACGGGACACTATATACACTACATTAAGAGGCATGATATAAGGCTTGCGCAATCCATACTTTGGGATAAGAATATATCAATGAGGAAACATCGCTTTATATGAATTAATCCAAGGGTTAAAAAATCAACTAAAGATATAGATCTATATGGATTCTGCGTTAACTCAATTCATTTCAAAATTCCTCAAAAAGTATGCGACGAATAATTTTTATTCTAGAAAAGTAAAATCGACAAACCATATGCACCAATATATGGTTCAAGGTTCTTTGTATCAAATTTACGTACAAACTGATGGATGGACACTCTATGAAGAAAATATTTTTTAGAACTCTAAGAAGATTAAAAAACATTAAACTTGTTTTTTATGTGTTACAAACTTAATGACAAAATAAATATACCTCCTGCATCTCATGGCAGGCATTAAAAATCTTCGGTTCAGATTATCTCATTTATTCCTTAACCGATCCTACACCGAAACGTGAAGTCATCAACTTTGCTTCCCTCCTGTCTCGGGCTGTCAACGAATATGTCATGAAATTTGACCAGAACGTTTAAAATGCCATAAATAAAACACAGCAATGGTGTAAAGTGGTGTGCGTGTGTATGTTGAATATCTCGAAGGATCTGTGGCTAATTACGAAAACATGCCAAACAACAAAATTATTTTAAATAAAATACTACAAAAACCATTTCTTATGAACGACCACTCCTTATTGTTGTTCTGGCCGTGTTATTTTAACGATACAAAATGTTAAGGGCATTACTGGCAGCAAAAGCGAAAGAGACAGAAAGGTAGAGGGATTGGTTAATAAGGAAACACGCACACTCAATGTCGACACAAGTCCTTTTAAGGACCCTTTAAGAAAATTATTCAAAGTACTTGAAAACCTAGGTGGACAACAAAAGGGATAGGGTGTCAACACCACCACAAGAAATGTGTCAGAAGTATGACTTTTGATAAGTACATGGCTAAATTAATGTTTAAGCATTTATTTATGGAATTATAATTGTTTTAATGCAAAAGGTATATTAGGTGGCAAAAGTTTTTATTGCTGTTCGTATTATGTTTCATTTTTAGTAATTGCTTAATATACTCAGGGAGTGGTTTACGTTTGTGAGGGGTGCTCGGTATTCGAAAAAAAAAACAAGTAAAGACTGGCTAAAGTTCACCAAAGCAGACTTTTTGATGCCATACAACACATTGGATATGCAGGCAATTTCCTGGAAATTCAAATTTGCTTAAACTTAAAATTACGAATTTCGACCAACTTCCGTAAATATTGTGGATAGAAATTGCTGTACAAAACTTTGAGAAGATCGGGAGATACATACATATGGGAGCAATATCTATTAAATTCACCAGTGATCTGAAGAGTCACAGGGATCATTTAACAAATCGCCTAATTATGGCAGTATTAGTCAAAAGCGGACGAAAATATATAGGGGAGCTATATCTAAATTTGAACCGATTTCAATGAAATTTAACAGCAATATCGCAAGTCTACAAAACTCTACAAAACGGAATTCATTCCTCTTAGTGAATTTACAGAAGACACGAGTGAAGTGAAAGAGAAGCATCATGTCGTCTCTTCAGTCGCCTGTTGCCGTAATCTGATTTCTACCATTTCGGAAGGCTGCTTGCAATTCATCATAATTGCCCATCTACTCCTGCACACAGAATGACTCAATGTTTGGTGATCTATTCTAGACGATCTATAGAGCTCATCGCCCATGATAACGCGAAGAACGCAATTGATGCACTTGGGTGTGGAGTGACATTTCTCTTCGAATATTTGCACTACAACGCCTGTCTTTTTGCCAGTATTTACGTTTGTTGTATTAACAACAATCATCACAATTGGTCTCCACAGTTTCAGTTCAACTAACACATGCTGGAGTCCTTCTGCGATTGTTTGAGCTTTCCCGTATTTTAATTTGAGCGCAGTCAACTTAATTTCTTTGGATTCATTCTGGAGGACGACGGCCTGATGTTCAATGCTCTCATGGTGTTTGCTAGCTCATGCTCCACTTCTTCAGAAAAGCGTGCTTACTAAGTACTCCTTAACCCGAGCAGCTTCCTTGTGGATTCCTGACTGACATGTGGTTGGGATTTCAATGTCCTCAGCGAAACGCTGGAGGCAGACCGTTGCTAATCCGTGATATACCTGTTAGGTTAGGTTAGGTTAGGTTGAAAAGAGGGTGCAGATATTATTCTGCCCCATGCCACTGTAGACATACACCTAAGCCAGTAGTTGGCTTGTTGTGCGCTCTAAAAACTAGAAAGTAACCTTGTTTAATGTCCCTACCTAAGTGCCGGCATCTGTTAGACGCGAAAGCCGGACAATGGCAAAGGAAATGGTCCACCGTTTCATCATCTTCTCCAAATGCCCTACACATGCTATCACTTGCCGCACCGCATAAGTGAGCTCATAGTCCAATGTGTCCCGTTATGAGACAAATAGCTATACTGACCTCCTTCTTACTTCTTCGCAGAAATAGCCTCGTCTTCTCACTATCTGGACATCCCATAGGATTTTCGCCATCCTACCGACCGTTTCGCTGTTCAACATGGTTGCATGCGCATTCATCGCCCACGCCCTTAACTCGGACTGCGTCGACCCGAAAGGCTTCGGGTTAACCAAGTTTATTAACAACAGTCGTCTGGCCTTAAACATCAAATCGTTTGATCATCTTGACATTCCAAATCGATCCAGCCATGTCTGTCCGTCCACCACTCTGTCTGCTGAAATCACGATAGCGTTGTAACAGACAAGGATATCCGCTGAAATTTTGCATAATTACTTTTTACTCTTGTTGGTCGCTGGGTATTGCAAATGGCCATATCGGCGCAGATTTGGATATACGAGGGTTGCCTTTTATATTTTGGGATTGGACAACCCTTGTGTCACAATCTGCCAACTGATAGCTCTATCAATTTTTAGCAATGGAGCTCCATCAAGGACCAGTGTTTATCGTTGGTATGGTGAATTCAACCGAGGTCGTAGTTCACTCGAAGACAAATTTCCCGAACCGTGGATTTACGCATATGAGCCCAAAAGTAAACAGCAGTCGGCTGTATGGGTAAAGTAATCCAAATTTTTCAACCACCTACTGGAAGATTGGTAGATTGGGTGAGGCTGATGGTGACCGGAGACATGCAGTATTCCTACTCAACTCCGGCTGTCTCGCAGACCTTAATAAGTCTGAAGGGGTTGTATCCTACGGATTCAACAAGTTGAAACTAAAGGTCTGTAGAAGCGGTGGGGTTGGGGAATCAGGAGACGACTCAGCAGTTGTTGCTGAACACTTGCCTGAGGACCATATCGCTAAAGTCTGGCGGATTGCAGGAGACTCAAAAACCCACTACCAAATCGGGACAAGATGGGAAGGCATCGAAACTAGGCCCGACAGGCCCTGTGTGGGTGGATCATCCGGTTGGACTGGGCTCAAGATGTGAGCCAGCGGGGAAGCACGGACCTCAAAAAGTACTTCGACAGCAGTAGCTAGTGAAGCATCTAAGGAGGTATCGTCCGCAAGTGTCCAATGTCCTGAGTAAGAATGGTTCCGGGATTTAAACCACTCAAGTGTACGGGGAATGGAAGACACAGAGCCTGTATTCTTTCAAAGAGTAGTCTTAATGTTTTTCTTTTTCCGTCGCTAAGCACTGAAGATTTAGATGAGCCGGATTCAAAAAAAGCTGAAAAAATCAACACTCGGCTGTATGGGTGTTTTAAGATGAGCCAAATTCAACAAAAGTTGCTCACGCACCAAGCACTACCAAGCAAATGATTGCTTGTTTTTTCGAAGAAACTGGACATGCAGCAATCGTACCACTAGAACAACGCGGAACAGTTAACTCTGAGTATTACACAACCATTTGTTTGCCAGCAGTCTTCCATGAAATCAGGAGAACCAACCGCCGAAGATGGATCACTCTTCACCACGACAATGCGAGCTCTCACACATCCGCTCAAACAATTGTATTTTTAAGCACTCAAAACATCGATTTCATAATTCATCCGCCGTATGGTCCTGATTTGGCACCGAATGACTTCTTTTTATTCCTGTACGTACAAAATAAAATGAGAGGTTATCGTTTTTCGTCACCTGAAGTAGAGGTTGTTGCGTTCAGAATGCATGTTTGGGAGATACCTCAATCAGAGTGGCAAAAGTGCTTCGATAATTGGTTCAAACGCATGCAAAAGTAAATAATAATAAATCTAAATGAGGAATATTTTGAACAACAATAAAGCGATTTTCGATGATTAATATTTGTGTTTGTGTTCTCCTATCCCGAAATATAAAAGGCAACTCTCGTATCCCCCATAAAAAGTGGTATTCCGATTTGACTTCTTGAGCCCCTAGAACAAAATTTTTTTTTCCGAATTGGCTGAAATTTTGTTCGATTAAGTTGACGTTTTTCCAACTTCCCACATATGTGCCAATTATGGTCTGAAGCGGTCTAAGACATGTTATAGCTCCCATATATACCCATCTCCTGATTGTACTTCTTGAGCCCCTAGAGGGCTCTGTTCTAATTTCATTTCGCTGAAATTTTGCGAAACGATTTTTCCTATGACCTTCAACATACTTGCCATATATGATCGGAATCGGTCAAAAACCTGATATGGCTCCCATATAAACCGATCCTCCGCAGAATCTATGGTGGTGGGATCTCATATGCCGGATTTTTCTTACCGTGTACACTCATAATAATGTGCCAATTACATTTCATCCATCTATTAAGAGTTTTTATAAAAATGCCATCTCACCATTACGCAATTGAAATCATTCAGAAAAAAATCTGTATCCATCTCACTCCAGCCAATGTAATTTCTACCTATTCGAAAATTCAACATCACCCGTTGAGCACACTTAAATGTAGTTGTTAACTCAATTATTGTATTGCTAAAAGGTAACCAACGTTTTGGTTAAACAATTTGGTGGTAGACGTTTTTGGTTTGGTTTTACGTTGAGGCCTTTTAATGGAATTATTAATAATGAGAGCATTTATTTTGCATGTTAACAAGATAAGTCATAATGTTGGAATTTTTCCCGCAGAAGGAAAAAACACGCAATAAAATTATTTATAAGTGGTTAAGGGAAGTAATTGGCTTCAACATGTTGTTGTGGGCACTATAAATGTCATAAAGCCTTGGGTGTTTTTTTGGGAAATCAGAAAATGTTAAAAGCCTATAGCATTTAAATGAGTACATAGAGAAAACAACTACTTGCCATTAAAGTAGCGGTTTGCACTATTAAACCAAACCAATACATGAGAGTACTTAAGCTTTCAAAATTGGTCAAGAAAAAAAGTGCTTTTATAAAACACTAAAATGTAGAATTAGGGGTTTGCTGCTTAGATTACATAGCTAAGAAATCTACAAAATTTATTTCCAGCAACGATTATCGCCTGACTTAATTCTAATGGCATTGTATCAGAATTTGATCTACAGCCAGTTAGGAAGGGCAAAAGATGGGCGGTGCCGACTGTATAATACCCCACACTTACCCTATAAGTACAAAGTGGGAGCTATATCCAATTCTGAACCAATTTTGATG
The DNA here is from genome assembly GCF_963082655.1 of Stomoxys calcitrans. NCBI lineage: Eukaryota > Metazoa > Arthropoda > Insecta > Diptera > Muscidae > Stomoxys > Stomoxys calcitrans. Next base: position 78,291,784 of record NC_081555.1, on the reverse strand, counting down.
GACCTTGGCGAGCAAATATGTTTAAACTGTAATAACTACGGTTGTAAAATGACAACATTATTGCAAATTGCCCAATATCTGACAAACATATATATAGGAGCTATATATTGGGTTGCCCAAAAAGTAATTGAGGATTTTTTGAAAGAAAGTAAATGCAGTTTTAATAAAACTTAGAATGAACTTTAATCAAATATACTTTTTTACACTTTTTTTCTAAAGCAAGCTAAAAGTAACAGCTGATAACTGACAGAAGAAAGAATGCAATTACAGAGTCACAAGCAGTGAACAAATTTGTTAACGCCGACTATATGAAAAATCCGCAATTACTTTTTGGGCAATCCAATAATTATGAACCGATTTCGAGCAAACGTCTCAGATAATGTGGTAGTCGTCGAGGAAAGCGTTGTGCAAAATTTTGGCAAGATAGGTCAAACAATGCACTTCCAGTAGCTCTTGGGGTGAAAATCTGGCGACATACATATATGACAGCTATATCTAAATCTGGGCCGATTTCTATGAATTTCACCAATAATATCGAGAGTCGTAAGAAAATCTTTTCTGCTAAATTTCTAAATCGGACGAAAATATTTATGGGAGCTATTTTTAACTCTGAACCGATTTCAAACAAACTTCTCAGATACTGTGGTAGACGTCGAGGAAAGCATTTTGTAAAATTTTGGCAAGATGGGTCAATAAAGGCGCTTGCTGTGACTCCAGAAGTTAAAAACGGGCGATATATATATATATATGAGAGCTACATATAAATCTGAACCGATTTCCATGAAATTCACCAGTAATGTCGCGAGTCATAAAATAATACCTCCTGCTAAATTTCTAGAGAATCGGTTAACAAAACACAATTTTATTGCAATATTACTGCAAATCGGACGAACATATATATGGGAGCTATATCTAAATCCGAACTGATTTCGAGCAAACTTCTCACATACTGTGGCAGTCGTCGAGAAAACCGTTGTGCGAAGTTTTTGAAAGATTGGTAAAAAAATGCGCTTGCAGTGGCTCTAGGAGTGAACATCAGGCGATATATATATATATGAGAGCTAAATTTAAATCTGAACCGATTTCCATGAAATTCACCAGTAATGTCAAGAGTCATAAAAAAATCCTTCCTGCTAAATTTTGAGGGAATCGGTTAACAAGTGACCATTTTATTGCATTATTACTGAAAATCGTACGAAAATATATATGGGAGCTATATCCAAATCTGAACCAATTTTTCCAATTTCAATACGCTTCGTAAAAAACATGCCTGTACCAAATTTGAAGACGATCGGATGAAAATTGCGACCTGTACTTTGTGCCAAATTAACATGGACAGACGGACGGACAGACAGACAGTCAGACACAGATAAATCGAATCAGAAAGTGATTTTGAGTCGATCGGTATATCTATCAATGAGTCTATCTCTCCTCTTTTTGGGCGTTACAAACAAATTCACTAAGTTATAATACATTGTACCACAGCAGTGGTGTAGGGTATAAAAATAATTATTTCTGAGATACACTCTCTTAGGCCATTAAGAGAAGATCACTTATATTAACTTAGGGACCCATTTTATGAAATTAAAGAAGATTTTCACTTTTTATGACCACCACGGAAGGATGGGGGTATATTCATTTTGTCATTCCGTTTGCAACACATCGAAATATCCATTTCCGACCCCATAAAGTATATATATTATTGATCAGCGTAAAAATCCAAGACGTTCTAGACATGTCCGTCCGTCTGTATGTTGAATCACGCTACAGTCTTTGAAAATAGAGATATTGGGCTGAAACTTTGCACAGATTCCTTTTTTTGTCCTTAGACAGGTTAAGTTCAAAGATGAGCTATGTCGGACTATATCTTGATATAGCCCCCATATAGACCAATCCTCCGATTTAGGGTCTTATGCCCATAAAAGCCACATCTATTATCCGATTTTGCTGAAATTGGAGATAGTGAGTAGTGTTAGGCTCTTCGTCAATTTGGCCCAGATCGGTCCAGATGCCTTATAGACCGATCCGCCGATTTAGGGTCTTAGGCCCATAAAAGCCACATTTATTATCCGATTTTGTTGAAATTTGGGACAGTGAGTTGTCTTAGGCTCTTCCCCATCTTTATTTAATTTGGCCCTGATCGGTTCAGATTAGGATATAGCTGCCATATGGACCGATCTCTCGATTTAAGGTTTTAGGCCCATAAAAGGCGCATTTATTGTTCGACGCTGCCGAAATTTTACACTGTGAGTTGTGTTAGGCTCTTCGACGTCCTTCTTCAATTTGGCCCAGATCGGTCCAGATTTGGATATAGCTGTCATATAGACCGATCTCTCGATTTAAGGTTTTGGGCCTAAAAAAGGCGCATTTATTGTCCGATTTCGCCCAAATTTGGGACTGTAAGTTGTGTTAGGCTTTTCGACATTTTTCTGCAACTTGGCCCAAATCGGTCCAGATTTGAATATAGCTGCCATGTTGACTAATATCTCGATTTAAAGTCTTGGCCCCATAAAAGGCGCATTTATAATCCGATTTCACTGAAATTTGACACCGCGACTTATGTTTGACTTTTCGACATCCGTGCCGTATACGGTTCAGATCGGCTTATTTTCAGATATAGCTACTAAAAAGACAAAATCGGAACATATTTCAATATAACTGCTATGGCACATAAGGTATCCAATTTTCACTGGATTTTGATGAAAGGTGGGTTACATATAAACCCGAGGTGGTGGGTATCCAAAGTTCGGCCCGGCCGAACTTTTCACTTGATAAAATATTATATTTCCGAAAAGTTCTGAATATATAGACCTTTCTTCGTCTTTCTAAAATTGTATACCAAATTTAAATTGCAACTTCATTAAGCTCGACTACCATTGGAAAAAAAATTAATAAAAAAAATCAAATACATGACCTACAAATTAGACAAACATTAATAGTAGCAAAACTAATTCAATCTTTATCAAATATCTGAGTTTTTAATTTGCCTTTTCAAACATATGGATTGAATTATTTTTTCAATAATATAATTGTATTTCCTAAAATTGTAGTAATTCTAGGCAAAAAACCATATCAATGTTATTTTTATTCATCCCCAGAATATCAACGCCTTTGTCCCTGCTTAGAAAGGAAACTCAGTTAAAAACTTTTTAATTTTCTCATACACAGATATTTTTTACAATAAAACAATATCACAAAACTATTTGCAATAAAACTATTTCATTAGAAGACATAGGAAATGTTTTCGCCATCAAAAGGGCTCTTGGTCTCTAGTTACTCCCAGCTTTAAAAGTTTGTTTTATTTTCCTTTTACTCAGAGGATTCAATAAAAATACAAAATCTTTTTCAATAAATTTTTATTGAAAACTTTAGACACATGCACACACACACACATGCTAAATGGATGGATCTATGGCGTTAGGTTAAAGGGTCATCAGGATGAGCAAAAAAAAAGAAAAGCGAATGAGAAAAAATAAAACTAAAAACAAACGAACAATTCTTTAGAAAATATTGCCTCAAACTAAAAATAGGCTAAAAAAAGGAAATGAATTTTGCAACAAATCAACATAACAATGGCAAAGTTTGGTAGAAAACTTTAGATACGTTCAGTTTTCACTTATTCATAGCAGTGTTATTTGAAATCGTTTTAGCTGTACATATACAGAGAGAAAAATATGAGTTTAGAAACAATGCTCCCCTTTGAGCAGATTCTTCAAATAAAATTCATACTACAATTAAAAGGTTTGAAATGTTACTAAGAATGCGAAGGTGACTCGGAAATGGAAAATCAAATTTAAGTTCAAAGGTCCTCCTTTTCACTACCAAGTCAGAGCGGCTTGCCGCCCAGCTTAGATGAGAATTTTACATACCTGATAACCTGACAAATTTCATCAGCACTAAGAGAGCACAGCCACCGCAAAAAATTTTTTCCGATTTTTTTCGCTCCGACATTCAATGTAAAAGGCGGACACGTTATGCTTTGATCGATAGTGGCCTCATATTTGATCCTAATATATGTTAATATTGTCTAAATCTGAACATAATTGGGAGTGGCTTCGATATACCCAAACATCTTGGGTAGATCATAGGCAAGTCCGAAAGACACACTATGGACGGAAATGGAAAAAAAGGGCCAAATTGGAAAGTTAAAATCACGCCCCACAGTCTTTACAAATAGAGACATTCAGCTGAAATTTTGCACAGATTCATATAGCTCCCATATAGACCGATCCACCGATTTAGGGTCTTAGGCCCATGAAAGCCAAATTTATCATCCGATTTTGTTGAAATTTGGGACAGCGAGTTGTGTTAGGCCCTTTGACATCCTTCGTGAATTTGGCCCAGATGGGTCCAGATTTGGATATAGCTGCCATATAGACCGATCATCCGATTTAGGGCCTTAGGCCCGTAAAAGCCTTATTTATTATGTGATATTGTTGAAATTTGGGACAATAAGGTGGTGGTCTTCTGCAATTGTTTCAAATCAAACTCGGAGCTCATTTGTGGGTTTTATCGAATTTTGGCCACATTTTCCCATTTCCGCCCATAGTATGACATGACGATTTTATGTCGTCTTCACAATTTTTTGGCCTCTTAACTCTTTACGTTTTTTTTCCTTTTAGGATATGAAGATTTTATATATATAAAGAGTGGTATATTTTTATTTTAATTTTTTTTTTTTTAAGAAAAAAATTCATTTAAATTTTTCGTTAGACAAAATTTTTTTAAAAGTTTGTCTTTAGCAAAAATTTTTGACACACGACGTCTTTTCAACAGATTTTGTTGGGCACCATGTCGGCTTAAAATGGAACCTGAATCCGAGGATAGTTCACTGCTTCTACAGGCCCCAGAATTTGAGGTCCCAATTTAAAAATGAAATAGAGTCCCAATAAATAGAACCAGTAAACTTTTCCTTTGACCCCCTTTATGAAACTCCTCCATTTTGGCAAACGAAATTAAGTCCCAAAATTAAGGTTTGGGGCGTTGTAATAATAGGCAGTATTTTTGAAAGTGTACAACATTGAAAACCTTGTATCGTTTGCATACAAATGGCTTCATGGGTGCATTTATTTAAGGGGTTGTCTCCATACAAATCGCTTTTTAGAGAAATAACTAATATTTGCTAATAAAAACAACTTCGCTTTCTTTTTCAACAATGGTCTGATTGAAAACGCTGCATTTCCGCTTTCATGCTTGTGTTTCGAAAAAGATTTTCCAAACACACACACACACATACATTTTTCTTTCCCAAGAGACTCGCTTTTAAGTTCTACACAAATAGAGAAAAATCAAAAGAATCGAGGAAAAGTTATAAAGGATGCCTTTAGTAGCCAGGCATGATGCTTTTATTGTAATATATAGTGACAAGTGGTGATAGTGTGGCGGCTTCATGGAGAGGGCGTGTCCAAACACAACCTCCCAAACATGGTGGCCCAGGACAAAAAGCAATCTCGCAAAACTAAGAAAACAAACTTTACTTTTGCTCTAAGTCTAAAGTTATTTTAAAGGACGTTTGGTTTACAAACTTTTTTTTACCAGCTTTGTAGCTAAACTAGGTCATTAGGCGATGTTGATTTTCTTCTGGCATGTCTGCATGTAGCATGTATGTATTTCTGTATGTTTGTATATGTTAGCCATATGTTTTTAACATTTTTTTCCAGATAGAGACTACTAGCCTCTATTCGTCTAGATACACAACAACATTCATTTCTAGAGGGCAGTGCTTGTGAAAACATTTTATTTTTCATAAACTCCAAACTTTATATAGTAGTGTAGGAATTTTTTTCTCTTTTTTTGCTGCTTAGAAAGAGAGCAGCAAAATTTAAACGAAAAAGGGGAAACCGAAGCTAAGTTTCAAGAAAATTGTTTTAAGTTTAAAGTGTTTCTCGAGTTCATATCACCTAAGAGTCCTTAGATGGTGGTGGTGCCCTATTAGATACAGAATCAACTTTATCCATGGCAGAAAAAACAAACCACACAAACCTCTACAGTCATCACTTTTTCTGTTAATTGTGGTCTCCAGTGCATTTGGTTTTTAGTTCTTCTTTTGTCTTCTCTCTACTTGCTGTAAAGTTTTCTGGTGGTTTCAAGTATACACTGAGTTTAGTTAATTAAAATTTAACATTTTTCGGTAATACGAGTAGGAATAACGTTGAAATTAATTTAGGGCAAATAACAGCAAGGAAAATAAACTTAAATTCTTAGACCAAGAGGATTACAAAATTTAAAAAAAAAAACTGAAAATTGCAAATTTGCCCAGTACGGAAAATTTATTAAATAAAAAAAATGACAAAAATCTCTCTCTATTATAGAAATAGATGCGTCAAGATATATTAAAACAATGAACTGTAAAGCCTCTACATGTTTATACCCACCACGGAAGAATAGGAGTATATTCGTTTTGTCATTCCGTATGTAACACACCGAAATATCTATTTCCGACCCTATAAAGTATATATATTTTTGATCGTCGTAAAAATCTAAGACCACATAGCCATGTGCGTTCGTTTGTCTGTTTACGCTAAAGTCTTTAAAAATAGAGATATTGAGCTGAAATTTTGCACAGATTCTTTTTTTGTCCTTAGGCAGCTTCTTCGAAGATGGGCTATATCAGATTCTTTTTTTGTCCTTAGGCAGCTTCTTCGAAGATGGGCTATATCGGCCCAGCCGAACTTAATGCCCTTTTAATTTGTTTAACTTGAAGCTGGAAGATTAAAGTTAAGCTAAGAAATAAGAATTGAAAAATAATAGGTTAGGTTAGGTTGAAAGGAGGGTGCAGATATTAATCCGCCCCATGCCACTATGGACATACACCTAAGTCAGTAATCGGCTTGTTGTGCGCTCTAAAACCTATAAACTAACCACTAAAAAGAAAACTTTAAGTAAGGAATTGCGTGCTACTTACAAAATCCTTAATTGTTTGTCAATACCACTCCCCTAAAATGGTTCACGTCTGGTATTATGTCTCCACCTAAGTGCCGGTATCTGTTAGTCCTATGTGTCCCGTTATGATACCAATAGCTATACTGACCTCCTTCTTACTTCCTTTCAGTAGTAGCCTCGTCTTCTCACGATCTGGATCCCCCATAGGATTTTCGCCGTCTTACCAACCGTTTCGCTATTCCACAATATTGCATGCGCATTCGTCTTCCACTCCCTTAACTTGGACTGCGTCGACCCGAAAGGCTTTGGGTTAACCAAGTTTATTGGCGGCAGTCCTCTTACCTTTACCGCCAAATCGTCTGCCCTTTCATTTCCCCTTACTCCGTTATGGCCCGGCATCCAACGGATTTTTGCCATCCTCAGAAAAGGTGTTAATCTCCTTCTTATACTCCAAGACTGTTCGTCACTTTACCGTCCTGGTTGTTATTGCCCTTATGGCAATTTTACTATCGGTAAAGATGTTCACACTCGACGGCCTCGCGTTAGCACCACACCACTTCACGCATTCCGTGATCGCCCGGATCTCCGCCTGCAGGATCGTATTATGGTCAGGCAGTCTAAAACAGATATTAGTCCCTGGGTTCTCAATGTAGACCCCCAGGCCCACTATGTCCCCTAGCTTTGATCCATCCGTGTAACATGATCTTCCAGATGGCAATACAAGGCTTCCGTCAATCCAAGACTGTGCCGATGGCAGCAATGCCTCGCACTCGACTTTAAGGTTCATCTCAGGTATCCGATCGGAAACCTCTTTCCTTTCTTCCAGGTTTCCTATCGTCGCCACGATTATACTGCGATGGTATGAGCTGCTCCCATCCTCAATTCATTCTCCCATCGCCTTAAGTCTCATAGTGGGTTGCTGCCTCTCATTTAATCCGTATGTCAATGGTGGGCGTGGTCCTCATCGCTCCACCTATGCCAGTCTTCTCTGGGTTAACATTGAGACCTCTGTGTCTAGCCCCGACATATGTCATATGCAAGACTTTTCGGCCCCCCTAGAAGTATTATAACATCTTCTGCGTAGCAGACGGGTTTAAATCCCTTCTCAGTCAGCATCCGTAATAGATCATTTATGATGGTCACCCACAGGAGTGGCGATAAAATGCCCCCCTGTGGCGTGTATGGTGCCACTTTCTCCCTTATATTCATGCTTAGTATATGGTTTATCCAGTCTCTAAGGACCGGGTCCACACGGTATTGGTCTAAGGATTGGATCAGTGTGTCGGTCCGCACATTCTTAAAATCCCCCTCGATGTCAATGCATACCGCCAGTGTGTACGTTTTGACATCGAAGGATTCTTCTATTTTATGCACAACTTCGAGCAGGGCAGTCTTCACCGACCTTCCTTTGACATAGGCATGCTGTTTGTATTTGAGCAGTTCGCTGAATGCCCTACTCTTTATCATGGTGTCAACAATACGTTCCATGGTTTTGAATAGAAAGGATGTAAGGCTTATGGGTCTGTAAGCCTTTGATGTCGCATAACTTGCCTTGCCGGGCTTGGGTATAAACACCACCCTTGCCTCCTACCAGGATTTCGGAGTACATGCAAGTCCTAGGCATGCTGTGAAAATTTTGGCCAGATGAGGCGCTAAATACTATGCCTCTTTCTGAAGTAACGCCGGAAATATTCCATTAGGTCCGGTAGACTTAAATGGTTTGAAGCTCCTCAAGGATTCCTTCACCATAAGTTCCGTAATTATAAACCCTCGATCAACGCCACTATTCCAAGATGCCGAGTCCGTGAGTCCCGTCATATCCTGTGGAAAGATAATAACTTTCTAAAAAAAAGGAAAAAAAAACTCGTCTCGAAAGAGCAAACGTAAATTTGCCCATGAACATTCAATAAAGGAACAGGTGCATACTTCTCATATATCAATGGGTACTGCCCAATTCAAGTTCGAGCTTAATGTTATGGGACCTCGTTTTTATAGTCAAATCTGAACGGCTTGCAAAAACAAAACTATCTTCCCCCTAACAGGCAGAAAAACCTGGCTCGACAGAGCACGTCCAGGATTTGAACCTGGACAGCGAGGGCACTATACGTCATTGTAGCGTTCGAAAACATTGACACGTCTTCCAAGGTGAGAAGCTGTGCGAGTAGTGTCGTTCTCACTTCGTAAATAAATATTCCCAATAACTTCGATGTTAATATGACCTACCTAGGTGATAGAGAAGCCTGCACCAAATTTTGCCCATGAACATTCCACTAAGGAACAGGGGCAAACTTCTCACATATCAATGAGTGCAGTCCGTTTCAAGTTAAAGCTCATGGATAAGTGGCTTCCTTTTTACAGCCGAGTCCGCACGGCGTGCCGCAGTGCGACATCTCTTTGGAGAGTAGTTTTACATGGCACAGTACCTCACAAATGTTGCCAGCATTAGGAGGGGAAAACCACCGATAAAATTTTTTTCTGATGGTCTCGCCAGGATTCAGGCGTTCAGCGTCATAGGCGGACATGCTAACCTCTGCGCTACGGTGTACTAAATGTTATGGTACTATATATTTAGTACTATAATTATAGTACCAAATTCAAATATGGACATATTTGGAAATTAACTGAAATTTGATTTTGATTGTTCAATAGAACGCCTTGTTTAAATCGACAGAGAAAACCAACCAAAAAAGAGTTTGTCTAAAGTTAACACCAATCACACCAAGAAATTGAATTATAAATTTTCTTATTATTGTGCCCGATATATTGAACACATTTGCGTTGCGTCTTCAATAACTTACACCATCAAATTCTTATCTTCTTAATACTCCCCAAAAAGTGCATTTCAAAATTAAGATATACCCCCCAAAAGTATGCAATATTCTTTATTAACCATATGTTACACCGCAAAATATCTCAACTGAACACAACAACAGCCAATAAAAACCTGTCAAAATAGTTGCAATAAATTTTTATGTTTTCTTGTGATGTACATATACGTTCCTTTTTTCTATTTCATCTCAATTCGTTGGATATTGAAGAAATAGCAAAACACTTTTGGAAACTATGTCATAAAAAAAAATATGTTACCCCCTTTGCTTTGAAAGTATCTTGACAGCTAGACCCTCTTCACTGAATGGAGATGGCAGTAAAGACTTAGTGAAGTAGCATGTTTCTGTTGCTGCTGCTCCTGGAGGATATGATGTTGTAAAAGATAATCATTCGAAAATGCTGCTGCTGCTGCAATACCTCGCTATTCCATCTTTTGCTGCACCATAGAAAGAAACAAGAGAAAAACTAGTCCGCGACGAAATGTTGTTTACGCGTTATCATGCCAATGTCTTTTTATACAATTCACCATAGGATACTAGTTCCACCATAGGATGGGGTACACTAAGTCATTCTGTTTGTAACTACTCGAAATATTCGTCTCAGACCCCATAAAGTTTATATATTTTTGATCGTCGTGACATTTTATATCGATCTAGCCATGTCCGTCCATCCGTCGGTCCGTCTGTCGAAAGCACGCTAACTTTCGATGGAGTAAAGCTAGGCGCTTTATTTTGTACAAATACTTTCTTAAGTGTAGGCCGGTTAGGATTGTAAATGGGCCCTATCGGTCCATGTTTTGGTATAGCTGCCATATAAACCGATCTTGGGTCTTGGCTTCATAAGCCTCTAGAGGGCGCAATTTGTATGGTTGAAATCGGTCCATAACCTGATATAGCTGCCACAAAAACCGATCTTGGGTCTTGACTTCTTGAGCCTCTAGAGGGCGCAATTCTTATACGATTGGAATGAAATTTTGTACGAAAGTTTTTAAGCAATTATTTGATGAATGGATATGTAGCATTCTTGATGGTACGAAATTGTACATATGATCATGAGGGTTTTGAAGTATACTCTAAAAAATCCTTCAAAATGACAACTTGATTCTCATTCTGAGGAATACAAAACATAAGCTATTATCACCTCGTCTCTGCAGTCAACTATTTGAAGATCACCTACTATTGGTCACCAACCTTGTAATCGAAAAGCTTTCATTGATATGATAAAGTTTTCTCTATTCCTTTAGTGGATGTCATTGAAGTTATATTATTTGAGTTAAATCCCTTAGAATTACTAAACCAAGTTTTATTTAAAAAAAATGTTTCTATTTTTTATATATGACCAAAATTTTAGTTGCTGAGACCATTATGCAACCACACTTTGCTATACTTTTGGATAACAGCAGCACAGCTGTCGAAGTGGTTTGGCGTTGGTGGTGGTAGTGGCAACAGCAGCGGCTACTTACGAGTACTACTACTTTTATTGCAACAACCACTTGTATTGATACTTTTATTGTTGCTGTCTTTTCATTGTTGCTACACCAACATCAGCAATGCTGGTGTTTTCACATTGCTTGGCCTGGCGCTGTTGTGCGGGGCTACATATCCACTGCCACTTCCAGTTCCCCCAAGATTTCTTGTTTCTTTTGCTGACTATTTAATTTTATGCAGCAGTTTTACAACTGTCATTCACTTGTTTTCATTGTTTAGTTCTGTTTTGCTACTGATGCTGCTGCTGATGTTGTTGGGTGCTGCTGTCACTGTTGTTCTTCTCCTGCTGTACTTTTTTTGTTCCTGCAAGTTGTCAATGTCTTGTTTTTTCCGCTTTTATAGAATTTCTTATTTTTCTACTAAAATTTTTTTTTTCTTTTCTCCTGAGGCACAACAAGGTAGTGCAAAGGGAATTCAAGTGTGCAAAAGGCAAAAACATTCTAAGTGAATCTAAATTATTTCATTTGCCTTTAACTACGAGGGGAATAGGGGAAATGCTAATTGAGATTTCTTTACTTCAAAGCTAAATGAATAGATTTTTTTAGAGGAGAAACCACTAACATTATTTTAATATAAAGAGCAAGGTATATGTTTCGGAGTTTAGTTTTAACAAAAATTCTTGGCATACTTTTAGGCAACCTTTAATTTTATTACAAGGAATTTGTTTATGTATAAATAAAAACCTTAAATTATTTTAAAAAAATTAAATGAAATTCTATTTTGATGTCTCTTATATTAGATGTGTACACAGAAATACAAAAAGTTGTTAATGAAAAGTGTAGAAATTGTCTTGAATTTGGCCCAATTTAAACAAAGTGTTAATGATCTTAAGAGAAGACAAATTGACAACCAGAACAATCGACCTTAAATCCCTTTAGACTGGTATAATGAAACAGTCTTAACTTCAACGCATAAAGAATTGTGGAAACCTGCTGGCACAACCGGCTCTTTTTCCGCCAATCCCTAATTGCATGTCACAGATTGATAAGTACTCCAAGCATAGCGGAATACAAATATCGCTTGTATTATTGACAGGATATCCATCACTGAAAATGTTTAAGGATGTTCTTGATATCTTGTCAGATTTTACCGAAGTGTATTCAATAGAATAGCAAGCATACCTAGTAAATTTGTGGAGAGTTCTATGTATACTCATTTGTTTGTTACGTATGGTACTTTGACCGCTATATTGAGTTTTACTTAAGACAGCATTATTTCTCTCTTATCGATAAATATATAGATTTGGATGGAGGTGATGTAGAAAATGCGCAAAACATGAAAATGTTGACTAATAAAATAAATATTTGAGCAACAAAAGATTTTAAATATCATATATGGAACAGCATCCGAGAGCCTGTTAAAAAAGATAATTGTTCGATGCAGAACAAAATAAATCTCTTATTGATACAACAAAACTCTGGCGCTTACTAACTTTCAAACTTAAGAGCATTATGGATGAGAACCTTGTAGTAACCCAAAAACACGAAGGTGAAAAAATTGGGGTCAATTGTACATGGAAGTGCGGCGGCTTAATATAAACCCTCCCAAAAGGGATATATAGAGCGATCATGTCCATATGGTATTCAAATTAAGGAAATTTTAGTTTAAAGAACATCAAACAGCTCCATTCTTAAATGTAAATATATACCGAACATAGAAGTTTGGGGCTCATATAAAGGCTTCAAAGGTACAGTTCGAATTTGACATTAAATTTGGCTATAATAGACTTGAGGGCCGCCCGGACGACAAAACCTCAATTAAATATATGAGATATCCCAGGGAATTGTAAAACGGTCGACCTTGAAAACTGGAATCTGTTGGTGTGCCTCCAGCGACATGTAAGCTAAGTCTTCAGGATCAGACCCGCAGTTCAACTAATGATAGATGGTCACAAAGGGGGGGCTGTGAGCATTCCAATATAATTTGGCCTAAACTAGACTTGAAGAGGTCTACCGCTTTGCTGTCACGGGCTAGAACAGACGTCTCAGTCATTGTGTCCGTCATGACAAGTTACTGTTTGATCGGAAAACATGCTGACTGACTGAAAATTGCCAGTGACGACTTTTGCCCAAGCTGTGAGACCATCGAGGAAGAACCTACTATAGAACATCTGCTGTGTGTGTGTCCCGCACTGGCAGTTAGAAGGAGTTCCAGTTCTCATTTCTTTCTTGTCTGATTTAGCGGTTGTGAACATATGCAAGTTGTTGGGCTTTTTAAAGCGATCTGGATGGTTCAACGGTAGGAACTAGATGCCATCTTCCTTCTACTGCTTCTGTGGTATCACAATGGACGAAAACGTCTAAGTGAGTCTGATAGCAGTGCCCTTTTTACCTAACCTTAAAGACGTGGAAGGGTCAAGTACGAATCTGAATTGTGTGTCCTAGTATCTTAAGGCCGCTTAACAGCCCACCCAAAACAACCTAATCGGACAAGTAGACCGATCACGACAATTAGGGGCTAAAATGACAGTATTTCAGGAGTAGATTAGAGATCTAAGCTGCTGGTAGTCGCCCCATGTCCAAAAACCTCCCGAGGCGACAGGTATTCAAATGAAACGTTTTTGCAAGTAGAGGACGAAGATGACATTCACACTCGGGGTCAAGTGTTCGCCCATCCAACTCCTCTTAAACGGACAAGTACAACAGTCTATGGGTCTAAAATGTAATGTTCTCCGACATCCGAAGGTGGATGTAATTATCTAGGGCGACCTCTTTTCACTTAAAATTCCTAAGCGTAAATGTTATTATGGAGGAATAGGGACTCTAATGAGCCTAAACATTTTTATGTGGTGGGTGGTTACGGTTAGGCTCTACATGGCTCAAGAGGGTTCCATTTACTTGATGTCACTCTCAAACAAGTCACTTTCACTTTGACATCAAGTAGAACAGAGCACATCTCATTTAATGTCAGCACTTCCTTTATCGTCCAACAATTCGCCAACTGCTCAAGTGAAGACGTACATGCATACCAAAGTTCTTCTTCCGTTGTCAAGAGAGCAAACCTAGTTTTCTTGGCTGTTGGCGTTGGCGGTGGTGATGACCATAGTGTCCAATGAAATTAACACAAAATTTCCGGTGTATATTTCCAACTGTCATTATGCTGTCCCTAAGATTTTGGCTTTGGATCGAATGCTTCGCACATCCATTGAAACCCAACATTATAGTTCAACCCCTTATCTTTCAATGCAGCAGAACAAATGACCGATGTCAGTTGTGCTGGTAAAGAGGGCAGTGCTGTCAAACGGTCATCATTTAACATACGTATGTTATATGAAGAATTTTGTTCGCCCTTTCTTTTTTTCCTTTCTAAAAGTCCCTGGGAATATTTTTTTTCTTTTGGTTGAAGATATCAAAACAAAGAAAAGAAAAACAGTTAATGCGCCATTTCCGCTGACTTTTGCACATGTTTCGTGGCACTTTTATTTCGTTTATCGCAAAGTTGTATCGTCCTCCTTTTTCATTCTAATTAAAATAATTTTATATTTTCGTTTATTTTGCCTTTTTTAGGGATTCCCTTTGGCTAAATTCAAAAGTATTTATTTACTGAGTGATGGAATGTCCTAGGGGTCTTTTTTGGTTTCATTTTCTGTGAGTGCTATCCGTAGGGAGAGACAGTTGCTTAGGGAGTGACGATTTGTTATTTGTTGACACAAGGAGGAAACCTTATAAGAGAATTGTAGGTGAATTTTTTGGTTCACTTAGGGTCAGTGAATGTAATGGAGTTTCTTAGCCGATTTTAGAGTTGAGAGAGAGTAGTTTCAATATATGAAATATTTGTAAGGCTTTTGTAATGTATACGAGTACATTGTAGAGCTGGAAAAATATCGATGGCACTATCAATATTTTATTTTTTGACTGAATATCGACTGATATTCTTCCGATGGATACTATCGCAAAAGTTAAATTTTTCCAAACCTAAACAAAAATAAGCAATCCGACACTGAATGTTTCTTTTAAGATACATTGCGCCTATAGAGGGTGCAATTTTCATCCGATTAGACTAACATTTTCTACAATGATTTTTCTCATGACTTACAACTGACTTTATTAACCTTGAAATTATTTGTTTTGTGCGTTGATATCGCTTCTAGATAAATCGATCTCCTGATTCTGATAGGAAATTAACGATAGGTTCGATACTATCGACAGTTATTATTAAAACTATCGAAAATTGCGGTTATCGATAGTTTGACAGCTCTAGTACATTGAAGCTATAGACCTTTATAGTGAACTACAATAAAAAATTGGAGCACATACTATGTATAGTACAATACATAAACATTTTGGAAAATTAAATTTTTTATAAAACCACGCTGCTTTAATTTTCCTAAAATTATTTTTTAAACTAAATCTTAGGTTGCAAAAATTTGTTTGGAAATATAACCACAGTTGGAACAAAATCATTTCGGCCTTAGTAATTTGTTTTATTCACCTCTGTAGAAAAAAGAACATACTGAATTTGTAAACACAAAACTTAGAGAATCCTTAAAATAGGTTTATTTGACAGATCCATAAAGGTAATCTGCCAAATAAACTTATTTCAAATCTACAATAATTTTTGTGGATATCGGTTTTTGAGTTTAAAGTCATATGACGAGGATTCATAAAATTCATCGAAATTTCTATGCGTATAAATGTTTCGGCAGCTTTAAAAGATTCCTACAACAAACTAGCTTTAAAGAAATTCCACAATGCTAAAAAGTAGGCTCCTTATACTATTACTATAGGATAAACAAACTTGAGGACTTTTTATTCTTTAGGGGCATTACATCATACAACAGAAAGCATATTGACTCACCACAAAATAGAAAAATATAAGTGCTTACCTGAAATGGAAAAAAGAAGAATAGAATTTGTTAATATTTGCTAAAAGTTCATAAGCATAAAAAATGGAGAACGTTTTTCTGCAATAGTATACAGCAAAAATGAGTTATATCTCTTTTTATACCGCCCATAATTGATACGAGTATAATAAAATATTGATTTGAAACTTAACAAAGCATAAATTTTCTTCATCGTCTTGACATTCTGAGTCAATTAAGCAATGCCCGCCTGTCTGTCTGTCGAAGCACGCTAACTTTCAAAGGAGCAAATTTAGGCGCTTGAAATTCGCACAATTACTTCCTATTAACGAGGTCGGTTATGATTGTAAATGGCCCATATCGGTTCATGTTTTGATATAGCTGCCATGTAAACCGATCTCCCGATTATAATTATATGCCCCCTAGAGGGCGTAAGTCTTATTCGAATAGAAAATTTTGCGCTGTGACTTATCTTATGACCTACAACATATGTGCCAAGTATGGCTTGAATGGAACTAAAACCTGGAATAGCTCTCATGTAAACCGATTTCCCTATTATATTTCTTGAGTCCCTAGAGGACGCAGTTCTTTTCCTTCTCCTATGAGCTCCAATGTACGTACCAGGTATGGCCTGAAATAGCTCCCATTTAAACCAATCTTCTGATTTGACTACTTGAGCGCCTAGAGGGTGGAGTTTCTGTCTGACTTAGCTGAAATTTTGCTTAACGACTTCCACAATCTTCAGCATACGTGCCATATATGGCCTGTACCTCTCCACTTGACGTCATAAGCCCCTGGAAACCGCAAATGTTGTTCTATTTTCCTATTATATTCTTCTCTTAAGCTTCTGTAAGACACAATTCATGTCTAACTTCGCTGAAATTTTGCACAATTACTTCTACTATGACCTCCAACATCCAAAAATGGTACGGCCCGAATCGGTTCATAACCTGAGATAGCTCCAATAACATGGCAATTTTTATCTTTTATTCTTCGTTTGCCTACAAAAGAACTTGACAAATGCTATACATGATGGAGATTCGGACTGGCCGAACTTGGCGCGCTTTTACTTGTGGGGTATACTAATTTCGTCATTCTGTATGTAACACCTCGACCCCATAAAATATATATATATTCTTGATCGTCATGTAATTTTAAGTCGATCCAGCCATGTCCGTCCGTCTGTCCGTCCGTTCATTCGTCTGTCCATCCGTCCCTCCATATTTCCGTCCGTCCGCCCGTCCGTCGTCTGTCAAAAGCACGCCAACTTTCTAAGGAGTACAGCTAGCCGCTTGAATTTTGCACAATTAATTTTTATAAGTGTAGGTCGGTTGGGATTGTAAATGGGCCAAATCGGTCCATGTTTTGATATAGCTGCCATATAAGCCGATCTTGGGTCTTGACTTCTTGAGCCTCTAGAGGACGCAATTCTCATCCAATTTGGAAAAATTTTTATGCTACGGCTTCTCTAATGATCTTCAACATACGTGTTTGATATGGTCTGAATCGATCAATAGCTTGATACAGCTCCCATATAAACCTATCTCCCGATTTTGCTTCTTGAGCCCCTACAAGGCGCGATTCTTATCCGAATGAACTGAAATATTACACAATGACTTCTACAATGTTCTGCATTCATTTATGGTTCGTACACATAGAACTCGACAAATTCGATCCATGGTGGAGGGTATATAAGATTCGGCCCGGCCGAACTTAGCACGCTCTTATTTGTTTTTGCTTGTTATTGGACAGAACTTAGTTGTTTTTTTTATGTGATGTGTTTAAAATTTCTCTTTCTCTCTCTCTCAAAGATATTTCTTGAAATGGAAAAGGAAAGCCATGGGATAGATACCCTCTATCAACAATTGTGCTACCAGTTTCCTGGTAAATGGAAGGAGTTTGATTTCATACTAGCTACCGTTCATATCCCTCGATCTACTCTAGTCATATAAACGTCATCTCTAAGATCATCTGCGTCGGCTGAGTTGATTTTGACATTTGTCCCTCAGATTTACCATAACATCATTTGTCTAGCAGTCCGATTCAAAGAATTCCTGACGTAATGCGACTGAGTCAAAGTATATATTTTATCACAGCTACAATGGTGCAGGGATAGGTTGGGTTTTGAAAATAAATTCAATTTAGCTTACCAATTTCATTTCATGAATCTCAACTAGATTCATTGGAATGCACTACATCTAACTTCGGACGTCGTGGCGGCACGGGTTATCGTTAACCGATCTCCATAATGTTTCGTATTTTTCCTATTGGGCTCAAAAGGAAAAAAATGGAGGATATGCGTTTTTCTACTTAGCTGGGGATAGCAGGGGACGGTGTAATACTCGTATACATATACCCGAGATGATGAAAATCAAAAGTTCGATTGGGAACTTACGAACTTTATGCATTTTTACTTGTTTTTAATTCACAAATAATACATAGATATATCTCTTGGTGTCTTTAAAGCATTACAAAAGCAAATGTTGCGTTTCTTTTTCGAGACAAAGTGGCTTAACACATGGTAACAGTTTTGTATGCCATAATTCTATTTAATTGGATTTTAGGCTTAAAAATTGTGACCTAAGCCGACATGTGTGGTAGCATTATCGTTCGGTAGAAAAACATTTAAACAATCTCGTTTTATTGGAAATAAATTGCATTGATTTCATATCGGTCGCTTACTAACGACTTATGAAGACCACAAACAAAGAACAGGATATATGCCATCTCGAATGGGAGGACATGGCCAAAACGGATATTGGACAGTGAGGTCGTTTGTCTCAAATAATGTACAGCATTTTGATACAGGACATGCCGTCAAAGCATACAATCATAATATATCGACCACACAAACAAAAAAAAAAAAAAGAACGATAAAGACACCAACCATCTAAGGCAAAAGAAGCCACTTATCAATTCTTGTCACATTTTAACGCTTCAGCACACATTCAAGCAAACTCGCATACAAACACATGCATACAAGTAGACGCATACATGCACAGAATAATACGATAACAATAAAACTGTCAATTTAACAAATAAATGTTGTCATTATTGGTGTTTATAAACTCTTTTAAATATTGACCTTTTTTTCGAAAAAGAGCTTCTTTGTACAGCCGACCAAACCATCAAAGGCACATTTATTAAACATATTTTATGCTACGCATTTATATGCCATCAAAGATTTCCGCACAATTTGATAACCAAACGAAACGCAAACAAATTGCAAATAAATATCAGCAACAACGAAAAGGAAGATTTCCCACTCACTAACAATCTCATCTAAATATAAATAGTCGGTCATTAACCCTTTACGAACTTCAGAACACCCCACCCACTACACACACACACACACAGCCCTACACATTCAAACATATGCCTCTCGTTTTAAGTTCAAATTCAGATCACTCCTTACACAAAGTACTCTTGTATTGGTTTTTCTCTTATAAATTTTTCTTTTTCGGTTGAGATTTGAATTGCTTGGCATGGCATGTTTAAGGGTTAATGGAGAAGAAACCAATTTATGCGGAAAACATTTTTAATAAAATGTTATAAAGAACCATCCGCGCACCCACAAAACTTACCCAGAAACAATGGCAATATACATGTATGTTAAGGGTTTTTGAACTCCTGCCAGCGAAAAGAGAAATATGAAGAAGAGCCTCTTGCCATCAGCAAGACACAATATACATACATACATATGCTTGTGAATGTGTGGTTGTAAAAGGATTCATTCATATCTTTGTTGTATGGTTTTTTTTTGTTTGCTGTGCCCAAACACTCAGCCATACTCATCCATTTATGTATGGCATTGGGTGAGAGTGTTTTTGTGTAGGTGTGCGTACTTATATTTGCTTGGCGTAAAAGGGATATAGGTTAAAGAACCCTTTATAGCGGTCCTTTGGAGAACAGTGTTTTACGTAAATGGTGATGTGAACAAAAGAATTATTTAAACCGTGGCTATCTAGTTCTGTGAGCTGACCTTAAGTTAGCGGTCACTTTAATGAAAGACATTGCCTAGCGCTAACAAACGTCTTTCAATGCCGATTTTTAAAAATATTCCGCCAATCATTTTGCAAGTTTTTCCCGTAAAAATCTAAGACGATCTAGCCATGTCCGTCCTTCTGTGTGCTGAAATCACGTTATAATCTTTTCAAATAGAGATATTGAGCTGAAACTTTGCACAGATTCTTTTTTGTCTATAAGCAGGTTAAGTTCGAAGCTGGGCTATATCGGACTATATTTTGATATAGCCCCCATATAGACCGATCCGCCGATTTAGGGTCTAAGGCCCATAAAAGCCACATTTATTGTCCGATTTTGCTGAAATTTGGGACAGTGAGTTGTGTTAGACCACTCGAAATTCTTCTTCAATTTGGCGCAGATCGGTCTAGTTTTGGTTATAGCTGCCATATAGACCGATTTCTCAATTTAAGGTTTTGGATCCATAAAAGGCGCAGTTATTTTCCAATTTCGTCGAAATTTGGGACAGTGAGTTGTGTTAGGGTCGTCGACATCACTCTTAAATTTGGCTCAGATCGGTCCAGATTTGGATATAGCTGCCATATAGACAGATCTCTCGATTTAGGGTTATAGGCCATAAAAGGAGCATTTATTGTCCGATTTCGCCAAAATTTAGGACAGTGAGTTGTGTTAGGCCCTTCAACATTATTCTTCAATTTGATCCAGAAGGGTTCAAATTTGGATATAGCTGCCATATAGACCGATCTCTCCACATAAAATATTGGCCCCATAAAAGGCGCATTTCGATTTCGCTGAAATTTGACACAGTGACTTATGTTAGGCTTTTCGGCATCAGTGTCTTATATTTGGTCAGATCGGTCTATATTTGGATATAGCCACCAAAAAGACCAATATTTTGTTCTACAGAATTGAACAATGACTTGTACTTATTAGACAACTCAATATCCGTGCCGAATTTGGTCCAAACTGGACCATATTTCGATAAAACTGCTATGGGGCAAAATTATGCAATTTTCACCGGATTATGACGAAAGATGGTTTAGATATATACCCGAGGTGGAGGATATCCTTTTTAGTTGTTGATGTACAATTTTGGCATTCCTCATTTTATACCCACCAGTATGGGATGGGCGTATACTAATCTAGTCATTCCATTTGTAAAATCTCGAAATATTCGTCTGGGACTCTATAAAGTATATATATTCTGATCGTCTCGACGTTCTGAGTCGATCTAGAAAAGTCCGTCCGTCCAACCGTCTATCGAAATTACGATAGCGGTCGAACGCGTAAAGCCGATTGAAATTTTGCACAGATACTTAATACTGATGTATGTCGTTGGGGATTGCAAATGGACCATATCGGTAAAGATTTAGACATGGTTCCCATATAAACCGATTTCCCGATTTGAATTCTTAAGCCCCTGGAAGCCGCAATTTTTGTCCGATTTGGCTTAAAATTTGCACATAGTGTTCTGTTAAAAGTTCCAACATCTGTGCGAAGTACAGCCAAAATCGGTCTATAACCTGATATAGCCCACATAAAAACCGATTTTAGATCCTTCAAAATTTGAAATATTGATCTGAAATTTTGAACAGATTGAGGTCTTAAGTTCATACAAACCGCATTTACTGTCAGATTTCGATGAAATTTGAAACAGCGAATTGCACTAGGCTCTTGATATCCGAACCAAATAGAATATATATCAGACCATATTCGAATATATGTGCCATATTAACCGATCTGCCGATTTAGGTTCTTAGGCTCGTAACAGCCACATGTATTGCCTGAATTGCTAAAATTTGCAATAGAGGGTTGCACTAGGGTTCCCTATAGCTAAAAGAATTTGGACAACCATATTTGGATATAGCTGCCATTTAGACCGGTCTCCCGACATAGATCCTTTAGCCCATAGAGTTCGAATTTTCCCACAAATTTTGCTGAAATTTTTTATAGTGTGTTTTATTAGACTTCTCAATAACCCTGTCTAGTTTGGTCAAGATCGGATCATATAGGAATTTTGATGGCATATAGACCAATAAACGGTTTTGGAATATTGAGTAGGTGTAAGGCATTTTTTACCCGATTTTGCAGAAATTTAAAACAGTGTTTAGAAAAGTGAGTAGTTTTGGTTTCCTTTACATCCCTACCCGATAGAGAACAGTTCTTTGGTTAACAAATAAGTAACTATCCACTGTGGGGGGCATCCAAACTTCAGCACGAACGAACTTAATGAACTTTTACATGTAAAGACTTTAGCATTATCTTCCAGACTTAGTTAGTGACTCCATGGAAATGGTTGTTATGGAAAATTCTTCTTTAAAGACTTTTCGCATCGTTTTCACACACTGTACATCAGATCCTACTTACGACCAAGGATTTCTTTGGCAAGTCGTAACATACAAACATTTCCTACACATTTATAAAACATATACGATACCATAAAGTTTGTGTATAGTAAAGCATAAATTATTGGCATATGTTATATTTGCTGCCGCCGCCAACGCTAGCGTTTTTAACCCCTGCCCCACCCTTTTTGAGTTCATTCCATTTTTAAGAGAGAGTGTGTTAGTGTGCATGAGTGAGTGATCCAAGAGAGTGTGTTAAATATAAGCCTTTTGTTTAGCCGAATTTAGTAGTTTCCTTTTTGGTTAGGGCATAGCACAAGCTGTCTTCCTTGAAGTCGTCTCCTTTTCTTTTCTTTTTGTTTTTTGTTTCTTTTTTTTTTTTTGTTGAGAAAGTATGAAAAGATATTGAAACTTTTCTTTTGTTTTTTCCATTCACAGACTATACTGCCGATCCGTGTCTTTTTGTGGGTCTTTTGTATTAGAGTGGAAGTATCTTAGCAACCAACCCTTTTTGTTTTGGCCTTTTCTTATGTTATTGCCGCTTGTTGTTGTTGTTGTATTTACTGTCGCTACTGCTGTGTTTTTTTGTTTGCTCTATCAAGCGTAATTCCATTGAATATATTTGTCTTTATTAGAAGATTAAATTGGACCTTCTAGTCTCTCTCTCGCTTTATCTCCCACCATCGTCGGCTTTTCGTCATGGTGAAACAAGTGAAATTTATAATAAACATTTTGTAAAAGATATACTAAGCCCGACAAGTCGTCGGTGTCATCTTCAGTGCCCATTCAATAACCATTCATTCACCTTTGCTACTGTTCAACAAATTTTGTATGAAAAAATTTTGTTGCAGTTACAGCACGATTGGCGACGGCAGCACTGTAGAGGGTAGTCGACTTTATTAGCCTAAATTTTTTGTTCTAAGAATTTTATTCACCTAAGCACATATTTTTTGTGTGTATGAGAAAGAACTTTTCTTTCCCACATAAAAGACGAAAGTAGTGTATGGGAATTTTGATAGGTATTTTGCCTTTGTCTGTGATTGGGGAAGGGTTGATTGAAGTCAATTGTAACTAATCGATATATGTGATGTTCCCCAAATTGAGTTAATATTCAAATACTGAAAATATTTGAAAACATTTTTGGGGATCACATAAATATCAATGGAAAATGTTATGTTAAATATTTGATAAACATGCGCTTACATAGCAAAGGTAAAGTAATAACTAAGGAATTGACTGACAAATTCCAAACTAAGCAAATTGGTTATGTTATTTGACTTTAAGTCATAATTTGTGAGAATTATTTTTTGAACTTAGAGTAACATGTCTTGAAAAAGCATATTGTGAGTTACTTAACAAATATTCTGTCATAGCCAATTAAAGAAAGTAAAGTAAGTTACTTAAAAAACCCGGAAATGTCTTTCTTTTTATACCCTCCACCATAGGATGGGGGTATACTAATTTCGTCATTCTGTGTGTAACACCTCGAAATATGCGTCTAAGACCCCATAAAGTATATATATTCTTGATCGTCATGTCATTTTAAGTCGATAGCCATGTCCGTCCGTCAGTCTGTCGAAAGCACGTTAACTTTCGACTTGAAATTTTGAACAAATACTTTTTATTATTGCAATACCAACCGACGTTGGTATTGCAAATGGGCTAAATCGGTCCATGTTTTGATATAGCTGCCATATAAACCGATCTTGGGTCTTCACTTCTTGAGCACTTCCAACAACTATGCTAAGTATGGTTTAAATCGGTCCATGTCTTGAAATAGCTGCCTTATAAGCCAATCTTGGGTCTTGACTTCTTAAGCCTCTACAGGGCGCAATTCCTATCCGATTTAACTGAAATTTTGCACAAAGTGTTTTGGTAGCACTTCCAAGCTAAGTATGGTTTAAATCGGTTCATAATCTGGTATAGCTGTCATATAAATCGATCTTGTATCTTGATTTATTGAGCCAATAGAGCGCGCAATTTTCATCCGATTTGGCTGAAATTTTGCATGAGATGTTTTGTTTTGACTTCCAATAACTATGTTAAGTATGGCGTAAATCTGCATACAACTTGATATAGCTGCTATATAAACCGATCTGGGATCTTGACTTCTTGAACCTCTAGAGGGCGCAATTCTCATCCGATTTGGCTGAAATTTTGTACAACAGCTTCTCTCATGACCTTCAATATATGTGTCTAAAATGGTCTGAATCGATCAATAGCTTGATACAGCTCCCACATGAACCTATCTCCCGATTTTGCTTCTTGAGCCCCTACAAGGGGCAATTCTTATCCGAATGAACTGAAATATTACACAATGTTCTGCATTCATTTATGGTCCAAGTCGGACTATAACTTGATATAGCTCCAATAGCATAACAGTTTATATTCAATATTCTTTGTTTGTCTAAAAAGAGATACCGAGCATAGAACTCGACAAATGCGATCAATGGTGGAGGGTATATAAGATTCGGCCCGGCCGAACATAGCACGCTCTTACTTGTTATACCTACCAGCGATGGACGAGGTATATTCATTTTGTCATTCCGTTTGCAACACATCGAAATATCCATTTCCGACCCTACAAAGTGTATATGTTCTTGATCGTCGTAAAAATCTAAGACGATCGAGCCATGTCCGTCCGTCTGTCTGTTGAAATCACGCTACAGTTCTTAAAAATAGAGATATGGAGCACAGATTTTTTTTGTTCATAAGCAGGTTGAGTTCAAAGATGGGCTATATCGGACTATATCTTGATTTAGCTCCCATGTAGAGCGGTCTGCCGATTTAGGGTTTTAGGCCCATAAAGCCACATTTATTATCCGATTTTGTTGAAATTTGGCACAGTGAGTTGCGTTAGGCCCTTCGACATCTTTCTTTAATTTGGCTTCGGTCGGTTCAGATTTGGATATAGGTGCCATATAGACCGATCTCTCGATTTAAGGTCTTGCGGCTATAAAAGGCGCATTTATTGCCCGATTTTGCCAAAATTTGGAAGAGTGAGATGTTTTGGGCCTTTCGACATCATTCTTCAATTTGGCCCAGATTGGTCCAGATTTGGATATAGCTGCCATATAGACCAATCTCTTGATTAAAGGTTTTGAGCCCATAAAACGCTCATTTATTGTCCGATATCGCCGAAATTCGGGATAGTAAGTAAAGTTAAACCCCTCGTCATGCTTTTGCAATATAGTACAGATCGGTCCAGATTTGGATATTGCTGTAATATAGACCGATCTCTCGATTTAAGGCTTTAAGCCCGTAAAAGCCGCATATTGTGTTGTGTTAGGCCTTTCGATATCTTTCGACAAATTGGGCCAGAACGGTCTAGATTTGAATATAGCTGCCATATAGACCGATCTCTCGGCTTAAGATTTTGGGCCCATAAAAGGCGCATTTATTGTCCGATTTCGCCGAAATTTGAAACTGTATGCAGTTCTGCGCCCTTCGACATTCTTCTTCAATTTGGATCAGGTCGTCTCAGATTTGGATATAGCTGCCATATAGACCGATTTTTATACCCTCTACCATAGGATGGGGGGTATACTAATTTCGTCATTCTGTTTGTAACTACTTGAAATATTCGTCTGAGACCCCATAAAGTATATATATTCTTGATCGTCGTGACATTTTATGTCGATCTAGCCTTGTCCGTCCGTCTGTCCGTCCGTCCGTCTGTCTGTCGAAAGCACGCTAACTTCCGAAGGAGTAAAGCTAGCCGCTTGAAATTTTGCACAAATACTTCTTATTAGTGTAGGGCGGTTGGTATTGTAAATGGGACATATCGGTCCATGTGTTGATATAGCTGCCATTAAAACCGATCTTGGGTCTTGACTTCTTGAGCCTCTAGAGGGCGCAACTAACTTTCTTTATGATATCCCACAACTGTGCCAAGTATGGTTCAAATCGGTCCATAACCTGAAGTAGCTGCCATATAAACCGATCTTGGGTCTTGACTTCTTCAGCCTCTAGAGGGCGCAATTCTTATCCGATTGGAATGAAATTTTGCACGACGTGTTTTGTTATGATATACAACAACTCTGCCAAGTATGGTTCAAATCGGTTTTAACCTGATATAGCTATCATTCAACCCGATATGGGATCTTGACTGCTTGAGCCTCTAGAGGTCGCAATTATTATCCGATTTGCCTGAAATTTTGTACGACGGATTCTCTCATGACCATCAACATACATACTTATTATGGTCTGAACCGGTCTATAGCCCCGATACAGCTCCCATATAAATCGATCTCTCTATTTTGCTTCTTGAGCCCCCAAAGGGCGCAATTCTTATTCGAATCGGCTGACATTTTACACAGGTCTCCAACATATAATTCTATTGTGGTCCAAACCGGTTCATATCTTGATATCGCTCTAATAGCAGAGCAAATCTTTTCTTATATTCTGTTTTGCCTAAGAAGAGATGCCGGAAAAAGAAACGACAAATGCGATCCATGGTGGAGGGTATAAAGGATTCGGCCCGGCCGAACTTATTTTGCCTAAGAAGAGATGCCGGGAAAAGAACTCGACAAATGCGATCCATGGTGGAGGGTATATAAGATTCGGCCCGACCGAACTTAGCACGCTTTTACTTGTTCGATTTAAGGATTTGGGGCCATAAAAGGCCCATTTATAATCCGATGTCACTGAAATTGGACACAGTGACTTATGTTAGGCTTTTCGACATCTGCTTCGTATTTGGTTCAGATTGGTTTTACTGCTAAAAAGAGCAATATCTTGTTATTGAATTGAACAATGGCTTATACTTATTAGTATTTGATCCAAATCGGAACATATTTTGATATATGCTATGGGACATAAGGTATGCATTTTTCATCGGATTTTGAAGAAAGGTGGTTTACATATATACCCGAGGTGGTGGGTATCCAAAGTTAAGTTAAGAACTTAGTGCCTTTTTACTTGTTAATCCTAGAACATTTTAATGATTTGTTATAGTATGGAATGTCAAATAGAACATCTTAGGCTAAATTATGTCGGATGAAAGATATATGTATGTTATATGGCAGCTATATGTAAATCAGGACTGATTTTATACAAAATCAAAAGCGTTCGTACTTCGGACAAAAAAGTGATTTGTGCAAATTTTGATGGCAATAGGACACCAAATGCGACATGTACCTTGATCACAAAAATGTGGGGACAAAAAGACGAACCTAGTTAAATCGAATCAAGAAGTGATTCTAAGTCAATCGGTATACATATCCATGGGTCCAGTTCTTCTCCTTCTGAGCGCTACAAACAAATGCATAATGTTATAACACCCTATACCACGGCTGTAGTATAGGGTATAAAAAGGTTGTAATTTGTTGAATTACCTTTTCTTCTAGATTGTCCATCAGTTCTATTATAAATTAAGAATTTCAATTTGGCAACAGCCGTTTAAACAAAGTCAGATTCCTTCTACTCCAGGTTCTACAGATTTGCAACAAAAGATGGTAGAAATTCCTCGGCAACAAAGGTCATTTGAGAACAAACAATTATATAATTAATAATTACTGACCACAATGCATTCGTTGGCATTGTGTACCAATAAACCCATAACCCAGCTCAAATTCCCTTACCAATCACAATCAGTTTTGATATTTGTTCAGAGAATTTTCCCAAAAATCAGACAAATAGATAAAGGTACAAAAAACATAAGAAGGCTAACCATAAACCATTATCATGCAATAAGTCATCTTAAGGCTAGAAACTCGGTTGCCATTCAATAAAGGCGACACAAAACCACAAGAATCGTAAAGGAATAGGAAAAAAATCTTATCTATCTTTTCTTACTATGTGTTTTTTTTTTGCTGGTGCTGGAAAAGAAACTTTGACAAAACCTCAAAACAAGAAGGGAAAACTGCCCGCAGAAAAGGACACAAATAGGAGTAGTTGGTAGTGGTGGCGGTTGATAATGTTGCTGCCCAGAACACGTATTGAATGGTTGTGACATTTTAGCTTCTAACAAAAAAAGAAAAACTGAAAGAAAACCTCAACGACAAACGAAAAACGTGAATCAAAACTGAAACTTAAAAGAAACTTCTGTAGAGCAAACAAGAGCTAAAAAAAAGCAAAGCAAACAAGGCAAACGCTTGAATGTTCGGACGGATGGACAAACATAGGGAACTAACATTGTTTTGTCGGTCCAGATAGCCTAACCATTCATGATCATAAATGTGTCCTAAGGATAATGATGTTCGACAGTCCAGACCAATGTATAGGCTACAGTGGAAACTATGTTATAATAATCCTAACACTATTTGTAACCAAAATCTAGATAGATGTATCTACGGGAAGGTCAAGGCGAATGGCTTTTACATTGAATAATTCTTAGTTATTATACTCTCGTCGAAAATTTTTAGAAATTTTAATTAAAATTGTTACAAAACATGCATTTTTCTAAAAATTTAAAAAAAATTAAATTTTATATATTGAGCCAGATTTTGTCCAGCTTTATGTCACACTAAATAGTGGGGTGGGATGAACAAAAAATTAAAAAAACCTGTTTTTACCATTGGACCGCTCACAAACTGGTGCGTAGATGGACGTATGTTAATCTTGTGTGGCAATTAAACTGATGAGAACCTTGATCGGTTCGAAATCGCGGTAACTAAAGACAGCCGGCCAGCATTTTCATACTTCAATTTGCTATCGTAAATTTTTTCTATTTTCCAAACATTTAAATTTTCACTCTCCCTTCAATTGACCACTGTTCGAATAACAAACAAAAATCTCAATTCTTTCAAGAATAGTAGATGGAGAATAACTCCAAGACGTAACTAAACGCAAATATCAAATAAATGAAAAACTTAACTTGTTCGCAAAAATATATAGATTTCAGCAAAGTGCAACGGGATGGATGACCGCACGACGAATGGCTAGCTTTAAAAGTTGTCTGTTTGCTTTTCAAATGGCCCAAAAGACAAAACTGAACTGTTGTACAAACGACTGTGTTTTGGTCATTGGCTTTATGCATGCATGGCATAGCATGGAATACCTTTTCGTACAAATATACTAAAAACAAATTCTTGGACTTTTTTTGGATTCTGTTGGTTTTATTTTTTTTTCTTTCCACAAACCAAGCTAAAAATCATTTAAAACTTGTTTTCCAGGAGTCGTCCAGTACTTGGATGGCTCGTAAAACGAACGAAGCAAAATACAGAGTAAAAAAACGTCCACACCAAATCGATACAAACTTGAGTGCAGACTACATTTATGCTACGCTTTAGTTTGTGCTTAGCCAGATTTATGTTTTCCTGCTTGACTGCATGAACCTGACTGCGGCAGGAGGACGACAGAAGGCAGTCCCCACACATGAAACCACCGGAATGCAAGGCGTTCAGCAAAAGAGCAACAGCAGCAATGAAGAAACGCACTCAAAAATGCTGTGTGCAACTTTAAGATTTTTACCCAATGCGGGCTTCTTGGCTGGAAATGTATATAGTTATTACTAAATTTAGCGTTACTTGACTTTGTCATATGGATATGAGAGAACACACATTTGTGAACGAGCTAACATTTCGTTACTGCTTGGTTTCTGATGTTTTTTCTACATCTACTGCTTTGTTTTTTTTTTTACTGTAACGAATTTGAGAACTTCTGTTGCAAAATGATATGCATTTAACTGCTATCTTAAGTAAACTTCTTGCTGTCTGTATATGCACATATGTGTGTTTAAGACGGTTATCCTTTTGCTTTGATTTTTATAGTGTGGTTAATAGTAGGGATGGGCAATGAAGATATTTTTTTAGTAGCTTGCTTAAAATTGTAGGGTTTTTATGCCCACCACCATAGCATGGGAGGTGTACTAATCTAGTCATTCCGTTTGCAACACCTCGAAATACTGTTCTAATACCCTACAAATTATATATACGTATTCTTGATCCACTTGATATACTACCGATATAGCCATGACCGTTTGTCCGTCCCTTTGTCGGTCGAAATCACGAAAGCTGAAATTTTGGGTATAGTGTTTTCGCCCCCGACATAGCACGACGCATCAAGTTATGCGTATTACACGCCATGTAAGATATCAATACCAACAGGGCCACTAGACTACAACGGTTCTACTTGATGTAGAAGAACTTTCGATACCTTGTGGTATGACGGCCTTCTATCCAAGTTAATGAAATCAAACGTTCCCCACTTTCTAATTAAAATTATACAGGCGTTTTGTCAGATCAATCCTTCTGTGTGAAAATAGATTCAAGCTCTGCAGGAAACACCTGCCGGAATATGTTTTGTGACTTGTTACGCTCCACCATAGGATGGGGATTTATTAATTTCGTCATTCTGTTTAAAACTCCTCGAAATATTCATCTTAGAACCCATAAAATATATATTCTTGATTGTCATGACATTTTAAGTGGATCCAGCCATGTCCGACCGTCTGTCTATCTGTCGAAAGCACGCTAACTTTCGAAGGAGTAAAGCTAGCCGCTTGAAATTTTTGCACAAATACTTCTTATCGATTGTAGGTCGATACAAAACCCCTCATTCAGCCAAATCGGATAAGAATTTAGCCAAATAGAGGCTCAAGAAACAGCTATATCAAAACATGGGCGGCTATGGCCCATTTATAATCCCAACCGACCCAAATTTTAGGAAGTATTTGTGCAGAATATCAAGCGCCTAGATTTATTCATTCTTTCAAAAGTTAGCGTGCTTGAGACAGATGAACAGACGGACGGATAGCGGAACAGACATTGCTTAATCGATTTAGAATGGTGGGTCGCAAATCAATATCTCGAAGTGTTACAAACGGAATTACGAAAATAGTATACCTTCAACCTTCAGTGGAAAATAAAAAAATGCTGAAAATGGTTATTAGCTTGTGTAAATCCCTAATACTGAAAAATAATACAAATGTTTCTAATCGAATATGCTCGTCTTCCTTAACGGCAGTGGCGGTAAACATTTTCTCGAACTTTGCCAAAACTTCATTCCAAGTTCAATCAAGTTCTTTACACTCTCTCTCTCTCTCTCTCTCTCTATCAGTGTAAGTATTGTACAAAACGTCGTCGGCCGGGCCGAACTTTGGATACCCACCACCTCGGGTATATATGTAAACCACCTTTCATCAAAATCCGGTGAAAATTGAATGCCTCATGTCCCGCACGGTTACATCGAAATATGTTCCGATTTGGACCAAATACTAATAAGTACAAGTCGTTTTTCAATTGTGTATAACAGAATATTGGTATTTTTAGTAGCTATATCTAAAAACAAACCGATCTGAACCATATACGTCACGGACTTCGACAGGTCTAACATAAGTCACTGTGTCAAATTTAAGTGACATCCGATTATAAATGCGCCTTTTACAGGGCCAAGACTTTAAATCGAGAGATCGGTCTATATGGCAGCTATATTCAAATCTGGACCGATCTGAGCCAAATTGAAGAAGGACGTCGAAGAGCCTAACACAATGCACTGTCCCAAATTTCGGCAAAATTGGACAATAAATGCGCCTTTTAAGGACCCAAAACCTTAAACCGAGAGATTGGTCTATATGGCAGCTATATTCAAATTTGGACCGATCTGAGCCAAATTGAAGAAGGACGCCGAAGAGCCTAACACAACTCACTGTCCCAAATTTCAGCAAAATCCGATAATAAATGTGGCTTTTATGAGCTTTTATACATGGGGGCTATATCAAGATATAGTCCGATATAGCCCATCTTCGAACTTAACCTGCTTATTTGTCTGCTGTTATTTAAATTCGATCAAAAATTAGTAAACTGTCCAAAATTTTAAGTCATATGCTAGTAAAATTGAAAAACAAGATGAAGTTTAAAAATTTTTAAAATATTTACGACATTTTTGATTTTTTTTTTAACTTTTGTGAATCTGAAAACAACGGAAAATGTTTGCTGTCATAGCCACAAATAACTGCTGTCTCATTTTCAGCAGTTTTTCTGCTGTTTCAGCAAACATTTTTGCTGATTTTACTAACAAATTTCTGTGAGTGTATATTTCAAAAGTATGTGAGTCTCATTTGGAAACGTGCATACATCGAAGTGAAAGATTGTGTTCATTAAACATGCCGACTTTAATTTACATAAGATCCTTATTTTGAAGTCCACCTTCTTTGGTCCGGCATCATTACCCAAACACTTTGAGAAACCTTTCGCTTGTGAGTATGATGGTCTTTTTTATTTTCACCTATTCGTACTGTCAACCCTATTGATTTTTGTTAACCTATCCAATCTTATGCATGGTGAATACATATAAACACTCGGTAATTTGAAGATAGTGATGTTTCCTCTTCATTCCTCTCTGCACATCATATACAGCCAGGATATTGAAGACATGCCTTTTAGTGTTTTAGTTGTCGGTATCCAAAAGATATTTTTGCTGTTTGTTGTACTATATTCTTTCTCCTTTTCTTTTTATATATTTTTTTTCTTTTTGGTGTACAATAGTTGTGTATATGGTCAATGTGGTAATTTAAGCGTCTTTTACGTGACTTTCGTGTGATGACGTCTTAACAGAAAGCTCCTTTTTCCTGATTTTTGGTTTGGCTGGATTGCTTCGTGTTGGTTTTTTTTGCTGACTGGCTACTTTTTTGGTTCAGCGGACTGCTTCATTTTGTTGGTATATCGCATAAAACCTTTTAAGTGCTTGTTTAGTTAAGAGTTGATTATTTATGTCTTCGTTGGTAATTAATGTTGAAATAGTGGAGAATGAATGGGAAAAAACCAAAAAGAAGAAAAAAGGATTTCAAGATGCTCTCCTGTGGTAATATCAACAAAGGCAAACAAACAAATAAGTAGATCCTTAGGGGAATAGCATTGCTCTATGGGGATTTGAGGTTTAATTTGTAGTAGACAATCTCAGAAAATAGAGACATTTTGAAGGTTGCAAGATGTGGCAAATATGGTAGGACTTAAATCTAATATGGTTTGGCACTAGCCATAGTCAACCCAATGGTCAGAACACAATGTGCCAAGTTAAACCAAACTCAATAACAATTTGAGTTTTTTATGGCCACCACCAAAGGATAGCGTTACATTCCGTTTGAAACATTTTTAAATTCCCCACTGTAACTCCAAATAAAAAATATATTGAAGTTTAGCCATAGAAAATATTATTTCGTGTGGGCCCCGGGAGGTTTGGTTTTCCTCTGACTTCGTTAAAGTTTCATTTTCATTCGACCCCACCGAATGTCATAATTGTGGATTTTATCACTTCATATTTACAATTTATTCATTAAAATTGTAATGTAACTTCAATTTTAATAATAAATAAATTTTAAGTAATGACAATCGAATTTAATATTGCGCCTATTTATATTCATATGAGTGTTCGGTGTTTGTGTGTAATCAAATGGTTCGCTCCACTTAAACAAAAAATAAAAAAAAATTCGAAAGCGAATTAATTTGGACTCATTTCATTCATGGTCGTGTACACATGCAATATTTTATATGTTTGTATCGAAAATAATGACAATGGAAATTCAATATTTGACAAAAACAAGAAGAAGAATGGAAATAGGGGGAATCCAAATGTCACCCAAGGCATGAAAGATGGAATTGGTGGCTACAATGGAACAAACAAAAAACAAGTCCCATCACCATTGGCAAAACAAACAACACCCATTTAAACTTGGCCCATATTGTGCACCGTCATATCACAACAATTTAACATTAAAAGCAAAATGGCAACATCAATGTCACACAGATACATAGACCCATACAGTGGCAGTAGCAAAAGGCGACATAACGCAAACAATCTGACTTGGATGTTATTAGGAAAAAAAAAACAGAAACGTTTGTTGCCATTACAGGGAACATCTACATAGAAACTCTCACAGCGAGCCTTCCAAACATCCATCCATATGTAAGAAATTTCATTTGAACAGACAGTAGATACAAGACTCAAGACAAGAAACATTCGACGGACAGCTTTGATGGTAACAGCAGGGACACCATATTACCCCTGTTTGCCAATAACCAAATACAGTCATGTCTGCCGCACAATGGGGTATGTATTAACCAAAAATTACCAAAATTTTCAAAATTATAAGTCAAGATATGTAGGCAAAGTTTTTAAGTAATTCGATATATGCATCATGAACAAACATTAGGCTTTTAAGCTCTACATCAGTACGATATAAAACTTCAATACTTCAAAAGAAAATCAAGCATGGATTCTTCTAAAAACTTTATATTTCATCCTAGCTAATTTCGCCTACTACTAAGTTCTCCTTACATCATTAGTCGCTTTACTGTAGCATAAAAACTCTCCAGTGTTTATCGTCTAGGTTTCCTTCCTTTAGTTGGTTAGCCATCTTCATACTCTTCCTCTTTCTCATCGCCATCATCATCATCATCATTGCCGCCATCATCTAATGGCAAAAGTATGATTATTGTAGGCAACAGGAAAGGAGCTGTACCGCATTGCAAGTATCGTTCGAAGCAAAAAACGAGGCACGAATAAAGCATTCTTCGATGCTTTTTTGTATTTTGAAAACGTCACGATATTGATGAAAATTGTACGTGATAGTCAATATTGCCAACATTTGAGCCCAGCCAAACATTTAGCCAGCCCGCCAAACTGCGAACCATCCAGTCAGCCTGGCATTCAAGAGTCCCGGCCTAGCCTATATATGTGTGTGCACATTGAACTACCACATCACACTGCCAAGAAGAAGGCCCAAGCAACAAAAGTTTTCCTTGCGAAGAAGCTACAAGCCTAGAATAAGTAACGAACGCCAAGTCAGTGCCAAAGTCAGTTTCACAAGTCATTTCATCTCATCTCATGTATCCCTCTTCCCTTTTGCCCCTTTGTCACTCTGCGACTTTTGCTTGTGACATTGGACAAGGGGTTGGAGGTTATGCAGATGGTGGCAGCGGTGGTGGTACGTATGCCACCCATATGTGCCATCATGCGGAAATAGGCTTAAGTAACAACAGCAACACAAACACCAACAACAGTCGACAACAAAAAGCTTTCAATAATGATAAATTTATAGAAAATTTGCTTGCCAATACTAATGACAACTCATGTTTTCATTTCTGTTTTCGATTTTCGCTTTTGCCGCTGCCTCTGCCTTTCCTTTGGCCAGGATGGTTGGCAAAACGGTTGCAGACACATTCCAAGGAGAAAACACGTAGGCTTAACAAATGTTAAGAGATTATAACGAAATTGTTGTTCTTAAAAGTGAATTTATGGTAAAAAATAAAATACAGCAGATGCACAGTGTTTGAACATGAAATTGTCTTGGTACATTTCAGCATAATGCCATGGTCCTAAATATCGATTTGCTTTTCTTTTACGATAAAGAAATTAAGACTCTTTCCAAACTTAACAATGTTTAAAAACAGAAACAACAAGTAAAAAGGCGTTAAGTTCAGTCGGTCCAAGCATAACATAAGTCACTTTGACAAATTTCAGTGCAATCGGATTATAAATGTCCCTTTTTTGGGGCCAAGATTTTAAATCGAGACATCGGTCTATATGGCAGCTATATGCAAATATTGATCGATCTCGACCAAATTGCAGAAATATGTGGAGTGGCTTAACTTAACTCTCTGTCCCAAATTTCGGCAACATCGGACAATCAATGCGCCTTTTATGGGCCCAAAACATTAAAACCAAGAGACCGGTCTATATGGCAGCTATATCCAAATCTGGACCGATCTGTGCCATATTAAAGAAGTATGTTAAGGGGCTTAACATGACTCACTGTCCCAAATTTCGGCGACATCGGGCAATAAATGCGCCTTTTATTGGCCTAAAACCATAAATCGAGAGATCGGTCTATATCCAAATCTGGACCGATCTGAGCCAAATCGAAAAAGGATGTCGAAGGTCCTAACACAACTCACTGTCCCAAATTTCGGCAACATCGGACAATAAATGCGCCTTTTATGGCCCCAAAACCTAAAACCGAGAGATCGGTCTATATGGCAGCTATATCTAAATCTGGACCGATCTCTGCTATATTACAGAAGTATGTTAAGGGGCTTTACTTAACTCACTGTCCCAAATTTATGCGACATCGAACAATAAATGCGCTTAAATGGGCCAAAAACCTTAAATCGAGGGATCGGTCTATATGGCAGCTATATCCAAATTTCATCCGATCAGGGCTAAATTGAAGAAAGATGTCGAAGGGCCTAAGACAACTCACTGTCCCAAATTTCAGCAAAATCGGATAATAAATGTGGCTTTTATGAGCCTAAGACCCTAAATCGGAAAATCGGTCTATATGGCAGCTATATCCACATCTGGACCGAGCTGGGCAAAATTGACGAAGGATGTCGACGGGCCTAACACAACTCACTGTCCCAAATTTCAGCAAAATTGGATAATAAATGTGGCTTTTATTGGCCTAAGACCCTAAATCGGCGGATCGGTCTATATGGGGGCTATATCAAGATAAAGTCCGATATAGTCCATCTACGAACTTAACCTGCTTATGGACAAAAAAGAGTCTGTGCAAAGTTTCAGCTCAATATCTCTATTTTTAAAGACTGATTTCAACAGACGGACGGACGGATATGGCTAGATCGTTTTAGATTTTTTACGCTGATCAAATATATATATACTTTATAGAATCGGAAATGGATATTTCGATGTGTTGCTAATGGAATGACAAAATGAATATACTCCCATCATTCGGTGGTGGGTATAATAGATTCATCTTTTATAACAAATCGGAACATCGGCCTATACGTCACAATATGCAAAAATGGTCTGGTCTAGACCATGCTCGCAAAGGATATGGGGAGGTCTAATGCAACTCACTGTACCAAATATCAGGTAAATTGGTTAATAATTCCGCATTTAATGGGGCCAAATCCTTAAATCCGAAGGTAGCCTCAGCAAGTATACCTAGAGGTACAAAAAACTCACTGCAAATTTCAGCGGAATCTGGTAACAAATGTGAGTTGTATGGGGTAAGACATAATATTAGAGAAATCAGTCAACATGGCAGATGTATCCCAATATGGTTCGGTACACGGCACTATTCAAAGAGTCGAATACTACTCACTCTATCAAATTTAAGTAAAATCCGGTAATAAATGCGCCTTTTATGTTGGCTATATCAAGATGTTAAAAGTTTTCCCCAAAGAGGTGTCGCACGGTACGCTGTTCGGACTCGGCTATAAAAAGCAGGTCCCTATCATTGAGCTTAAAATTGAAGCAGGTAGCACTCATTGTTATGGTAGAAGTTTGCCCCTGTTCCTTTATGGAATGGTAATGGGGAAACTTGCATATCAAGATATAGTTGTAATAGCCCATTGGCAAACTTAATTATTTTATGTTAAAATTTTGTTTTTGTGTAATCTCCATCATAGGATGGAGATATAAAAAGATAGAAAAAGGATTTTGGAAAATCAGCCACAATAGGGTCATTATCATGAATACATTATAAATGTTGTCATGATGCGGGGATGATTTTGTGAACGCATGTTGCTGAGTTCATACACCGATCTTTATAAACATCATTCTTACATAATTTGTATGCCAACTTTATAATACCCTTCACCTACCCCATTAGTGGAAATTGGACAATACAACTATATGGAGGCTAAACTAATTTTTACGAACTTCTGCAGATGACTTCAGCTGGGTAATATAACAATCCGTACTAAATTTCAGATCAATCCGTCCAAAAGTATAATATTGTAAAAAGAAAGTGTTTCTGGGTCCATCTGAATAACTACCAATATATATATCTTAAGCTATACCCTTTACTAAAGTAGTGGTGTAGGCTATAAAGACTCTTGAAGCATTGTATGTACATTAGGGTGATGACTTTTATTATTTTCTCAAAAATTACTTTCTGTTGCATTCAAGAATGAACTTTTGACTAAAATAAAATTTATTCCATTTAAACAATGAAAGAAGGAGCGCACAAACCGTGTGCAATTTTTTTAAATCGTTATGTGCGTGAGTTTTCTTTTCGAATTTTAAATAAAAACTCATCAAAATATGATACAGGGAAACTATGTCCTCACCCAAAAAGTTTTCAAATCAGGCACGGCGTTGTTAATGTTATCAGATCAATCACAAGTGAACACAAATCGACCAGTTTTTTGTTTGAAACCGTCCACAGCCATACACAATCTAGCAATGTCTAAAGCACAGTTGCTTATATGCACCACCATAGGATGGGTGGTATACTAATCTAGTCATTACGTTTGTGGTGTTGGGTTGAAAAGAGGGTGCGGATATTAATCCGCCCCATGACTATGAACACATACCTAAGCCAATAATCCGTTTGTAACACCTCGAAGTATTGACGGGCGACCTTATAAGGTATATATATTCCTTATCGTCAGGACATTCCAAGTCGATCTAGCCATGTCCGTCTATAGAAATCTCCATAGCGTGCGCACGAATTAAGATGTCCGCTTGAAATATCGCACAGAGGTTACTCTTTGATGTAGATACTTGCGGATTACAAACGGGATGTATAGGTTCATATTTGGATATATCTTCCATATAAAGTGGTCTTTCGATTTGATTTGTTTAGTCCTTAGAAACCGCAAATTCTGTTCCATTTGACTGAATTTTTCCACGCAATGGTTTAATCCAACTTCTAACCACCGCGCCGATTACTATCCAAATCAGTCTAATACCCACATAAGCTGGCTTCCCGATTTGACAACATGAGCCCCTAGAAGTTTCAACTTTTGCCCGATTTGGCAGAAATTTCGTACGCAAAGTACACATAAGCCCTTCAATTTATGAAGGTGGGTTCTCAAGATTCGACCCGACTGAAAAAAGTTTGTGCTGAAGAAGCTATATATATTTTTTTTAATTTTTACCAAAAGTTACGATATTGGGAGGAAGTGCTTCCCGATTCTAGTTGGAAGTGATGAAGAGTAGGCATGCAGCAGCGAACCAAATTTAAGAGAAATTTTTCACTTAATTTTTTCACATTTTTTACTTTCAAAGGAAAAAAAATATGGCTAGCTTTTGCAAATTTGAAATTTATTAGCAAACTTTACCAATATAACATCTTGATACTGTGCAACATTCAGGCCGGAATATGCATTTACATTTGGCCGAAATAAGGGAAATATTTCACATATGGCATTGGAAAGAAATGTCATGAAAGTGCTCGTAAATATTTGCATGTTGACAAAAATGTTCAACGATTTCAGTTTTTACCTCCTCTACAGATTTTCTTTCTGAGTTAAAGCGTTGAGACAAAACAAAATGGATTTCTTTCAAGATGGGGAGATGAGGCAGTAGGATATTTCCTTTTTAACATTACTGTTTTCGGTGTTTTTAAAGCAAACATGTCTACGAGTAAGTGTGTTTGTATTTCGACTGAGAAGCGTTGGGGCAGGAGTTGAAATTGAAGTTGGTATTCTTATACTGTCAACTAATGTCTTAACATAAGTTTGAACGGAAAATATATGTGAGCTATTACACTTGGATTTCTTTTCCTGTCAAGCATAAACCTTCTCCGAACTTTAGTCCCTTTTCAAAACAGCGAAGGAAAAAACAACACAATTGGAAGCATTTGAGGTATGGGTGCTTGGAAATAAGGCTCATGGAGTGAGAAGCCTTGCATTGATATGTCATGCATAACGAAAGCGAAATTGAACACAGTGATGACTAGGTTGGAAGAACTAGTAAAGGAAATTCGTTTTAAACTAATTTATATAAATAACATGGAAAAATTTTGCAAAATCATGTGTAATTTAAAAAAAAAAATTCATAACTTTCTGCAAAACCATACAAATATCTCTTCTATGATAAATGTCTGGAATTATGAATAAGGATGTGGGGGTTTACATTTGAGGCAGGCAATTGCTGAGGTTTGAAATTTCTGAAATTGATAAATGACTTAGATACTTATATCAAAGAAAATGCAAGTTCGTGGAGTTTATCGAATAGATGTTTTCCTTAAAAAGTTTAAGCTTCTCAAAAAAAACAAGTGTACAAACAATATATAAGGACTCATATTATATAAGGACCAATATATAAGGACCAACACTACAACAACAACCTATATGTAACCCTAATGTCTCCAACATTAAGGAAATGCTTACCAGCCTCAATGCTCTAATGCAGCAAATGACCAGCCTTATTTTGAATGTTACTGCTCAACTTTCACAGATTACCATATGAGTCAACTCAACATAGTTTTCTGGAATGCAAATGGCTTGTCAAACCATATATTAGAAGTAAAGGAATTCCTAAGAACAAGACAGATAGATGTAATGCTAATTTGTGAGACACACTTTACACAAAAATCTCATCTTTTAATTCCACAATATGATTTTTATCATGTAAATCACCCTGACAGCAAAGCAAGAGGAGGATCGGGGATCCTAATAAGAAAAACCATAAAACATCACCAAGGAACACATTATTGCGCGCAAGAGATACAAGCAACTAACATTATAGTAGAAGACTGGCTTGGACCATTAACCATCTCCTCAATTTACTGCCCACCGAAACATAACATTAAAAAAGATTTATACATTAGTTTCTTCAGATCACTTGGAAACAAATTCTTAGCTTGTGGTGACTACAATGCTAAACATCCTCTATGGGGCTCCCGACTTACATCTCCAAAGGGAAAACAACTGTTTTACGCCATCAAAGAACTGAACTTGAACGTTAAATCCTCTGGTACCCCAACATATTGGCCCACTGATGTAAATAAAACCCCAGATCTAATTGATTTTTGTGTCTCAAAGGGTATCCCCGAAGGATCACAAAATTGCACATCGATCTGTGAACTCTCTTCCGACCATTCACCGGTTCTCCTTACCGTGCATTGCAAATATATAATACAGGACCAAAAATGTACATTACACAATAAGAAAACCAATTGGCACTATTTTCGGTATCTTTTAAGTACGAATCTAAGTGAGAACATTCCTCTTAAAACAGACGAAGATTTAGTAGATGCAGTGGAACATCTAGTCCGCAATATTCAACTAGCGTCATGGAATGCAACACCTCAGAAAAGTTTCTCCATAAATCACACTACTCCAACAAACGTCTTGAAAAAACTTTTCATTAAACGGAAAGCGAAGAAAACGTGGCAAAGAACGCGATCTCCTGATGATAAGAGGAAACTAAACAAAGCAACAGCCGAACTCAAACTTCTTCTACAGAATATACAAAATGAAAATTTTGAAAAAAATATTCAGGGTCTTGGTCCAAACAAGTCTACAGATTATTCCCTGTGGAAAGTGACCAAATCTATCAAGAGATACCCAAAAATAAATCACCCAATAAGAAAACCCGATAGTTCTTGGACAAAGAGTAACTTAGAAAAAGCAACTACATTTGCAAACCACTTATTTGATGTATTTACCCCAAATACAAATGAAGTTGTACCAGAAAATATTAAAAAAATCCTAGATGAAACCCACCAACTTGATCTGCCCATTAAAAAATTTTCGAAGGCTGAAGTTATTAAAGTTATCAACACCCTTAAAGCAAATAAAGCACCTGGTTATGATTTGATTACACCAACTATCTTAAAAGAACTTCCTGCAAATGCTTTAAATTTATTGACCTACATATACAACGCATGCTTGACTCGATGCTTTGTACCCCCGCAATGGAAGGTTGCGCAAATAACAATGATTCAAAAACCTGGCAAACCCACAGACCAAGTAAAGTCTTATCGTCCAATTAGTCTGCTGTCTGTACTTTCCAAAGTTCTTGAAATTCTATTTTTAAAGCGATTAACGCCAATTGTAAATCAAAAAGAACTTATCCCTGACCATCAATTTGGGTTCAGGAAAAATCACGGCACAATAGAACAAATCCATCGTCTGGTTGAAACAATACACAACGCGTTTGAATCCAAAGAATTTTGTACAGCTGCATTCCTGGATATATCGCAAGCATTTGATAAGGTATGGCACGAGGGCTTACTTTACAAAATAAAAAAGCTGTTACCAATCAATTTTTATCTGTTTATTAAATCGTATATTAACGATCGGCATTTTTATGTTCAAGAAGCCGGTGAAGCAAGTACCATCAAGAATATTCGTGCCGGTGTACCACAAGGTAGTGTACTTGGTCCACTGCTATATCTCTTATTTACAGCTGACCTTCCACGATCACAGAATGCTGTGATCGGGACTTTCGCTGATGATACAGCGGTATTAGCTGTCAGTAAAGATGCACAAAAAGCGAGTAATGCCCTCCAAAAGTACTTAAACACGTTATCGGTATGGCTACGTGAATGGCGTATAAAAGCCAATGAGTCAAAATCTACCCAAGTTACATATACATTGAAACATGCCACATGTCCCCCTGTTCAATTGAACCAAATTGAGATCCCACAGAAAGATGAAGCCCTATATCTTGGAATTTATCTAGATAGAAAACTTAAATGGAAGAAACACATCCAAACTAAAAGAAAGGCTCTCGATATTCAACTGAGAAAAATGAAATACCTAATTGGATACCGCTCGAAACTCTCTTTGGAAAACAAAATCCTCATATACAAATGCATATTAAAACCAATCTGGACATATGGCATCCAATTATGGGGGACCGCCTCAAATACCAATATAAAATTACTGCAACAGTTTCAATCTAAAGTACTAAGAATAATTACAAATGCCACAACATACGTTACCAACGAACGCCTACATAAGGATCTAAACATAAAAACAGTAAAGGAAGAGATTTCATCGCAATTAATGTCATATAAATTAAGAATTGACGACCATCCAAACCCCCTAGCGGCCAACTTAATGTCAAATCGGGAAACTTTTACAAGGCTAAAACGAAAAGCACCACAAGATCTAATCGCATAAATAAAATCTTTGTATAAATATTGTTCCTCAAACTGAAATTTATGTATGTATATGTTAAATGGATTGACCACTGGGTTAATACCATCTAAAAGAAATTTAAAACACCAGAATAATGTTAAATATCAATGTTAGATAGATCGCATTAATAAAAATTACAAAAAAAAAAAAAAAAAAATATTATTTAAACTTAAGATAACAAAAATTTACATAAAATATTACAATTTGTATACAATTGAAAATTGTGTTTAAATTTAATAAGATATTAGCCAGTTTTATACCATTTCGTTAGTTGCTTCTACGCAAGGTGTAGGAGCAAAACAAAAGCATGTTCTGTTGTTAAAGTGAGATTCGCCAAATGGATTAAGTGACTCAACCTAATCACGAGTAGTGATTAAAATACAAAGCGGAGTAGAGTTTTGAGCTCGAATGTTTTCTTCTCTCGTGATAAAAAGATATTATACTTTCATCATTATAACGCAAGAAATTTAGTTTTATGTACAATCAGATGCCTAGACATTTTGGCTGCAATGTCGAGAGATTATTCTTCTCGATCGCATAGAATACCAACATTCTACTATAGGAGTATTATGACGTCATAAAAAAACACACAGGTATCGATATTATTTTGGTTACATCTGTCTCGTACTCACAATTTTTACCAAAGTTTTAATAAGGAAGAACAACAATCCTTTTTACAAATACTAGTTTTTACATCCATAT
Organism: Stomoxys calcitrans; assembly: GCF_963082655.1. NCBI lineage: Eukaryota > Metazoa > Arthropoda > Insecta > Diptera > Muscidae > Stomoxys > Stomoxys calcitrans. The sequence continues at coordinate 78,247,971 of NC_081555.1, read as the reverse complement.
AATTCTTTTGTCGCCAACAAAAATTCGGATTTCTCCCGATTGTTATAGTTTTCAATTCATTTGGAAAATTATCAAAATTTTTGTTTTGCCTTAACTTCTGATTATTGATTTTGTATTTCATTTCAAATCATTCAAGCGTTCCTTTCAACAAAGCAGCAAAAACTATTGCCACAATCAATTGACCGCACACACTAGGCGCACCAATGTTCAAAACTCATTGTTAGGGTTTAATTAAAGCGAAAATATTTCATCTATGTTTTTGAGTGCAAATTAATTGTGCAACCGATATTTTATAGATTTCGATTCGTTGGTCTTATTGGATTTATTTCCTGAACAATAACACAGCCAAATGTTGTAGTTTACCACATAGACACAAACTCTTATGTGATATGGCCAGAAAGAGCTAAATGAAATTTTTTTTTACATAAAATGAAAATTACCCATACCCTAGAGATATGGGAAACAGGCGAAATATTAAACATGCCACACATGCAAGTAGAGCATAGTTTCTATTGCACACCAAGTGGCAATTTGTGTGGCAGGAAAAATGTGAAAAAAGCCTTTTAACTATGGCCCCTAAAAGTCGTCGTCGTAGTGCATGAAACGGGAGTAAACTCATGCAGTTAGTGCTGCGCTATGTAACATGGAGCCTGAGTCGCAGCACTTTGTTGCCATCAGGCTTTCAGCAGCTGCAGTCACAGGAGCAGCCGCGCCGATTTGAGTAGAACGTTTAATTGATTTATGCTTTTGCAAATAGCTATTAGTGTTATTCTCTGAACAACGACGACGGGTATGAGGTCTACAGCACGAATACCTTTGCATTCGCAGACGGCAGCAAACCAGCATGCAACAAAATGTGGCCAGAACAAAACATGTCAGACCGTCGAGCGTTGAAGAAGGTTACAGAAAATGGGCAACGATTTCCTCAAAACATGCCAACTTCCCACACACTTCTATGAAGGCGTCAACCGAAAATGTTGAACGAAAGCAAACAATTTCGCTATGTTTCACTCATGTTTTAAGTGAGAAATTTAATTTTCCTCCTTTAACTGCAAAGAGAGCAAAAAAAAATTACGCAGGCAAGATATATAAGCAGACTTCAGAAAAAATAACGCTAAAAGCATCATAAAAGTTCAATTGGTTTTCAATTAAGCCGTCTGTCGTTAACAGATGATGAGTATGCTGATGTCAGGCCGCCTGTCATAATTTTTGTTGTGAACTATACAAAAGAAGAAAAAAAGACGAAGAGCAAACAAACAAAGCGAAAATACATATTTAATACACACATATGTCCATAAGCAAATAACTCTGAAAAAAGGCAATTTTAAAGTGGTATGCATACATGATTGTAATGTATGATGATATATGAAGATATCATAATGTCCTTATTAACCTACTTTTGGACGCCGGAAACAAAAAGATTGAAATTTGAAAAAATTCAAAGTATAATTTTTTGGGAGAGTATTGACTCTATAAATTTGAAGGCATACTTTGGGGTGTCTAAAAACACTATACGCAAAAAAAGATTAACGCTATATCGACATTTTGCCACCTATTATGAGTCAAATACGGTGATATTTGACAAATATACATTAAAAAATTATGCAGCTCCAATACGTTAAAAAATTGCATAATTAAATTTTTTTGTAAAATACCACCGCATTTTTTTTGCATAAAAACTCCGACAATACTAATTGCAAGCATATCGAAAGTAGTATGCCTTAAATAGCCAGCAGTATCAGTTAACAAACAATTCTGAATATCTTAACTCACCAATATAATATTGAATATTATTGCTTACCTGAAAAATAATACAAATAGAGAAAATATATTAGTCATAAACGATTCAAATAATTAATTGTTTAACAAAATATATAAGAAAAGTGTGATTTTTTAAGAGGTATAGGAAAGTTTTTCAAAAAAAAATAAAATTCAGAAACATAAATTAAATCTTGATTTGAATCGATAGTATCCATATAATTTAATGTTTGAAAATTATTTCATGCAAATGTTGACCGTGATTGCGACTCAAATGGTCCATCTGCATAGTCCAAATATGGCATACTCTTTCCAACATTTCGGTCGATATCTCACGAATAAATGCTTCAATGTTGTCTTCCAATTTGTCTATTGAAGCGGACTTGTCTTTATAGACATAAGCTTTGACTACAAAGGCGTTCAATCGCACCGGCCAATCGACCGAACCTTAAATAAAATGTTCACCGAACTCGCCTCTCAATAAGTCCATTGTTACGCGTGCTGTGTAGTATGTAGCACCGTCTTGTTGAAACCACATGTCATGAAAATCAAGCTCTTGCATTTTGGACAAAAAAAAAATTGGATCTCATCTAACGGTAGCGCTCACCATTCACAGTTACGTTACGATTCGCATCATCTTTAAAAAAGAACGGTCCAATGACGCCACTAGCCCATAAACCGCATCAAGCATAGACATTTTCTAGATGCATTGGTAGCTCTTGCAATGCTTCTTGCTGATCTTCACTCAAAGTTCGACAATACTGCCTATTTACGTTCCCATTGAGCTTCGTCGCTGACCGACGAACACAACATTTTTGGAACGACCTTTATGGAATTAGTCTTTGAGGGAGCGTCGGCTACAATTGAATTCATTGAACACATTTTTCACAGTGAAAATGAAATTTGTTTGCAACGCTAAGAAGGAGAAGAACTAGACCCATTGATAAGTATACCGATCGACTCAGAATCACTTTCTGATTCGATTTGTTATCCAATCATCATATAATTTTGCACATATCACTTTTTTGGCCCAAGGACGAACTCTTTTCTTTTTGGTACAAATCGGTTCAGATTTAGATATAGCTCCCATATATATGTATCGCCCGATTTGCACTTAAATGGCCGTAGTAAATATAATTTTTAAACGATCTGCACAAAATTTGTCACGAATTGTTTTATTACTGATCTTAACATATCTGCTCGATTTCATCAAAATCGGTTCAATTTTGGATGTAGCACCCATACATATTTATCACCGGATTTGCACTTATATGAGCGTAGTAACAACAATCCTCAAACGATCTGTTTGAAAGTCGGTTCAGATTTAGATATATCACTCATATACATATATATTTGTATATTGCCCGAATATATGGTCGGCTCCGCCCGACTTTTTCCTTTCCTTACTGGTTTATGTTAGTTTTGGTTAGAGAAGTGGATGCGACTAATAAGCCATCCCATGTTGCTAAGGACATACACGTTAGTCAGCAGTCGGTTTGTTGCACCCTCTAAATTCGAAATAGTATCCCCGAAGAAATCTATGTCAGGATTTATGCGCTGCTCACGAAATTCGTATTCGTTCTCCATTCTATGCACTTAAGTTGGTTCAAGTCTCGTATCGCATCCACACCTAAGTGCCGGAGTCTGTTAACAGCAAATGCCGGAGAATATTTAAAATATTTTCCAAAAAGTATTGATTTGTTGTTTGAAAATGCTTTCCTTGATACGCCCAGAAAAATAAATTTGGTGATATCAGCAAACACTGTCTGTTGATTTTAGATTAAACATTTTTAGCCTTTGAAGGAAACAATTTCCGATTTTTAAATACAAACGTAAGTGATGGTAGTGTCATTTGTAAATTTTTGTCAATGTAAATTTTTGACAGTTATGGGCATTAATTCTTCGTTGAAAATCATAAATATGATTTGAATACATATTTTTCTGCTGTTATTTAAAATTGTAAAAAATTATAAATTGTATAAAATTTAGTAACATGGTATTCGGAATTATTTTAAAGTAATTTTGTCATTTTAAGGCTATAATCGACAATTTACACCTGAAAACCGCAGTAAATGTTTGCACTTTTACCAAAACATTTCTGCTGTCCCATTTTCAGAAAACTTTTTGTTGTTTTTGCAAGCTTTTTTACTAATAAATTTCTCCGAGTGTAGCATTTTGAATTGCTATGCAATCACACTAAAACTCTAAATGAACATTACAAAATAAAATACCAATAGGAGGATAATGTTCATTTGCACTTTTCATAAAAAAAAACGCTTTATTTGTTCCTAAAAAAGAAATGTCTATTTTTATGAGGTTTCATTTTTGTCATATGAACACAAAAATGTTTGAGCAGCCAATGCACGAAACTCTCAAAGGCACAAATGCATGACGCACAATGCATTAGACCGCTGATATAACATTGACGTTTGATGTCACTACCCTTTTTTTAATACTTTTTTTTTACTTCCTTACTTATGGGTGGAAAATGATCACAAGGTTGGTGTCTCATGGCGGCAATGATGGGACAGGCAGACAGACAGTAATGCTGGTTTGAAACTACTCTTCGATGGTGGCGTTTGATTATGATTTTGTGGAAACACCAAAAAAAAAAAAAGTTCAACTCTGTGTGCACCATCAAATCCAAGGAAATCATGTTGCAACGGATGTTAGAGTAAACAACATACCAGGAGTACATTTGGTACTTTACTCCAAATATCCATGTTGTTTGGAATATTCTAAGTGGGAAATTCCATGTGGCATGTGCATTATGGCAGATCATCATCATCTTCATTCTATACTCCCCCATTCCAACAGCCAGATAAACGCGCCCATGTAGTATTAACGAACGGGTGAATTTTCAAAAACAAAGCCAGAGAAAAGAATGTACTAATGCTTCTCTAATGGAATTAAGCAATTTTGTTGTATTGTGTTTATTGCTGATTTCGTGTTGGGACTGTTTTCTCACCCTTTTTCTCTTTCGTACACGTAGAAAATATGATTTTTATGGGAATCAAACAATTACTTGAAACTTATGTTTTGACTTGATTTAATTAAACTAAGAGAACGTGCTAATAATTTTACCCTACATATTAAATTTCTGCCAAACCAGTCAAAAATTAAAGCTTCTACGAACCAAACAAAGATAATCAAGAGATGAAGTTATATGGGAGATATATCAGGTTAAACAGTGATTTGGATCGTACTTTGCATAGTTTTTGTAAGTCGAGACAGAACACTGCGTACAAAATTTTAGCAAAATCAGGCAAAAATGCGGCTTGTAAGATCTCAAGAAGCCAAATTCGGATCGGTTTATGGGGCAGTTATATTTGAACCCAAATCGATGTGGCCCATTTGCAATCCCTTACGACCTACATCAATAATAAGTATCTGTGAAAGATTTCGAGCGGCTAGCTTTATGCGGTGGACCGCTATCGCGATTTCTACAGACGGACGGAAGGACATGGCATTATTGACTCAGAATGTCGAGATGATGAAAACAATATATTTTTTAATGGAGTACCCCTATCGCATGATCGTGGGTATTAAAACAGTCATAAGCACGATTTCGATATAATAACGACCTAGGAATGTATGGCCCTTGAAGCCTCCGACAGAGTTTCGCATTTTTTTTTTGGATTATGGCATCCGTAATCGAATATTTGTATTCGAAATTTCGAATAACAAGAAAAAGCGTGCTAAGTTCGGCCGGGCCGAATCTTATATACCCTCAACCATGGATCGCATTGGTGGAGTTCTTTTCCCGGGTTCTCTTTTTAGGCAACCAAAGGAAAGGAAAGGATAAAAGAAAACAAGTAAAAGCGTGCTAAGTTCGGCCGGGCCGAATCTTATATACCCTCCACCATGGATCGCATTTGTCGAGTTCTTTTCCCGGCATCTCTTCTTAGGCAAAAAAGGATATAAGAAAAGAGTTGCTCTGCTATTAAAACGATATCAAGATATGGTCCGGTTTGGACCACAATTAAATTATATGTTGGAGACCTGTGTAAAATTTCAGCCAATTCGTATAAGAATTGCGTCCATTGGGGCTCACGAAGTAAAATAGAGAGAACGATTTATACGGGATCTGTATCGGGCTATAGAACGATTCAGACCATTATAAACACGTTTGTTGATGGTCATGAGAGGATTCGTCGTACAAAATTTCAGGCATATCGGATAATAATTGCGACCTCTAGGGATCAAGTAGTCAAGATCCCAGATCGGTTTATATGGCAGCTATATCAGGTTATGAACCGATTTGAACCTTATTTGACACAGTTGTTGAAAGTAAAAATAAAATACGTCATGCAAAATTTCAGCCAAATCGGATAGGAATTGCGCCCTCTAAAAGCTCAAGAAGTCAAATCCCCAGATCGGTTTATATGACAGCTATATCAGGTTATGGACCGATTTCAACCATACTTAGCACAGTTGTTGGATATCATAACGAAATACTTCGTGCAAAAATTCATTCCAATCGGATAAGAATTGTGCACTCTAGAGGCTCAAGAAGTCAAGACCCAAGATCGGTTTATATGGCAGCTATATCAGGTTATGAGCCGATTTGAACCATACTTGGCACAGTTGTTGGATATCATAACAAAACATGTCGTGCACAATTTCATTCTGATCGGATAAGAATTGTGCACGCTAGAGGCTCAAGAAGTCAAGACCCAAGATCGGTTTATATGGTGGCTATATCAGGTTATGGACCGATTTAAACCATACTTGGCACAGTTGTTGGATATCATAACAAAACACGTCGTGCAAAATTTCATTCCTATCGGATAAGAATTGCGCACTCTAGAGGCTCAAGAAGTCAAGACCCAAGATCGGTTTATATGGCAGCTATATCAGGTTATGGACCGATTTGAACCATACTTGGCACAGTTGTTGGATATAATAATAAAACACGACATGCAAAATTTCATTCTGATCGGGTAAGAATTGCGCACGCTAGAGGCTCAAGAAGTCAAGACCCAAGATCGGTTTATATGGCAGCTATATCAGGTTATAGACCGATTTGAACTATACTTGGCGCAGTTGTTGGATATCATAACAAAACACGTCGTGCAAAAATTCATTCCAATCGGATAAGAATTGAGCACTCTAGAGGCTCAAGAAGTCAAGACCCAAGATCGGGTTATATGGCAGCTATATCAAAACATGGACCGATATGGCCCATTTACAATACCAACCGACCTACACTAATAAGAAGTATTTGTGCAAAATTTCAAGCGGCTAGCTTTACTCCTTCGGAAGTTAGCGTGCTTTCGACAGACAGACGGACGGACGGACGGACGGACGGACGGACGGACGGACGGACGGACGGACGGACGGACAGACGGACGGACATGGCTAGATCGACATAAAATTTCACGACGATCAAGAATATATATACTTTATGGGGTCTCAGACGAATATTTCGAGTAGTTACAAACAGAATGACGAAATTAGTATACCCCCCATCTTATGGTGGAGGGTATAAAAATTTCTATGCTATTGGAGGTATATTAATTTATGATCCGATTCGGACAATAATGGAATGAATGTTGGAGACCACAGTAGAAGTCATTGTGTAAAATTTGAGCCAAATCGAAGAAGGATTTCGCCCTTTTGGGGCTCAAAAAGTAAAATAGGGAGATCGTTTTATAGGGCAGCTGTATTAGGTTATAGACCGATTCAGACCATATTTGGCACGTATGTTGAAGGTCATGAGAGAAGTCGTTGTACAAAATTTCACCCAAATCGGATAATAATTGCGCCCCATAGAGGCTCAAGAAGTCAAGATCCTAGATCGGTTTATATGGCAGCTATATCAGGTTATTGACCGATTTGAACCATACTTTGCAAAGTTGTTGAAAGTCATAACGAAACACGTCGTTCAAAATTTTAGCGAAATCCGATAGGATTTGCGCCCTCTAAAGGCTCACGAAGTCAAGACTCATGACCGGTTTATGTGACAGCTACATCAGATTATGCAGCTATTTTACCCGTTCTTGGCACAGTTGTTGGTAACCATAACAAAACACCTCATGCAAAATTTCAGCCAAATCGGATAAAAATTGCGCCCTGTTGTGGCTCGAGAAGTCAACATCGAAAACATGGACCGATATGGTCCATTTACAATCCCAACCGACCTACGCCTATAAGAAGTATTTGTGCAAAATTTCAAGCGGCTAGCTTTACTCCTTCGAAAGTTAGCGCGCTTTCGACAGATGGACGGACGGACATGGCTAGATCGACTTAAAATGTCGTGACGATCAAGAATATATGTACTTTATGGGGTCTGAGACGAAAATGACGAGGAGTTACAAGCAGAATGACGAAATTAGAATACCCCTATCCTAATCAATTTTTGTCTATTTTCAAGAAATTAGGCAAAAACCAGTAAGGAAAGGCAAAAGTCGGCAATGATGACTGTATAATACCCTACACCTACACTTAAAGTACAAAGTGGGAGCTATCTCTTATTCGGAACCAATTTTGATGGACCTCGCTGAACGTTTTCAGGTGGGTTATTAAACAATTCGTATCTTATTTCGAACAAAAATGTGCAAACTTTAATAACTACGGTTGGCAAATGACAACATTACCGCAAATTACCACATTTTTTTAATGTTAATCCAAATCGTACGAAAATAAATATGGAATCTTTATCCAAAATCGATTTTTTCCAATTTCAATAGGCTTCGTCTCTAGGCCGAGAAACATCCATGAACCAAATCTATAGACGATCGGACGAAAATTGCGACCAGCACTTGGTATACAGGTAAATATGGACAGACGGACATAGCTAAAACGAATCAGATAGTATTTCTGAGTCGATCGGTATACTTATCAATTGGTCTATATCACTTCCTTCCTGGTGGTACAAATAAATGCACTAAGTTATAATACCCTATCCCACAGTAGTGAAGTAGGGTACAAAAAGATTTCGAAGGGCCCAACGCAACTCACAGTCCCAAATTTCGACGAAATCGGACAATAAATGCACCTTTTACAGGCCCAAGACTTTAAATCGAGATATCGGTCTATATCGCAGCTATATCACTGTCCCAAATTTTAGCAAAATCGAACGATAAATGTGGCATTTATGGGCTTAAGACATTAAATCGGCAAATCGATCTGTTTTGCATTAGATCGGGGATATATCAAGATATAGTCCGATATAATCCATTTTCAAATTTAACCTGCCAATGGACAAAAAAAGAATCTCTGCAAAGGTTCAGCTCAATACCTTCTTTTTTTAAAGATTATAGCGTTATTTCAACAAATATATATAAAATTTTTAAAGTATTTATGAAATTTTAATGTTTGCTATTTTAGTAAAAAATTGCTGTTGTCCTTTTTTCAGCATATTTTTTGTTGTTACAACATACATTTTTGCTGGTTTCACTAACAAATTTCTCTGAGTGTTTCTATACATTTTCCACGTCTTTTTTTAGCCCTTTTACACGCTTTATTGAACTTTTACTTAATTTTCATGGCTTTTAAATTGAAGGAAGTGTTTTTCTCTAATGCGATGACTTACAACCGTCATATCGTAATCATACGTTCTCAAGCACTCGCCATTGCCATGAACCCCAATGCCCTGAAAACAACCGCATTCGCAGACCCACACATAGCACAGCGATATACAGGAATTGCGATGGCGTAGGGTTGAGGCGTGTAATGGATTTATCGAGAATTCGATTGTAACGAAATTAAATGTCAAACCATTGGTTGTTATGTGGTCTTTTGTAATATTGTGGAGTCTAGCCGCCAAGCAAAAGAAAATCCAGTGATAAATACAAAGCCAAAGGGTTGTGTACTTGAGAAGTGTTTACAAATGAGTTCAGTGATGGAGTTTGCAAGGCCTTAAATGTTGAAAACAAATAAAAATCAGAAACTTTTTGTCAGATTAATGTAAAAGTAAATTTTTCACAAGGAAATAATGGCCCCCGACATTGCATCTTTTTTAACAAAATCTTTGCATATTCGTTATATTTATTTCGGCAGAAGAGGAAGTCAAAAAACTTCGCCGATATAGAGAGCTGAAAGTTGGGATTTTCTCAAGTTTTCATTACTTCCCAAATTTGAATATCTGATACTTACTCAACACCAAAATACTTCTCATTTTAGACCAACATTATCCTAATCGGTCTATTCCTCCGGTTGATGTTTTTCTGTAGCTACTTGACATCAGATTTTAAAACCTGACTCGCACTCTACTCTCTTATATGTGGGTATGAAATATGTATCTTTGGTTACTATAATAATACAAGAGGCCACCATAGCGCAGAGGTTAGCATGTCCGCCTATGACGCTGAAAGCCTGGGTTCAAATCCTAGCAAGGACATCAGTTTTTCTCTCCTAATGATAGCGTCATTTCTGAGGTACTGTACCATTTGGTATGTCAGCCATGTAAAACTTCTCCCCAAAGAGGCATGCCGTTTGGACTCGGCTATATAAAGAGGGTCAATTATCATTGAGCTTATAACGTGAATTTGGCAGCACTCATTAATATGTGATAAGTTTGCCCTGTTCCTTAGTGAAATATTCCGGTCAAATTTGCATTGCATTTCCATTAAAAATTTCGCTTAAACCACTTCGATCAGTTCGATCTACTGCATTCAGCCTCTTTATAACACTGAAAGGCCCTTAAAGTTACCATTCTATCTTTTCCACCAATGTATGGAAAAGTTCCTGCATGTGTTGATGAGAGTTGAATAATTGCAAATGTATATGTTTGCCGTAAAGTAAAGACAATGACCAACTAATACCCTTTGATTTGTAATTTATTTCCCGAGGTAATGGCATCGCAGAGAAGAGGCAAAAGTCAGTTAATCTCATTTGCTAAATTGTTGACTAAATTTTAATGTTTCCCCTGTGATGAGGAACTCTCAAGAGTATCATTCATCGTTGCAGATATTTAGCTTTAATTAAAAATACGCCATTGATTAAAGTATCGGAAAATGTATGTACCTACGTGTATGTATCAATGCAATATAGTACTGTTATGTTCTCGAAGGACCAAATGTTTTCTGTAATATTTACGAGTATTTGACCATTTAGTAAGAAAAAAACCACAGCTATCTACTTTAAACCACATATAATTGTTGGTTATAAATCTTGACTATGTGGTCTACTCATTTGAATTTCGTAAGAGTACAACTTTGATGGCATTCCATGCGATATCTTCAGACATTTTGCTTCAAAGGCATGGTTGCATTAGTATCATTGACATTTGATTGTCATTGACACTGTTTTGCATTAGACCGCCTTCCCTCCTTCTTCCAAAATCCCCAATCGAATCATTCCAACTGGGTTCATATGATTTAATTCCATACATCTGATCATAGAGCATAGATATAACATACCCATATACTAAGTATGTATAATTTCAATTCAAAATACATAGATATGTATATATGCGGATTTGTATGTATGTATATCGTATGCAGTAGGTATTAGCTCTGCTTTCGTTCTCCCATAGGAGTCAATGAACTGTCACTAACCGTGTTTGTCGTTTCAGAGACATGCAATTATATGTCATTCTGTGACATTTGATTTGTAGTTGTACAACAACAACATACGGGCAGATACATACATATATCGTACATAGCATTTACTCAACACTCGTCGGTCGGTGATGTACTACTACTACTACTCATTGGTTTGGGTTAAATATTTCATTTTCTATACATTTCAAGCGATATGTATGTATGAGTGTACATGTACAAAATAGGTTTGTGTGTGGATTAGCAAGTATTTGAAAAATTGTTATGTGTATGGTGTGAATGTGTTTTGTTTTTTTTTTTTTTGTTGAAGTGAAATTTATTTCGATATCACTAAAAGGATAGGCATGAAGCATTAAAGTAACCCAATAAGTCCTAAAACTGTGGCATGTGCCATAGGTACGAGTGAGGTAACCTTATACAAGAAGAGGGAGGTAAAAGATGGCATTATACTACAAGTTCTCTTAAATGGCATTTATTTTCACGCTTTTTAGAATTTAGCAATTTTTACCGCTTACACACATACAAATGCAAGGAGATACATATATTAAATTTCTCGAAATCGAAAAAACCAATGGATTTGCAAATGTCACCGGGTTGGTATTTTGCATTTTCTCTATAAAAACAAATTATCCGTTTTTCTACCATTCCCTTCCTGTATAAAAAGAAGGGATGTTGTTTTTCATCATTTGGGTTTGTTGCACGAGATGAAGATAAATGAAGTTCTATGTTTTTATTTGCAGTAGTTTCTTTTTTTAAAAATTGTAAAAGAAGAGATTTCGTGTTAGCGCAGAACAAATTGATTGAAAATAATGAAGTGTTGCGAAAGAGTAAAGAGAGTCTATTAAATGTTGTAAAAAACAGTACGTCAAAAGAAAAATTTTAGATTGTTCCTTTATTTTGGATAGTGCATCGAATGTAATTGACTATAATGGTAAATTTGAGAAACAGTTTAGTTCAAAAAAACTTAAATTTTATTGCAGATTTCATTAAGTGACTTAGAATGCAGTTATTTTATTGTAAAGCTTGCAAGTTATTGAATTTTATTATTTTTATCTGTTAAGAAAGTTCATCTCGCACCTCTTCTGTTCGGCAACAAAGCTCATTTCTGGCTCAATGGATACGTAAATAAGCAAAATTGTCGATATTGGAGTGAAGATCAGCCAGAAGCATTGCAAGATGAATTCGGAAAAGGTTACAGTTTGGTGCGGTTTATGGGATGATGGCATCATTGGAACATACTTCTTCAAAGATGATACGAATCGCAACGTAACTGTGAATGGTGAAGGCTACCATGAAATGATATCCAACTTTTTTTTTTGCCCAAAATGCAAAAGTTTGACCTACATGACATGTGGTTTCAACAAGACGGTGGCATATGCCACACAGCAGGCTTATTGAGAGGCGAGTTCGGTGAACATTTTATTTCACGTTCGGGACCGGTCAATTGGCCGCCTGTATTGTAAAATTTAACGCCTTAAGACTATTTTTTGTGGGGCTATGTTTAAGCTCATCTCTATACAGACAATCTCGCTTTAATCGGCGCATTGGAAGACAATATTGAAGCATTTATTCGTGAGATACCGGCCGAAATGTTGGCAAGGGTATGCCAAAATTGGACTAAGCGGATGGCCCATTTGAGTCGCACGGTCAACATCCGCATGAAATAATCTTCAAACATCAAAATGTATGAACCGTACTATCTATTCAAAAAGAAATTTAATGCATTTTTCTGAATGTTATGTGTTTTTTTTTTTTGAATCACCCTTTATTAGTATCCATAGTATAAAGGGTATATTATTCTTGTCATTTTGCTTGTACCACGTTGAAATTTGTATATGTGACCCTATATACATTCTTAATATTCTTGAAATTCTAATTTCAACTAGCCAAAACACTTGTCTAACCAAATAACGATTGCTTTTGATCTTCTTGCCAGGGTTGTAAGACTGGCATACTTTGCATTGGCAAAAAAATGTTAACCCCCTTTTTCCCAATGGGCTTCCTTTCAATAATTGTTAATCCTTCCATACAATTATCTCAAGGATCTGCATTATTACACATTACGATTTAAATTTCTATTGTAATGGAGGAAACCCACGTCATGGTTTACACTGCCACCACTGACCCAAAACCCCATACTTCATTTTACCATTGGTAAAATGACTTGAAACTTTCATGTTTGCTGTTTTGTACCCTACGAATGCTGCGAATATTGTGGAAAAACTGCTGACTCAAAATTTCCCATAACCTTTTTGTGCCACGTTCAAAATGAAAAAAATCTCCACCATTAACGCAAAAAGATATGATACTCTTAGGAATATGTGAGAGGAAAAAAATTAAACATAAAATCAAATTATACAATTTTAATGGTATAATACGATTAAGTTTAAAATACATTCTATATACGCATGAAGAAAAACCAAACCAATGGAAAAAGGAAATCCAACATATAGAGGGGAGTAGCACGAGAGGTTTTGGTGAAAAAAAGGAAGAAACAAAATCGAATCGAATTAAAAGCAATAAATATATGCACAAAGGAATACAAATCGACGTGCTAATACACACGAATGGGGCTGCTACGCACAGATGTTGCACGAAATGTGTACAAAAAAAAAAACGTATACAGCAATTGGAGGGTATCCATGCTTTGGTGGAGAGTTCGTAAGTTACCCAGTAAACACTACGATTGGCAGTTAATCGTTTACTGGGCCAAGCTATTGTCGATCGATTTTTTTATGGACTTCAGCAAATCAGTTTATTGGGAAACCAGTCTTTACTAACTCCACTATGTCTAGCAGGTTCTGCGATGTCTACATTCAAGAATTTGGTTGATCAAAGTATTTAAATAATACATTATATCAACTTCTTTAATTCAAGTGCAATGAGAAAACAAATGCAAGTGGCGACCAACGAAAGATAAGGTGCCACTTATATTTACATTGTGGTAAAAATTGAAATTCTGCGCTATGCGAAATATTTCCACAATAAAGCAATAATTACATTTCGATATATCCAAATGTTTTTTTTTTTTTGCTTTTGTTAAGCGCCAATGCCCAAAATTGCAGGAAACACACTATAAATATAGATTCCACAAAGTATAAAAGTGACGTCTTTTTATAGTTAAGGTTAAACCATATATTCAGGCATATATGTTGAAGAAAAATTACTGATAGAAAAATTAATACCAAACTTGATTATATTGATGCTATAAGATATTTATGGTGAAGAGACCCCGCTTGGTAACAAAACAATACCACCTAGTATGGATAAAAAATAAAGTGCCATTTGGTAATACATTTATTACCATACAGGTATAGATTTTAGAACCAAATTGTTATTGATTTTAGATCGACCGAGATTGTTTTAATACCATTCCCGCTACTACTTGAACATTGCACCCCAAAATGAACTAAAAAATATCATTGGAAATAATTTTAATGTTATTTTATTTCGTATGTTTGATAATTACCAAAAAATATTTACATCTAAACCAAATTCGATTAGTTTTATTCAGCAATTTATGCCATACAAAAATTGCTTAAGAGTAAGAAGAACTTTCAAATAATTGGGTTATGGAGTTTATAACCGTTTAATTTGAATTTTTGAGCTATTCATAAATCCAAATTGCAAAATTGTTAATCAATAATACAAATTCCTTTATAGGACCGATTTCAGCAAATTTTTTAATTGAAGGTAAAAATTTCAGAACTGAACTGAATATAGTCTAATCTACATAATATTCAGGACAGCTAAGTAAGTGACTAACAAAACTCATTGTACCAAATTTATCAGTTAAAAAAATTTACCTTTAATTGGCCTCAGTACTTAAATCAGGAGATCGGCATATGTATATACTGGCTTTATCCAAATTTAGACCTATCTGAACCATATTGAATACGAAGGTCGAAGAGCCTAACACTGTCCACTGTGTCGAATTTCAGAGAAACCGAGTAATAAACGTATTTTTATTGCCCCTAGAACTTAAATCGGGAGACCGGTAGTTATAGCAGCTATATCCAAAAATAGACCGATTTTACACATACTCGGTACAAATGTCGAAGGACTTAACAGAAATTTCAGCGAAATTGGATAATGAATTCACTTTATATGGGCCTAAAATTGGAAGATCGGCCTAAAATCGGATATGGTAGATACATCCAAATCTAGACTGAACATGGCCGTATCGAACCGGGATGTCGTGGAGCCTAATACAACTCGCATAACCAAATTTCATCGAAATCTGACAAAAAGATACAGGTGTTTTGGATCTAACACCTTAAATTAAGAGATCGGTCTACATATATGGCAACTATATCCAAATCTGGACCAATCTAGGCCAAATTAAACCAGGATCTCGAGGGTCTTAACATAACTTACTTTCCCAAATATCAGCGGAATCGGACAATAAATTAGCTTTTTATGGGCCTTAGAACTTAAATCGTGGGATCGGTCTATATGGCAGCTATATCTAAATCTGGACCGTTCTGGGGCGTATTGAGAAAGGATGTCGAGAGGCCTAACACAACTCATTGTCCCAAATTTCAGCGAAATCTGATGGCTTTAATAGGCCTATTACCTTAAATAGGAAGACCGGTCTATATGCGGTCCATATCGGATTATAGTCCGATAAAGCTCATCATCGAACTTCACCTGTGTATGGACAAATAAAGAATCTGTGCAAAGTTTCATTGCAATCCCTCTATTTTAAACATTTTTTAAATACCTCTATTTTTAAAGACTGTAGTGGGACCCCAACAGACACACGGATGGATGGCTAGATCGTCTTAGATGTTTACGACGATCAGGAACATATATACTTTAAAGGGTCGAAATGGATATTTCGATGTGTTGCAAATGGAATGAATGAAATCTCACTCTCAGCAACAATCATTTTCTTCGTGCGTGTGCTCGGAAATTCAACATTCTATTATGGAACATTGCGGATTCTTTTCTGATAGCAATGAATGCTGTCCAATTCAAGTTTGAGCACAATGATAAGGGGTTATACTTGCCCTGTCCATACGACGTGCCACTTAGTAGACAAGTTTTAAATAGATGAAGATCTCACAAATATCTTCAGCATTCATTTCAGGATAATCACCGTTGAAAATTATTCTTATTTCTTACCAGGTATGGAACTCTGGCGTTCAGCCTCATAGACGGACAGGTTAACCTCTGTGCCGTGGTAGTCACTTTCGTGAATTAGGAAAAGTGCAATAAATTTTTGGAAATGTTGTAATTTTGATAGCATTAAAACTTGCATAATAAAAATATTTAATATCATATTAAGATGTTGGCGCTCACTATTGTTAACAATTGGGTAGAATTAATTTCGGGTGGACTTGTACAGGTTGGCGCCCAACATGAGTGCCAATTCCTGTTTGCTGTCAAAGTAGTGAAAATTCGATGAATTATGCAAAATGTTCCTGTGTAAAAACATTTATAAACACATTTGTGTTGGCGCCTTACGTAGTGAACAAAAATGTACAACAGCAAATCTGGGACATGGGAAATTCCAAATGGGGATAATAGTCAGTACTAGGTCAGCTGAGCAAAATCTCAAAAGGACTTTGAATTCGTCGGCCAACACTTTTAGGGCCCTTTTTATATAACCTTCACCGATAAATCGAGATATATCAGAGGTAAGTGGACCAATTTAAGTAGATTTTTGTTTGCGCCCCTATGATAAGCCAGAAAACTTGGTGTAAAATTTTTCTTTTCCCACAATTGCAAGTATCACTGTTTGAGAAACGCTACCGTCTCCAGAAGATTTTCTCGATAGGGTAAAATATTAGCAAGTGCTGATTTAGAGTATTGTATGTAGATTTTTTTAAGTTGTATGTTCCTCTTACCGTCGCATATAAAGAAAGTTGAGCTTCCCTTTCTCTCAAGGGACATAACGCATTTCTTACGATTGCATAATTATAATGAAATTGACCATATCTCACCAATTTATTTCTTCGATTAAACAAAATAAAAAAATCATTTTTTTTATTTTTAAATTTTTAATTATTTTCACTTTTTTTTTTTAAAGGGACTGACAATATCATAAAGCATCTAAACCCATTTATTTGCAAAAAAAAAAACTTTTCACTTAGAAACATGACACAAAAACTCCATTTCAAAATTTCTTTGTTGGGTTCTCGATTTAAATGGCAAATCGTTAAAAAGGGAGTGTTGTAAAATTACACGCGCGCAATGCAAAGCAAAGCAAAAAAACGCGGTTGTAAATTCTATGGCTGTTAGGTTACACAATAAAGTAATGTTAATGTAATTGCATTAATTCCTATTGAGCTCAATCAAATGAGGGGAAGGGTGGCGAGTGAAAGAAAACCCATGGAGAAAAAAAACAACATTCGCTTAACCCCATAGAGCTCATTTGATATGCGATATGTGTAAATAATGTTGAGATCTTCTACAACATGATATGCATACCAACGAGTAGGGATTCACACATATGCGTACATATATCATAATATGCACACATATAAATACTTTTTTTTAAACATAAATTCAATTGTTTAAATGTCCATGCCACACTTAGAGAGCGAAAAAAAATGATCGCACTCTTGGTCTCTGGTGTTGATGGCTGCCTGAAATCCCACTGCTTAGGGGGTCCCTATGGCGCGGAAAAAACCTTCACATCAAATCCTTAATATGAACGATGGCACATCTGTGCTGGATAGTAGTTATGGCAAATGAAATTTAAAACTGGCACACTAAAACTGCCGGCAACACAATGGAATCAAACAATTTGCATTGCATTTGTGCTAAATTTAATTTGAGTCGTTTTTCTTTGTTGTTGCACAGAATTTATTTTTTTTGTCTTTAACCTTGTGCCAAAAGCAAAACGAGAAAATATTGTTCTACTGGGCCATCATATGCATGAAAATATTGTGCGAAATTTCTTGTGTTGCCTTGGCCGCCTGGCTCCATTGCACAACTGCAGTTACATTAAACAAAAGTATGAGAATTGTTTATGTCTATGCTTTCATATCGTCATCATCATCATCATTAAAAAAGGCTGAAGGATCTCTGTATGTACGGACACATAATATACGCATGCATCTTGTCTGCTGATGTATGAATGTTGAAAATTATGAATAGCCCACCAAGGGTATGTCATAGGAAAGTAAGGAATCAAATGGCAAAGTAAAACTACAACTCCCTGTTTTTTTTTTAGAGATGGAACACACTTTTTTCCATTTCTTTGCATAGTATTTATGCTATGCTGCAGTAAAAGAGGTATCTTATTTTAGTTATGATTGTGTTTTTTCATTATTCTTAATCCTTTCTGTTGTATTCTACGCACATGCGCTTTATTATAAAATGCAGCATTTGTAGGCATTCATTTGAATGGGTAGATGGATCGACAGCCAGACGAAAATATGAACGAACCCACTACGGACGTCTGTTCACTCATTCATACAATGCGTGGCTCACTGCGGAAAGCAATGTGGAACATAAATATAAGAGTAGCTCACTTTGCAAGAAATATTTTTCTGCTCCTTTCATCTTAGAAGTGGAAGTTTTTATTTGTATTATTTTATGCATTAAATATTTGATGTATTACTATAGTCTGGTAGACAGCATAACAGCAATCACAGTGGGAAAGCGTTAAAACAGTTGAAAGAAAACAAGGGTTAAAATTTAACTTTAATTAAGTTTGCACGTTGGGTGTCAATATTCCTTAAAACAGTTCACCAATATGATAAATTAAGCATAATAATATGGTTGAAATATGATGTGTTGCAAAGCAAATGCCAAAACTTAACTATGGTGGACGCCACAGCATACAAAAAAAAAGCGACGATTTGCGAGGAAGTCAACTTTATACTTACTTTACTTTAATTGGCTACGACAGAACATTTGTTCCACTAGTCGATCGTAGAAAAACCTTCCAAGCGCCTCGATCTTCTGCAGTCATTCTAAAATCTCTGACACCAAGTTTCGAGGTATCTCCCACCACTTTATCTTTCCATCGGGCTTTTGGTCTTCCCGGTTTGCGTGTACCACCGTGTTTGCCTTTAAAAAACTATGCCATCGTCATCATACAGTTCATACAGCTCGTGGTTCATTGCAAATTGCAATTTTTGCCCATGAACATTCCACTAAGGAACTGGGGCAAACTTCTCACATATTAATGAGTGCAGTCCGATTCAAGATTTAAGCTTAATGAAAAGGGGCCTCCTATTTATAGCCGAGTCCAAACAGCGTGCCGCAGTGCGACATCTCTTTGGAGAGAAGTTTTACATGGCATAGTACCTCACAAATATTGCCAGCATTAGGAGGGGAAAACCAACGCTGAAAATTTCTTTTGGTGGTCTTGCCAGGATTCGAACCCAGGCGTTCAACGTCATAGGCGGACATGCTAACCTCTGCGCTATGGTGGCCTCCTGCTCGTGGCTCATACGTCCTCTATATTCTCCATTAACGCAAACTGGTCCATAAGTGATCAATGCAACTGATTGTTTCAAATTTTTGAGAAATCTAATCAAGACTACGAATAATTGGGAGATCTCCCGTTATAGTCCATCTTCGAATTTAACCTGCTTCTGAAGATAATACTGATATATGCAAAGATTCAGCACAATATCTTATTTGTTTAGGTCTGTAATGAGATTACCACAGACAGACGAACGGACAATCCTTCCTTCGGTGGTGTTTGTAAATGTATATCTATTAACCCTCATTGGGCACCATAGTAACTATACTAAAAACTTCCCTTCGAAAAATGATTCTTTGGAATTTCACACAATTTTTTCTTCCACTATTCCATTGTGCATCTCTTCACTATCTTGAGAAGTTGATTGCTTTTGCCGAGTCTGCCACCATATGCTTGCCTGCCAGGCTGGCTGCCTGGCACATATATTTTCATAAACAAGCATACAGAGTGAAACTTTCATAAGCTGTCATTTAATATTTCGTATTATTTGATGTGTCTAAGCAACATGCAGATGGATGTGTTGTATATATACGATAATAAAATTGAAATAAAAAAGAAAAAAACATAAAAACTAATATTGTGTCAGGGCAAATAAGAACTAAAGGAATAGGAAAGAAATCGGATGTGGCAGGTTAAAGATCTTCATGCATAGCGATTATCATTTATTCAAGACAACAAAATTTAAAGCTTTGAGGAGTTTTTAATTGAAACTAACCAAATGCGAAAATAATCGTCATATTTAAATGTTGCAACTTTAAAGCTTGGATATGCATTTTATGGAAAAAACTTGAAATTTTCAAATTTTCTACAAAAAGAATATGCCGAAGGTATACCGGAGGTTTCTTCAGAATTTTTTGCAGAAATAGTTAAAATACCTTACAAAAATCTTGAAGGTCTGTCGAAGGGTATTCAACTAAAATGATTTTGTATATTGAAAATACGCCCATAAACATTTAGGAACACTGGAAATACTTCTTTCATATGTGCTGTCCGATTGAAGTTTAAACGAATCGGGGTTTTTTTACCTTGATTTTATTGAGAAGTTTTACACGTATGTATAAAGTATACCTCACAAATGTAACGAGCATTGGAAAGGGGATAAAAGAATTCGAACCCAAGTTTACCTCTGCGCCACATTATATAGCAAAGTGAAAAGTTTGCCCATGAACTCACATATCAATGACTTCTCACATATCAATGAGTGCAGTCCGATTCATGTTTAAGCTCAATGAAAAGGACCTCCTTTTTATAGCCGCGTCCAAACGGCGTGCCGCAGTGCGACATATTTTTGGAAGTTTTATATTGTAGAATATTTTAATATACTTCTCTGTAACATCTCTACGAAACAGAGTTAGAAGGACAGACGGAGAATATAGGGTCGGAAATTGATATTTCTATATGTAACAAACATATTGACAAAATGAATATACCTTGTTCTTGGGTGTTGGGTATAATAAATACTTAAAGACAATCCTATTTGTAAGGCTTTCTTGTTTCTTAAGTTAATTTTGTAACCCTCAACGATATTAAAATTTTGTTATATCCCCACCATATCATGTATTATACCCTCCTCCACCTGGGATGGGGGGTATACTAATTTCGTCATTCTGTTTGTATCTACTCGAAATATTCGTCTGAGACCCCATAAAGTATATATATTCTTGATCGTCGCGACATTTTATGTCGATCTAGCCATGTCCGTCCGTCTGTCTGTCGAAAGCACGCTAACTTCCGAAGGAGTAAAGCTAGCCGCTTGAAATTTTGCACAAATACTTTTTATTAGTGTAGGTCGGTTGGTATTGTAAATGGGCCATATCGGTCCATGTTTTGATATAACTGCCATATAAACCGATCTTGGGTCTTGACTTCTTGAGCCTCAAGAGTGCGCAATTCTTATCCGATTGGGATGAAATTTTGGACGACGTGTTTTGTTATGATATCCAACAACTGTGCCAAGTATGGTTCAAATCGGCCAATAACCTGATATAGCTGCCATATAAACCGATCTTGGGTCTTGACTTCTTGAGCCTCTAGAGGGCGCAGTTCTTATCCGATTTGACTGAAATTTTGCACATAGTGTTTTGATATAACTTCCAATAACTGTGCCAAGTATGGTTCTAATCGGTTCATAACCTGATATAGCTGCCATATAAACCGATCTTGGTTCTTGACTTCTTGAGCCTCTAGAGGGCGCAATTCTTATCCGATATGACTGAAATTTTGCACATAGTGTTTTGATATAACTTCCAACAACTGTGCGGAGTATGTTTCTATTCGGTACATAACCTGATATAGCTGCCATATAAACCGATCTGGGGTCTTGACTTCTTGAGCCTCTTGAGTGCGCAATTCTTATTCGATTGGAATGAAATTTTGCACGACGTGTTTTGTTATGATATCCAATAACTGTGGCAAGTATGGTCCTAATCGGTCCATAACCTGATATGACTGCCATATAAACCGATCTTGGGTCTTGACTTATTGAGCCTCTAGAGGGTGCAATTCTCGTCCGATTTGACTGAAATTTTGCACATAATGTTTTGATATAACTTCCAACAACTGTGCGAAGTAGGTTCCTAATCGGTCCATAACCTGATATAGCTGCCATATAAACCGATCTTGGGTCTTGACTTTTTAAACATCTAGAGAGCGCAATTCTCATCCGATTTTTATTCCTTGCTTGCCTTAAAAGAGATTTCGCGCAAAGAACTCGATAAATGCGATCCATGGTGGAGGGCATATAAGATTCGGCCCGGCCGAACTTAGCACGCTCTTACTTGTTTACAATAAAACGATATCACAAAACTACAAACTACAAACTATTTCATTAGAAGACATAGGAAATGTTTTCGCCATCAAAAGGTAAACAAATTCTTGTTTTTTGATTGCCTTGATATTCTTAGTCGATTAAGCTACGTCAGTCTTTCGGTCCGTTTGTTTATCTGCCGAAAGCACTCTCACTGAAGAAGCAGTAAGGCTAAACGCTTTTAATTTTCCACAAATACTTATAAGTGTAGCTGGATAAGGATTGAAAATGTGCCAAATCAATGCATGGTTTGGTAAAGCTGCTATTTATATGACATTTTCCCGATTTGACTTCTCCAGGCTTTACAGTGCGTAAGGCTAAACACATGAAAATTTCCACAAATACTTATTAATGTAGCTGGATAAGGATTGAAAGTGGGCCAAATCAGTGCAAGGTAATTATAATCATTGCACCTCTCTCTTCCTAGTATACATTCATACATATTCCCATTAACTCACATATTTAGAAATAGTGAGTTAATGGGAATAGTAGGTTGGATGCAATTTGAATTTATTTAGACAATACAGTTATTTTTATACCCACCACCGAAGGATGGGGGTATATTCATTTTGTCATTCCGTTTGCAACACATCGAAATATCCATTTCCGACCCTATAAAGTATATATATTCTTGATCAGCGTAAAAATCTAAGACGATCTAGCCATGTCCGTCCGTCTGTCCGTCTGTCTGTTGAAATCACGCTACAGTCTTTAAAAATAGAGATATTGAGCTGAAATTTTGCACAGATTCTTTTTTTGTCCATAAGCAGGTTAAGTTCGAAGATGGGCTATATCGGACTATATCTTGATATAGCCCCCATATAGACCGATCCGCCGATTTAGGGTCTTAGGCCCATAAAAGCCACATTTATTATCCGATTTTGTTGAAATTTGGGACAGTGAGTTGTGTTAGGCCTTTCAACATCCTTTGTCAATTTGGCTCAGATCGGTCCAGATTTGGATATAGCTGCCATATAGACGGATCCTCCGATTTAGGGTTTAAGGCCCATAAAAGCCACATTTATGGTCCGATTTCGCTGAAATTTTAGACAGTGAGTTGTCTTAGGCCCTTTGACATGTTTCTTTAATTTGGTCCAGATCGGTTCAGATTTGGATATAGCTGCCATATAGACCTATCCTCCGGTTTAGGGTCTTAGGCCTACAAAAGCCACATTTATTATCCGATTTTGATGAAATTCGGGGCAGTGAATTGTGTAAGGCCCATCCACATCCTTCGTTAATTTGGCTCAGATCGGTCCAGATTTGGATATAGCAGCCATATAGATCGATCCTCCGATTTATGGTGTAAGGCCCATAATAGCCATTCATTATCCGATTTTGCTGAAATTTGGGACAGTGAGATGTGTTAGGCCCTTTGACATATTTCTTCAATTTGGTCCAGATCGGTTCAAATTTGAATATAGCTGCCATATAGACCGATTTCTTGATTTATGGTTTTGGGCCCATAAAATGCTCATTTATTGCCCGATGTCCCCGAAATTTGGAACAGTGAGTTAAGTTAAGCCCCTTGACATACTTCTGCAATATCGCACAGATCGGTCCAGATTTGGATATAGCTGCCATATAGACCGATATCGAGGTTTTAGGTTTTGGGGCGATAAAAGACGCATTCATTGTCCGATGTCGCTGAAATTTGAGACAGTGAGTTTGGTTAGGCTCTTTGACGTCCTTCTTAAATTTTGCCCAGATCGGTCCAGATTTGAATATAGCTGCCATATAGACCGATCTCTGGATTTAAGGTTTAGGGCCCATAAAAGAGGCATTTATTGTCCGATTTCGCCGAAATTTGGGACAGTGCTTAGTGTTAGGCTCTTCGACATGTTCATGCAACTTGGCCCAAATCGGTCCAGATTTGGATATACCTGCCATGTAGACCGATATCTCGATTTAAAGTCTTGGCCCCATAAAAGGCGCATTTATAATCCGATTTCACTGAAATTTGACACAGTGACTTATGTTCGGCTTTTCGACATCCGTGTCGTATATAGTTCAGATCGGTATGAGGTATATGAGTATAAGGTATGAAATTTTCACCGAATTTTGATGAAAGATGGTTTACATATATACCCGAGGTGGTGGGTATCCAAAGTTCGGCCCGGCCGAACTTAACGCCTTTTTACTTGTTCACGGTATTTTTTTAATCATACTCTTATCACTACTGTGACACAGGGTATTATAACAAAGTGAACTAGTGTGTACTATCCAGAAGAAAGAGAGCTAGGCCCATTGTTTATCATACCGATCGACTCAGAATCACTTTTTATTCGATTTAAATATTCGGCTGTCCATGTTAATTTGTTTACAAAGTACAGATAGACAGGTTTTGTCTGAAGACAAAATAGACAAATGCGCTAAAGACAAAATTTCAAAAAAAAAATTTCGCTAAAGAAGAAATTTCAAATAAATTTTCATTCAAGACAAAAAATTCATTGAAATTTTTAGCTTAAACAAAATTCAATGGAATTTCCGCTTAAGACAAAAGTTTTCCTTAAAATTTTCCCATAACCCAAAATTTACACGAAATTTGTCCTCAAAACAGGTAGTCGCGATGGGCTACCAAAAATGGGTTGAGGACCAACCCAAGGAAGACGGAGCTGGTGCTTTTCACTCGTAGATATAACAAAACAAAATTCGGATTCCCGTCCTTGAACGGGGTCACCCTGCAGCTGTCGAATTAGACGAAGTACCTAGACATAGTCCTCGATTCGAAACTTTCTTGGAAGAGGAACACTGAGGAAAGAAGCCGTAAGGCACTGTTTTTACTCCTGCAGGAAGATGTTCGACAGGAAATGGGGGGTAACCCCCAAGATGATTTATTGGATGTAAACGGCGATTGGAAACTGTCCTGGTATTACTGGCTTAGGTGTATGTCCATAGTGGCATGGGGCGGATTAATACTGCACCCTCTTTTCAACCTAAACTTACCTAAGTACAGATCATCTTCTAATATCATACAGTAATTTTTTTGGCCAAGAGACGAAGCCTATTGGAATTAAAAAAAATCGGTTCAGATTTGGATATATGCTCCTCCGATTTGAATAAATATCGTTCATTTGTTAACCTATTTTCTCAAAATTGTACCCGAAGGATTTTATGTTTATATTTAGATATTAAGTTTTTTACGAAACATTTCTTTTCTTTAAGTTGTCCGGAGTTTGAGTCGAAGCAATTCTCTGGACTACACCTACCCTAGAAGTAGGTATTGGGGGCTATATCTAAATTGAATGGATTTTCCAGTGGCTCTCGGACGATATATATATATATATATATCCTTCTTGCCAAATTTCGAGAGAATCGGTTAATAAATGACTATTTTATTGCATTGTTACTGCAAATCGGATGAACATATATATGGAAGCCATATCCAAATCTGACCGATTCCAATTTCAATAGGCTTCGTCTCTAGGCCGAAAAACATGCCTATACCAAATTTGAAGACAATCGGATGAAAATTGCGACCTATAGTTTGTACACAAATTAAGATGGACAGACAGACGGACGGACAGAAAGACAGACCGGTACACTTATCAATGGCTCTATCTCTCTTCCTTTTGGATGTTACAAACAAATGCACTAAGTTATAATACCCTGTTCCACAGTAGTGGTTTCAGTTTTGAGTTTAGAGAAATTTCTTTTAAATTTTGTTTTAAGAAAAAATGTCATTGCTATTTCATATGAGAAAAATAAAATAAAAATTTGTCTCTACAAAAAATTAAAATTTTGTCTCCCAGAACAAAAGCTGTTTATTTTATTTAATGAAAATTACACTTTTTAGTTTTTATCTGGAGCTGTTAAAAAAGAAATGGCGAGGTTTGCATACCCCCATTTATGGTGGTGGGTATAAACAATTTTGCATTTTTATGTGCCCGAAGTCGGAGTCATGCAATTTTCCTGGAGTCAGAGTAGAGTCAAAATTGCTCGATTACGCAGCCGCCCGACCTTTGCTTTTCCTTACTTGTTTTCTTATAATTAAATGGATAAATATTTGTTTTCTTCTAACAGTGAAACTCGAATAAGTTGCCTCAAAAACAGAAGCCGGTTCCTGGAATTTGAAAACGTAAAAAATTTCCTAATATTCCTCAAATTTCTCATAAATATGTATTTAATATACTAGCAATTAGTAAGACAAATTTCTTTTTGTTTTAATTCTCTTATAAGTGCACAGCGGAAATCCTGCCCACTCCTTCAATGAGGAACAAAATTGATTAATTGAAGTCAGTTATGATTAAACGAATATTCCGGGAAATCTATTACGGACAACTCAATGTTAAATACCGAACACAACAATTTTAATTCAATCAAACTTTATCAATTAATTAAGGCTCTTCTAGAGAAATTGAGTACAGAAATTGAAAAAAGAACAAGGAGACGAAGATGAAGCCATATTCAAGCCATTACAAAGCTTCAATACAAGACAAGAGACCAAATAGGAAGCACCACAGTAGAAAAGAAAAAGAAAGAAAAAAAAAACGCTATACAAAAGATAAGCGAAATTATTCGATGTTCACATACAGGCGACAGTCAAAGAAACAATCAGCCCACACCGACGAAATGCTTGGTTAGCCTTATGGTACAAATTGAAAATTTCCCAGAGTTGTCCATTAGGGTATTGACAACTTGACAGTTTGATGAAGTTCAAATGAAATGTCAATTAATGACAACAACAACAACTAGGACGACAATAGCCAAGAAGACAATACAATTGCTATTGTTAAAGTGAACAAATGCAAAATGAAGTTCACGACTTGACAGTCAGATAGCCAGAGGGACAGACAGACGGTACGCGAAAAGCAGACCCTTTGGCGTTGGCCTAACCAACGGCAACATATGCCGCGGCCGGTAGCGGCCACCGCCACTCTACCACTGAAATAACACAACACGCCAAAGGAAATTTTTGAATTCCGTACAAATTATATTAAATGGAGGAATTCATGAAAGAGAATGAATAAACAAAAACAAGATTTTAAAATTAACAATATGCATGCATTTCATTTTTTTTTTTTCTTTCCAGAATGCTTAATTTGGTCTGTTTATCAAGGCTTTAATGAATGACTTCCCGCTGTTTTGTCAAAGATTTTTATATGGTAAATTAATAACAGGGTTTGGTTTCCCAAAAGACACCACAGTCAGCACTCACACAAAAAATATGACATATTTCTGTTGAAATGTCAGCAAAAGGGCATAACAGAGAGGCAGGGAGTAGGGAGAGAGAGCGAAACTGAAGTCCCAATAGCTGCTCATCAAAGACCCGCATCTGGGCAAGGCAAGAAGCTTGCTGCTATTTGGAGAACTATACCGGCTTATTAAATAACATTAATGTGAGTATTGCATTTTATAAAAACGTATGTTTTTCAACAAAAATATGTGTTTATATCATTATAAAATATCAATAAAACTATAGCTGTGGATTTTTTGTGTGTAGTTTTTTTTTTTAATTTTATTATTTTTGAAATATGAGACCAAACTATTGCCAGGCACACTTTAATTAACTAAACTATAATGAAAACAGCGGGAGTTTAATTGGCTAAACTATGACATTTTTTCCATTATCCCCCCAAGCGTATAAGAGTTTGCTTAGATACTTTTTCAAATAGAAAGGGTAACGGTCGAGTCAAAATCACCTTTTTTTTTAAAAAAAACATGCACACGCAATGGGTTTTTATTATCAACAAGGGGATTTAATGTATTCTCAGTAAGGTTAGTTTTCTTATTGGTTGAAAATAAATTAAAAGCAGCTTAATCATATTCACCCAACCGAACTTTTCGATGACGCTTAAACGGCTAAGCCTTTTGGACAATAAAAAAAACGCACTTTTATACATGGAGTTTTTTGAAATAAAATCGAGACTTTATCCATACAAAACTCATCAACATCACCCACTCGGAAATCCACAGATTATATTAATGGACAGAGAAAGAGAGGCTTATAGAAATCTTAATCATTTGTACAGCTTATTTGAATAAATCACTAAATTCAGTTTATAGCCAATCAATGATTAAGAGATTTAACGCCACAGACACACACAGCGATTATGATTGCAGCGGTTTTGGTTGTTTAGTTAATGTTCAATCATTAAAATGAAGTGAAGCGTTGAAAAGTGCCCACAATTTAATTATAAACTAAAAAAGATTTTCTTACTCTACAGTGATATTTTGAAAAGATTGAGTAGATAGATTGCACTACTTTTATTAACTTACACCTGTTCATCGATCTAGTTTTTGTTAGCTCTCTCAGCGAATTATAACTGATTTACAAAGGTTCGTGTAACACGTTTTTACTAACAGCTGTCAACATCAAATAAAATAATTAGAAACCCCTACCATGTATATATCAATCATTCTATAATAACTCCTCTACCATATCCATAGTTATATCTAAATAGAAGCTGGTCTGGATCATATTTGATTCAAGTCCCGAGAACACTTATACAAGTTGGACAGACAGACACACGAACATCGTTTCGAGTTTTTAGAATTTTACGACGCTCCGAAATTGTAGGGTTGGAAATCGATATTTCGATGTGTTAAAAATGGAATGACTAAATGAATATACCCCTATCCTATGGTGGTGGGTATAATAAATAACAGTCACATAATGTTTTTATTTCGCAAATAGTTCTTATTAGTGGCAGTGTCTATTATACCCTCCACGATAGGATGGGGGTATACTAATTTCGTCTTTATGTTTGTAACTCCTTGAAGTATTCGTCTAAGACCCCTTAGAGTATATATATATTCTTGATCGTCATGACAATTTAAGTCGATCTAGCTATGTCCGTCTGTCTGTCGAAAGCACGCTAACTTTCGAAGAAGTAAAGCTAGATGCTTGAAATTTTGCACAAATACTTCTTATTAGTTTAGTTCAGTTGGGCCAAATCGGTCAATGTTTTGATATAGCTGCCATATAAACCGATCTTGGATCTTGACTTCTTGAGCCTCTATAGGGAGCAATTCCTATCCGATTTGGCTGAAATTGTGCATGATGTGTTTTGGTATCACTTCCAACAACTGTGCTTAGTATGATTCAAATCGGTTTATAACCTGATAAAGCTGCCATGTAAACCGATCTGGGATTTTAATTTCTTGAGCCTCTAGAGGGCGCAATTCTCATCCGATTTGGCACAAATTTTGTACAACGGCTTCTCTCATGACCTTCAACATACCTGAATCGATCAATAGCTTGATACAGCTCCCATATTAACCGATCTTCCGATTTTGCTTCTTGGGCCCCTACAAAGCGCAATTCTTATGCCAATGAACTGAAATATTACACAATGTCTTCTACAATGTTCAGCATTTTATTTATGGTCCGAATAGGACTATACGGTGGAGGCCACCTCAGCGCAGAGGTTAGCATGTCTGCCTATGACGCTGAATGCCTGGGTTCGAATCCTGACGAGACCATCAGAAAAAAATTTTCAGGGGTGGTTTTCCCTTCCTAATGCTGGCAACTTTTGTGAGGTACTATGGCATGTAAAACTTCTCTCCAAAGAGGTGTCGCACTGCGGCACGCTTTTCGGACTCGGCTATAAAAAGGAGGCTCTTTATCATTAAGCTTAAACTTGTATCAGACTGCACTCATTGATATGTGAGAAGTTTGCCCCCGTTTTTTATGGCAAAATTTGCATAGGACTATAACTTGTTATAGACCCAACGGCATAACATTTCTTATTTATTATGTCTTCGTTTGCCTTAAAGAGACACCGCGTAGAGAACTCGACAAACGCGATCGTTGGTGGAGATTAGATTCGGCCCGGCCGAGCTTAACACGCTTTACTTGTTCATATAAATAACACCGCAGTATTACCCTCGTAGTGCTACTAAGTGGTGTTGCTTTGCGGCAAGACATGGAGTTCCCTAATCCTTGAGTTTAAACTTGTAACGGACAGCACTAATGGGTATGACGTAATATTGCCCGCAGTTTCTTAATAGCATTTTTATCAATACCAAGGTTATAATAATGACTTTTTTCTATTAATAAAAATAAGTGCTTATTCTTTAACTTCATCGAATGTTGTATGTAATGACATTTGTACTACCGGTAACACAGATGCTATTCCTGTTGATAACTCGTTATATTTTAGCAGCTAGTAAATCTAAGGATGATGAGTTATCCATTATTTTATATGCCAAAAATAATGACATGCACTTACCAAGCATTTGCTGGAATAGTCTAAGCGGTCTATAACCTGATATAAATCCCATATCAATCACCTACTCTAACTATACAGAATCATTTGAATAATTTGAGCAGTGCGATTCACGGTGGAGAATATATATGATTTGTCCCGTCCAAACATAAGCCTATCTTACGTGTTTTTATGTATTTTCAAAAATTAAATCAAGAAATTATTTCTTTATTATTTTTTTCTATCTCTATCACATACCCTATAACATCAATATCATAAATACAGTATTTTAAACTCAGAGTCGCTTCTTGTGTTTGGGAAACATTTCCCCCCAAATGAACAATAAACATTATATTTTGTTCAGCTTTTTCTCTCCATTACATAAATATCAAAAATGCGCGCATGCTGGTATTTAATAACCAAGCTTAATGCATAAAAAAAACATCATATCACAAAACTTCTAAATGGGAAAATTTTTTCGGTCACTTCATGCATATCATAATAAAAACAAAATAAATTCAATTGCCAATTGAACAGTTTTAAACGATGCTATTGAACCTTCTCCCAACAGGCAAGCAGACAGTCAGTCTCGTTATTCATATTTGAATGTTCAAACGTTTAAGTATTTTAACGCTTCGTTCTGCTACGCTAATTAAGACAAGTGGAATTGATTTTTGTTTTTGTTTTGAATTCTAGTTTTCTGTGTGTTATTTTCAATACCAAGGAAAATATGGATGTCTTATATTCTGATATATATATGTATGAAAAATTTTCTTATATATACTCGAATTCCAGTAAGTATTCTCTTAATAACACTCACATTTTGATTTTCATTTTCTTTATTTGATTTTGGTTTTTTTTTGTATTTTGTTCTGGCTTTGTCAATTTAACAACTCATGTGCATTGTTGAAAATGACTTCGATGATTTTGATGATGATTGGAATCTTTCCCTTTATATTATCGTTTTCGAAATTTCATTGTTCTTTTTCTTCACATACATTGCTCGCTTTGGTTTATGGTACAATGTTCGATCCCCATGGCACATGAAGTAGCAGCAGACGCAGGCAAGCACTTCAAATGAGTTAACTTAATTCATTCAAGTGGAAATTTATATGTTTACCCATAATGATCGACGACAATGACTGCATCAATTCCCTGCCATGGCAATTAATGTTGCCCATACAGATTTGGAAAATGAAAAGATTTACTTTGTCCTTTATCTTTGTTTCATAAATGTCGAATATGAAAGTGGTTTTGAAAGTTAAGTGGAGAGTGAAAAAGGAAGATATGTAGAAAAATTTTAATTTTTTTGAAAGGACCATAAAAGCTTTATGAGAACGGCTGTGATAACTTCTAAGATAGATATTGTTAAACTTGCAATATATAATGTTCTTAAAATCTTGAATATCATTGCAAGATATTAGTGAGTTGATAACACAAAAACTAATTTAACGAAGATTTTGTTTCACCAAGTATATGGGAATCCACCATTTTTATACCCATAACCGTGGGATAGGGGGTATATTAATTTAGTCATTCCGTTTGCAACACATCAAAATATCAGTTTCCGACCCTACAAAGTATATATATTTTGGATCGTTGTAAAATTCTAAGACGATTTAACGATGTCCGTGTGTCTGTCCGTCCGTCTGTTGTAATCACTCCGTATCCTTTATGGTATATATTTGGATATAGCTGTCAACAATCCAATAGTTTGTTCAACAAAATGGAACAGTGACTTATATATATTAGACCACTCAATGTCCGTGCCGAATTTAGGTGCATAAGTCCAATATTCACCGGATTGTAACGAAAGGAGGTTTACATGTATAGCCGAGGTGATAGGTATCCAAAGTTCGGCCCGGCCGAACTTAATGCCTTTTTACTTGTTTATTTCTATTAAGGGATTAAATATATTTGTCTTAATTATTAAATAGTAATAATGTAGATGCAAGGTTATACTACTATATCTACAATACAATAAGGAACTTATGCTAATTTGTCAAGCCATGTTAACTACATAAACAAACAAAGCCAGTAAGGAAAGACAAAAGTCGGGCGGCTGTATAATACCCCATACCGCCAAGTATACATACATTTGCAAATTTTGCCATGAACATTCCTCTAAGGAACAGGGCAAAACTTCTCACATATCAATGAGTGCAGTCCGATTTAGGTTTAAGCTCAATGATAAGGGGCCTCCTTTCCGAACGGCGTGCCGCAGTGCGATACCTCTTTGGAGAGAAGTTTTACATGGGAAAACCACCGCTGAAAAATTTTTTTCTGATGGTCTCGCCAGGATTTGAACGGACATGCTAACCTCTGCGCTACGGTGCGCTACTCTTAATACTTGAAACCTATGTTGAAATCTAGTCTGATTTTAATTCTGTATACCTCTTGAAAAATTGAATAGAACCTTGTAAGATTATTTTTCAATAGGACATAAATTGTAGCTACTAAAGACTTTAATGGCCATATCGGATCGGATAAAATATATATTGGAGATAAATCTAAATCTGAACCGACTTTAATGAAATTAAACACACGTACAAGAACGTTTAATCCAACAACTCACGGTAAATTTTATACAGATCGAACCAAAATTTTGGCGAATATAGCCCGAAAAGGCCATATTGGCTGAAAGATATATATGGGAGCTATATCTAAATCTGAATCGTGCAAAATTTTGTAAGGATCGGACCAAATTGGGGCTAATACAGCCTTAGAAGTCCATATCGGATGAGGGATATATATGGGGGCTATATCTAAATCTGAACAGTTTTTATGAAATTTTGCACACGTATTGGAACGTAAAATGAAGCATCTCATGCCAAATTTGGTAAAGATTTTATCAAAATTGTGGCTTGTGGCCCTAATAGGTCAAATCGGTTGAATGATATATATGGGAGCTATATCCAAATTTGATCCGATTTTTTTCAAAATCAATAACGTTCGTCCTTGGACAAAAAAAAAGGGACTCATGACAATCGGATAACAAATGCGACCTGTACTTTGATCACCAGAATACATCAGGAAGTGATTCTTTATCGAATCAGGAAGTGATTCTAAGCCGATCGGTATACTTATCGATGGGTCTGGCTCTTCTCTTTCTAAGCGTTGCAAACAAATGCACAAAGTTATAATACCCTGTACTACAGTGGTGGTGTAGGGTATAAAAATATAGAAAAAAATTTAACACTCTGCCACCTTTTAGGCTTTTTAAAGGATCTTAATGTGTGAATTGAAAATATTAGAAAGACTACATTCTAATATTGATCCTAGCGTTCAACTAATAACTTTACTGTTCGCGGTAGGATGAAAGTCAGCAAATTTTTATTTTCAAACAATACTGCCAGAGTTGCTAATCGGTAGATTGACTCACAATGGACCGACATCAATATCTATCGCCTAAAAGTCTATAATTTTGGTGTAGGTCAATTTAATTCTGGGGGGAGGCAATTTGCCTAACTTTTCGATTTTTATTGTGAACAAGCTACATATGGATTCTTATATAGCAAATAGAAGCAATTTCCAACAAAGAGAAGGACAAAATTCTCAAAAGGTTAAAATTTAAACTTTTTCAATTTTCGCGTAAACCATGAAAGTAGTCTAAAGGCTATCTCGTTTATCAAAAACAAAATTCCATTCCACCTTTGTAATGAATTCATCCCCAAGAACTTCACCACCTTTTCCATATTAATATTAGTAGCCAGAGGCTAATTTTGATGAGTGTATGGGGGAGCATAGCTTGTAGCAAATGAACATGTATTTAGTTTTATGTTGCTATTAAGGGTCATTATGTAAATTGTTAGATATTCATCAACCGTATGGTTATTTGATTGTAAAGGGTGATTTTTTTGAGGTTAGGATTTTCATGCATTAGTATTTGACAGATCACGTGGGATTTCAGACATGGTGTCAAAGAGAAAGATGCTCAGTATGCTTTGACATTTCATCATGAATAGACTTACTAACGAGCAACGCTTGCAAATCATTGAATTTTATTACCAAAATCAGTGTTCGGTTCGAAATGTGTTTAAATTTTGACAAATTTTGTTCAGCGATGAGGCTCATTTCTGGTTGAATGGCTACGTAAATAAGCAAAATTGCCGCATTTGGAGTGAAGAGCAACCAGAAGCCGTTCAAGAACTGCCCATGCATCCCGAAAAATGCACTGTTTGGTGTGGTTTGTACGCTGGTGGAATCATTGGACCGTATTTTTTCAAAGATGCTGTTGGACGCAACGTTACGGTGAATGAACACATTTCGAACCGAACACTGATTTTGGTAATAAAATTCAATGATTTGCAAGCGTTGCTCGTTAGTAAGTCTATTCATGATGAAATGTCAAAGCATACTGAGCATCTTTCTCTTTGACACCATGTCTGAAATCCCACGTGATCTGTCAAATACTAATGCATGAAAATCCTAACCTCAAAAAAATCACCCTTTACATATTTCTGTTAAAAATCGTTGAATCGACCAGTAGACACTGGGAGCTGCTTTTTTTAAGGTAAAAAAAAGTAATCACTCTTACTCACGATTGTGAGGGACGATGTGATGAGTCATACGTAAAGGTTCGCTGGATAATTATTTTTTGTTTGTTTTTTCTGTCGGCTAGAAAGAAAAAACGAATTTCTGTGTTTGCCGCACAATTGACCATAAGAATGTTGCTTTAAAAATTTTATAGATTTGGAAAAACAAATCAAAAGTCATAAACTTATCCACCTGGGTAGACAATTGTTGCATTATAAAATGCATTTTGATGTGAAAGTTTTCTTCTGAAAATTCCATTAAGGAACAGAGGATATTGGTTTTATATCAAAGAGTGCAGTTCGATTAAAGTTTTACTTCAATGAGAGACCTCCTTTTTATTGCCGAGTCCGAACGGCTTGCGCTGGGCGACACCACTAAGTAGAAAAGTCGACACCGCTGATTAACTTAACTAATTAATTCACAAGTGACGCCAGCACTATGATGTTCTCGCTGGAATTTGAACCCAGACGTTCAGTGTCAGAGGCGAACATGAGCTACATGTTAATTTTTTGTTACTCCTTTTGGGCCGTAGGCTCGAAATGGGGTCTGAATCCGAGGATAGTCCACTGGCTCTACAGGAGCGTGATTAGACCAATACTTATTTACGTCTCTTTAGTT
Source organism: Stomoxys calcitrans (assembly GCF_963082655.1). Taxonomy (NCBI): domain Eukaryota; kingdom Metazoa; phylum Arthropoda; class Insecta; order Diptera; family Muscidae; genus Stomoxys; species Stomoxys calcitrans. Next base: position 78,212,151 of record NC_081555.1, on the reverse strand, counting down.
TGATGGACTGCTATGGAGAAAAATTGCAACATAAGGACCATACAACAGGTTCAGACAACATGTTGTCTTGGCATAGGCGGAGCATTGAGGACCACGCCCACTAGGGCACTGGAAACTATTGTAGATAACCGACCCATTAACATACAGATTAAGTGTGAGGCAGACACTGCGGCTATGAGACTTAAGGCGATGGGAGAATGGATTGAGGATGGGAGCAGCTCATACCATCGCGGTATAATCGAGGCGACGATAGGAAACCTGGAAGGAAGGGAAGAGGTTTCCGATCAAATACCTGAGATGAACCTTGAAGCCGAGGGCGAGGCACTGCTGCCATCGGCACAGTCTTGGATTGACGGAACCCTAGTATTGCCATCTGGAAGATTTTGTTAAACGGATAGATCAAAGCTTGAGGACAGGGAGGGCCTGGGGGTTAACATTGAGAAACCAGGGACTGAGATCTGTTTTAGACTGCCTGACCATAATACGGTCCTGCAGGCGGAGATCCGGGCGATTACGGAATGCGTGAAGTGGTGTGGTGCTAACGCGAGGATGTCCAGTGTAAATATCTTTACCGACAGTAAAATTGCTATAAGGGCAATAACAGGCAGGACGGTAAGGTCAGTAACAGTCTTGCAGTGTAAGAAGGAGATTAACGCCTTCTCTGAGGATGGCAAAATCCGCATCATTTTGGTGCCGGGCCATAACGGAGAAAGGGGAAATGAAAGGGCAGTCGATTTGGCGGTGAAGGCCAGAGGAAGTGGTGTGGTGATAACAGTAAAATTGTCATAAGGGCAATAACAACCAGGACGGTAAGGTCACGAACAGTCTTGCAGTGTAAGAAGGAGACTAACGCCTTCTCTGAGGATGGGAAAATCCGCATCGTTTGGGTGCCGGGCCATAACGGAGTAAGGGGAAATGAAAGGGCAGACGATTTAGCGGTGAAGGCCAGAGGACTGCCGTCAATAAACTTGGTTAACCCGAAGCCTTTCGGTTCGACGCAGACCGAGTTAAGGGAGTGGGCGACGAATGCGCATGCAACATTGTGGAACAACGAATTGATCGGTAGGACAGCGAAAATCCTATGGAGGGATCCAGATCGTGAGAAGACGAGGCTATTACTGAAAGGAAGCAAGAAGGAAGTCAGTACAGCTATTGGCATCATAACGGAACACATAGGACTACGAGCTCACTTATGTAAAATCTGTGCGGCAAGTGAAAGCATGTGTAGGACATGCGGGGAAGATGATGAGACATTGAAGCATTTTCTTTGATATTGCCTGGCTTTCGCGTCTAGGTGGAGACACAATACCAGACATCAACTAACTTAGGGGAGTGGTATTGAAAGCAATTAAGGATTTTGTAAGTAGCACGGAATTCCTAGAGAGCGCACAACAAGCTGATTACTGGCTTACGTGTATGTCCATAGTGGCATGGGGCGTATTAATATCTGCACCCTCTTTTCAACCTAACCTAACCTACTCCTTTGACAAGTATACCAATAGATCCTGAAGAAATCGATGTCAGGAATTCCGTGATGCTCACAAAATCCCTAACCTTCCCCATCCTGTGCCCCTTGATTGGTTTCAGTGTGATATCGAAGCCGAGCCTTAGTGCCAGAGTCTGATAGATATGAATTTCGGGCTTTGAATACTGGCATCCCTCCTATTTCCAGTAAAGCCTCGTCTACATACGATCATAAGCATAGAAAGGCCTCTGGGGGTGTAAGCTAAGCACCCCCAAAAAAGTTTTAGCCCCACTCACCAACAAAAGAATTAAAAAAAGATTTTTTTTTTCGAAAAAAAGCAATTAATAGAAGGAGAATATGGATCAAAATAGAGAATTGATCGCTTCAGATGAAGGATCTTCTTCAGTTTCGGGTCCATCCGGAGTTATGTGGTATGGAATTGTGGTATGGAAATTTAATGAAGCTTTGGGTTTATTTAACAGTTTTATACAGAAAATCTGCCAAATAAACCTGTTTTGTGAATATCGATGTAATACTTAATAACTAATTTATAAGACAGACACCACGAGCGTCACAATAAAACAATTATTAACATTAAGCTATTTCATACAGTTTCTCAGACATTCTTTTATAGTTGCGACTATGCATATGACCCCCAATTATTATCCCCAAAAGTAAAAATAAAGGTAATAAGTGAAAAAACTAAATACACAATACAACGCTAATTTGCTGCATTGCTTTTTGAGCTCGTTACCATTGTCTGGGCATACACCAAATAAAAATATTATAATTTTATGGGATTTTTGGTCCCAGCAGCAACACAGTTACCGACATTATCGTTTAGTTTTTTTCCTATATACAGACGAAAACGCACATGCATATGCGTTGTACACGAACATCAGTGTACACATCGATGTAAAACAAAAGGAACAACCAAAAACATTTAAAATCCTTTTTATTCCTTTCAGGGGTTCTTATAATAAGGCGAGTTATTAAGTAGGTTGTTGTTGTTTCTTTTTTGTGTTATTGTTGTTGTCGTTTGTGAAAACACGTGTCCTTACCATATGCATAACCTAACAGACGCATTAAATGCCATGTGAGCCCTTTTTGTTTCAAGTCCTAAGGTTACCGTTAATTTTTTTTGTTGCTCTAAACCTCTTTTAAAAATGTAAACAAACCCTTGTTCAGATGAATAAAAATATGCCAATGCCTTATTTGACATCATCCAGGTGCGAATACAGTATGACTGCAGCTATGTATGTGTGTTGCTAGATTCAAAGCCAAATGGCTCGTGTTGTGTGTCCTGCGGGACCCCCAGAGGGGTTGATGAAAGTAAAGTTGTCAGGCATGAAACTGAAATGTTCGTCGTTAGCTATTGAAACAAATTGTGGTTAAAATTCAGTTTGACTCCAGCATTTTTTCAGAGGACAAATTGTGCAGTAAAGTATTGCCAAAATTCAGGATATGCATTGACTTAAAACAAAATACTTTAAAAAAACTGCATTCATTTTCATTGTTCATGAGCTGCTAATGGTGAGTGTGTTTGCAAACTATTGTCTTTTGCCCAAAATTTGTGGTCTACAACCACAAGTTGTTTACATAAACGCTGTCAACAGGGGACAAATGCAGACCGTAAGGACAACGAGGTTTAAAACAGTTATTAAGCATACATTTCGTATAGTTTTTTTTACATTTAAAAAAATAAACATAAATACAAAGCCGAAAAAAGCAACTCAAGTGACCAAAATTAAGTAAAGGCGGTCACGACCGGATCGCATTTAAAATAGTTAAAATCGGTCCATAACCTTATAAACCCATATGAGATCTTGACTTCTTGAGCCTCTAAAAAGCGCAAGAATTATCCGATTTGGCTGAAATTTTGTACAACGGCTTCTCCCATTACATTTAACGTACGTGTCGAATATGGTTTATAACCTACTACAGCTCCCCTATAAACCAATCTCCCTATTTTACTTCTTCAGCCCCTTAAGTAGGCAATTCTTACTAGATTTGCCTGAAATTGTACACAATGACATCTACTATGGTCTCCAATATTCAATATTCTTTTATCCTTTGTTTGCCTAAAAAGAGATACCGTGGAATAAGCTCGACAAATGCGATATATGGTGGAAGATACAAAAGATTCGGCCCGGCCGAATTTAACACGATTTTACTTGTTTTAAGTTAATAAATATTTTTAGGCTAATGCATAGAATCTTATTTTTTTTTAAGTGTACTTGTCGTTTTTCTTTTAAATGCATGTTGTTGTCTGTGCAATTCATTTCAAGAATACCACACGAAATATACGTTTAACGAATTTATTTAAGACTAAGATGTTTATCTTACAACAGTTTGGTTAAATGTAAAGCTGCAAAAGCAGCTTTTACGGCGCACAAACCCGAAGCAACATAACGTCTCTTTGAATTGATCTCACAAAGAGATGTAAACCACATGGCTTGGTAGTAATTTATTAGAGACTATTGCATAACTCTACAATACTCTTCATTATTTTCCACCAATAAGGATTGATCGATTTTGCTCTACTTTAATAAAACATATATTTATTGATGTTGATAAAAGAAATAACAAGTAAGGATGGGCTAAAGTCGGGTAAAGACGACTTTATGTTACCATATTGAGTATGCAACAAATGATCAAATTACATATATGTGAGCTATAACGTAATCTGATCCGATTTCAACCTCACCGGTACGCAGAGTAAATTTCACAGAAGAAAACATTACGCCAAAATTTTGAGGAAAATCTCTTAAGAAATAAGCTGACAAAGGCTCTAAAAGTAAAAATCGGGTCAGCTATATCTAAATCTGAACCTATTTCTATGAAATTAAACAGTAATGTTGGGAGTCATAAGAGAATACTTAATAACTAATTTATAAGACAGACACCATGTACGTCACAATAAAACAATTATTAAGATTAAGCTATTTCATATAGTTTCTCAGACATTCTTTTATAGTTATGACTATGCATATGACCCCCAATTATTATCCCCAAAAGTAAAACAAAGGTAATAATGCTGCATTGCTCATATGCTGCATTGCTTTTTGAGCTCGTTACCATTGTCTGGGCATACACCAAATAAAAATATTAAAATTTTATGGGATTTTTGGTCCTAGCAACAACACAGTTACCGACGTTATCGTTTAGTTTTTTTGGGAGTCATAAGAGAACATTTTGTACCACATTTCGTGAGAATCGATTCATAAATAACCACATAATTGCAATATAAGCCTAAATCTAACGAACGTGTAAATTGAACCTTTATCCAAATCTGAACCGATTTTTTCAGTTTCAAAAGGGCTCGTTTCTATGCCAAAACATATCCTTGTGACAAATTTGAAGAATACCGAATGAAAATTGTGACCTTCACTTTGTACACAAAGTAATCATGGACAGACAGACAGACGGACATAGCGATATCGAATCAAAAAAGTGATTCTAGATCGATTGGTATACTTGTCAATGGGTCTATCCCTCTTTCTTCAGGAAAAATGCACATAATACCTTGTACCACAGTAGTGGGGTAGGGTATACAAATCAAGGCTAACTGAAAGTATTTGTACACTTATTGTATTTCCATGGCATAAAAGATTTACGATTTTATGAAATATAGTTAATATTTTTCCAACTTACCTTTCATGGAGTATGCCATTCTTATGAAATACTTAACACTGTCTTTAATTTATTTTTTCCTCCCTTTTATAACTTCCAATTTTCCCGCAAGCGTATGGTAAAATTCATAAGAACACTTAAGTGTCAAAGTAAAAAATCCAATAAAATCCATAATATCTGCAATTTTCCATTTCATTCATTTAATGTATATTGGGTTTTATAAAAGCAAAAGCACATCAATTGCTGTAACAATACCTGGCGATTAATTAATTATTATTATTTGTATATATTTTACAGCATTGTGTGGCAGTTCGTTAAAAAATTTTGACATTGGTGTGGATTGATGTTCGTATTTTAAAAATTTAAAAAGTTTTGAAAATGCAATTTTTCAGTCAAAATTGTGCGGAACTAAACGGGTAAAGAATATACTACAATTACAAAAGGTAGATGAAACCGAGTGTTACCAATTCAAACGACATTTTTTTTTTTTTGGGGTCAATATATATGTAGGGTGATTTTTTAGCTAATATCTTTTTGGCAACACTGGTTTAAACAGCTCACGCACGTTTCGTGTTTTGCTTTACTGTCAAACATCATTAGTTTGGGCGGACCCTTCCCGTATTCCAATTTTCAAAAACGCCAGATCTCGGAGATGGGTGCATCAATATAAGAAATTTTGTTGCCTCCTTATAGTACCCCAAAAACAAAAAATTGGTATAAAACTTTGGGGTCAAATAGCTTGGGGGGACGCCCCATCCCAAAACCCACCCGGGCGGACATGTTTACCGATTGGGACAATATGGGTATAAAATAAAAGGTATTTAAGAGTAGAGTAGGAAGTTGGTATACAAATTTCGGCCAAGGTAAAACGTTGAGGTCAAATAGTCTGGTGCGACGCCCCATCCCAAAACCCACATGGACGGACATGTTTACCACCCGGATGGACATTCTCAAAAAACCCCCCAACAGAATTCTTTCGCCGCTTTGGGCAATATGGGTATCAAATGAAAGGTATTTAAAAGAAGAGTACAAATCTGACATAAAAATTTATTCCTTGGTATCTGAGGGGCCTCCCAACCCCCCGAAAATATAAGGATTCAGCCGTCCTGCAGTTCAGCAGGACATGTATATCTCTACAATAAAGGACTGAAATAAATTGTCTTTTGGGTCTTTGCGTCAGGTGGAGTGACCCTTTGAAATATGATTTTGAATGTACAAAAAAAAAAACAAAAACAAAAACCTAATAAGTGTACATCTGAACGAGACCCGTTGCCCTAAATATCTTGATAGCCACTTTCAAAATGCTTGACATTATAGGGCTCAAACAAAATCGTGTTCTAGCACGATGCAGGGTCGATGCAGTGTTGGCCTACTATGGCAATAATAATAGGTATTTTATGATAGCAAACGAATTGGATATCCAATTTGGAAGCCAAGTGTTTGGTGGTAGTCTCACCCCATAAACTCCCCCTAAAATTTTCAATTGCGGCTCGAATAAATGGAATTTAACAGTAGAACACGATGCTGATATTTTTCCAGGGCTGGGTGCGTGAGTGACCGCCCTACCCAACGACACCCTCAAACAGGACATATTTGTAGATTATGGCAGAAAGAGGCTCAAATCTGATATCCTTTTTATGGCCAAAAGTTTCAAGGACAACTCAACTCATAAACTCCCCCTGACCCCCACATATACCAACTATGCAGCACAAATGTGGTTTTTGGGAGTAGAGTATGAATCTGATTTCCACTTTCGGGGCAAAGGATTTGGCTACTCCAATCTACCGCCAAAATCGAGAGAATGATCAAACTTCTTCGCTTTTTGATTATGATTTTACTTCATAGACGCCTAACCAGTTATTATTTGTTGAAAAATTGTTTTTTTGAACTTAGCATCTTAACTTAAACAAAAAATAAACACTTAAAGTTTTCCTATTTGTAAAACCTATGCTCAAGGTAAATTTCCCTACATTCAACGATATTTTGACTTTCATTTTAGATTATTGTCTAAAAAACTAACCCAAGATCCCTTACATGACGAAAATGTTTTCACCAAAGGGAATGTTTCTTTAAAAGTTGGAAAATTTATCATCGTTAAATTAATTTGGACAACATTTTTTCAGTGTACTTGCCTTTCACGATAAATGCATGGCCATAAGAAGAACATATTTTATGGGGTACTTCAGAGGCAGTACATAATTAGGGTAGAGGCATCCCTTCAGAAAACGTTTGGAAGTTAGAAGATATTCTTCTTAGAAGTTTCATTTTAGAAGGCATGCGGTTCTTCTATTAAAAAGCTTAGAAGCGCTGTTATCTGGCCTGATTTAAGCAGGCTTACTAATTTTCCTACTGGGTGAGCCCATCTTTATTCATACTTTAACAGAATGTTAGAGGCTTGAATACTTAGCTTAGGGACATCTTTGGACCTTACGGTTATCATGTTGGAGTCTGCAAGGTAGTGTATATGGTAACGCCTTGAGTTTATAATTACAGAATGAATATTTAAATAAACGAGTCCACCCTAATATTCATTCATGTGAATATCGTTTGGCTAGTAATTTTACCTGTATGTGATTTAAGCCAAGTACTTTGGTTAAACGCCAACATCAACACTACCATACACTTCACATTAAAAATAATTAATATAAATGGTGCGACAACAGCAATAATAATAAAAACAATATACAAACAAACAGTAAAAACAAAAATACCATACAATACAGTTTAAAGAAAAAAGAAAAAAAGTTCAAAATAGAATGAAAAGAATTTACCTGCTGGAATGATTGGGCTCATGGGCAAATGGCTCCGCGTAGATATTACGCACCGGTGGGACACGGCGCGGTAATGGTGGTGGCACAGGATTATAACCATCCATAATTGTATCACAATCGGAATATTTCATTGATTTCATAGTCATTTTGGGGCCGGTTTGTTTTCGATTTTTTGCAACTGCTTGTCAGTGTTTGTGTATATGTGTTATTCGGTAGAGTTTTTGCTGTATATGTGTGTGGATAAATTTCCTCTTAAACAGCAAATATGGCCGGCAGAAGTTTGTATTAATATGGCATACGGGAAAACAGAATAACAATACCAAATAGCTTGTTTAACCAAAAGCGCGAGAGACTGGCTAAAAAAACGATTGATTTTTATTGGATTTTTTTTTGTTGCTGTAGTTTCTGCTATTTGATCACTTGATGCTGGTGGTTAATATTCTTCCCTTATTCTCTCTGTCTCTTTGGTTTATAGTTTTTCCCGCACGATTTTTGTTTTTCAATGTGTTTCATATGTTTTAAAGATAAATATACAAAGACAACAAAAAATTGTGCCTACAGAGTTTGTTTGTTTAAGTTGTGTTGTTTTGGCGCTTTATGTTTTTGTTTTTTTTTTTTTGTGCCCCGGCTCTGTCGCTCCGATGTTGTTCTTATTGTGTGTAAATATAATAAAAAGTAATTATTGTTCTTTTTTATTGGATTTGTTCTCTCCCTGTGCTGCTTTGTTGCGGAAGGCTTAACACACCAACAACCACAACAATAACAACATAGACGCACGCTTTTAAACTGCGGTTAATTTTATTAATAATAATCACAATAAATCTTTAGCTTGAACGCTTGCTCTGTTGGTGCCGCGCGTACGTTGAATTTGTTTAAACATTTTATTATTTAACCAAAGGCTATGACGGCGTTGATAGCGTTTGGTCGTTCTGTTCGTCGTTTTCGTCGCTTGTGGCCTCAGTTGATGATGACAACGGTGTTCAGGTAAAACAACACTGCGGTTGTTCAAATGTTTGAAATGTGGGCAACATTTTTGCGCTGCATCCCAAGCGCAAAAAGTGCTTAACAATTAATTAAAAAATATTGTCTTTGTTTAATGCCAATCTTTTATCTCGCCATTAATTAGTGTTTAAAATCGTTTGTGTTACGCCCACGCACAAACTTCCACATACACGAACATTTACCGTAGAAAACCCTTGTGTCATTGTGGCTCAGCTATTTCTTATTTAAAACAAATAATAGTTTTAATCGCCATACTTTGGCAGCTTGTCCATATTGTTTAACCAAATACATACCTGGAAAAATAAAATAAAAAACAAATGAATTAAAAACTTTGCTTAATTGAATTTTTGTTAGTAAATTTTAAATGGTATTTTAATTTAATATAATGCGTCATTTAATGTACACTGAAAAAAAAAAACAAGGTTCGCATCACCAGGCCAAATACTGGAGCATATGGAAAAATATATGTAGGAGCGGCGATACTGGATGCGGAAATGTATTATGCTAATAGAATGCTGCATAGCTCATGTTGAAGCCAGAAATAAGTCAGGAATAAAGTGAGGAATTAGAAAAGATAAGAGAAGATCATACGCTAATCGAAAGTAAAGGTTCAACTCATGTAACGAGGAATATGATCTTAATGTGGAAAGTAACTCCGAATTCAAGAAGGCTGGACATTAATAAGGGTAAATTTAAGGAACTTTCAATAGGTGATGATAAACAAGATGTAGCAAAAAACCAAAAAGTCAGAAAACCAGAGCGGGATGGCAAATAAAATTACAAGTGAATGGTTAGTCCATATAGGGGTATTTCCATCTCCAAGAAAGGAGAACAGAAACACAGTTGATAATGTAGCATCTAGAGTAGCAACAAAGAAACAAATTTTTCTACCACAGATATTAACATACGACGAATTACAAGTACTTTGCACTGCACAGTAGAAAACATGAACAAATTCAATTTGTCTCAACTATTCCACCACATCTATAATCGTGAACATTTTTCTTTAAAGATATGGTATCTAGCCCTTCTTTTGTAAATAATACCTTAACCCATTGTAGACCGGTATTGCGTTTTTGCATCAGTGACTTGGCGAACATATACATGTTTATATTGGCTGTAGCATATAGGTTGCAAACTTATATTAAAAAAAAATAAAAAAAATACGGATTGCTCTAACTCTACGGATTGCTCAACTCTAATAATATAGTAAAAATTTTTTCAATATGATGCTTGCATTATTTTTTTTTTTATTATAATTTTAGGTTACATAAGCCGAAGAAAAAATGTTTTTCGGAAAAGTGTAAAAATTTAAATTTTTTTACAACCTTAATATTTTGGTGGAAAAGGAGAAAATATCTATAATAAATAAACTAAGATAATGAGTATATTCCAAAGTCCACTTTAAGAAAATATATACCTCTTTAATTTTATTCTTCGTAGAAAATATAGTGTTAATATTTTCCTTTTTTTCCAACCCCGATTTATTGGAAACTATACTACACAAGAAGACCGAGGATACATTTCATTTATCCGGAAATCGAAAGCTTGCTCTAAAATGGATTAAAGCCGTCAATATCCTCAAGACATCTGTATAAAACTTGTTATATCCGTCTAGAAGTAAATCAATGCATAAAGATATTACAAACAAAATAACTGTACATGCAGTGTTTTCATGTACTTAATTTCTCAATTTCCTGTTATGCTTAACGTAGCTCATCTGAAATCTTAACAAATATTTCGGCTTAAAAATATCTCATTTTAGTTGTGGTTGTTTCAAATCATTACCACCTTCATGTGTTGCTTTATGTCGGCGTTTATTTGAAAGTTAACTTGTATATCGTTTTCACTTCTTATTGATTGGCTATTCTCCTTAAGGCCGAAATCAATTTTTGTATCTCATTGGATTCGCCCTTTCATTGTTTGGGGTATTTGTATATCTTTGCTCTCATCACTTGATACCTCCTACTGTTATTTCTTTATTTTTATTTTTTCAAGCTGATCTCATTAAGGTATCAATCATGGCTTTTGTTATGTTGTATCGATTTTTGGATTAAAATAATTAGTTTTGATTACAATAAGACCAAAGATCAATGAATAGGTGGAAATTGTATAGGGTGATATCATGGGCAATATGAGAATCGGAAAATTTCATTGACGCGAATTGTTTTATGGAAAAATAAATGACTATATACAACTAAACATTGATTTTGAGTATACTTTGATTTTGAGTATACTATGGGATAAAGGGGATGATGTCATTGGATATAGAGAAAGAAAATTTATTTAAAATTAAAAAAAAAGCAAGTTAAAAGGCATTAAGTTCGGCCGGGCTGAACTTTGGATGCTCGCCACCTCGGGTATTTAGGTTGAACACCTCTCGTCATAATCTGGTGAGAAATGCATCATTTATGAACTTATAACTCATACTAATGTCGAAGGGCCTGCTTAATTTCAGGGAAATCAATTAATAAATTCACCTTTCATGGTCCCAAAACCTTTAATCGGGAGATCGGTATATCCAAATCTGGACCGATCTGGGTCGTATTGAACAGGGACGTCGGGGAGCCTAACGCAACTCGCTATACCAAGTTTCAACGAAATCGGACTATGAATGCACCTTTTATGGGTCCAAGATTACATATCGAGAGATCGGCCTTATGGTAGGTATATCTAAATCGAAACCGATCTAGGTTAAAATTAAAAAAAAAGAATTTCGAAGGACTTAACGCAACTCACTGTCCTAAATTTCGGCGAAATCGGACAATAATTGCACCTTTTAGGGGCCTAAACCTTAAATCAAAAAGTCAGTCTATATGCCGCTATATCCAAATCTAAACCGATCTGGGCGAAATTAAACAAAGATAACCAGGGGCCTTAAATAACTCACTGTCCCAAATTTCTGCGAAATCTGATAATAAATGTGGCTTTTTGGGCCTAAGACTTTAAATCGGTAGATCGGTCTATATGGAGGCTATATCTAGATAAAGTCCGATATAGTCCATCTTTAAACTTATTCTGTTTATGGACAAAAAAAGAATCTGTACAAAGTTTAAGTTTAATAGTTTCTCTATTTTTAAAGCCTGTGCGTGATTTCAACAGACAGACGGATAGATGAGCGGACATGGCTAGATTGTCTTAGACTTTTACGACAATTTAGAATATATATAAGCTTTATGGGATCGGAAATGGATATAACGATGTGTTGCAAACGGAATGACAAAATGAATATATCCCCAGTCTTCGGTGGTGGGTATAAAAACAATTAAAAAATGCTTTAAGTTCGGCCGGTCCGAACTTTTAATATCAACCACCTGCGATATAAATATTGACGTCAATTTTCCAAAATCCGGTAAAAAGGCACCATTTTTGAACCCATTTATTGAATTATCAGAACCAAACTCGGCACGGATATCGAGAAGTCTTACACAACTTACTCTTCCCAGATTCGACGAAATCGGATAATAAATGGACCTGATATGGATTCAAGGCGGTAAGTCTGGAGATCGGTCTATATGGCAGATATATATCCAAACATGATCTGATATGTACCCTAATCGGGAAGGATGTAAAGGGAATACAACCCACAATACCAAATTTCAGTAAAATTGATAAGTACGTAAATATGGCATTTATGGAAGAAAGACCTTTAATCGAGAAATAGGTCTATATGGGCGTTGTATCCAAATTAGAGATGTGTGTGATTTTCCACTCACGGTCACGACAAAACAATTTTACTCACGCACGACATTTTAAATTGACTCACGCTCAAGCGACATACATTTTACTCACGCGCGACTCACGAGACACTCCCGATACAATCACGACTAACAACGCACTCACGACTCAAGAAAAAATCGAGACTTAGGAAAAACCCACGAGTCAAGCTTGAAAAATTTGGGAAATTTGAAAGTTTTGGGAATGGATATAGTGTTTATTGACATTTGTCTTAAATCTCTGGTGGGAAAAACATTAGCCGGAAGCCACATACGAAAATTCGGGCGAAATAAGAAGTCTTTCTATAATACATTGTCCGGTCCGCTGGCCCATTAATTAAAAACGGGTGTGAGTTCCTGGAATGTCTAGTATCTCTGACAAACAACCTTACATCAGTATTAAGAAGACAAATATCAGACGAACACATACCATGAAAGTACCGATAGAACAGCGCCAAACAACCCACATTGCGACAATGTTCAAGGGAGGCAATAGAGTTGGATACCCTATTGTCCCCAATCAACGCCATCTCTCTCCTCTGCACACGGTTCAGTAGCTTCAGGGATGATTTTGAAGCTCCAGCCAATACATGTGAGTTGTACTCCTTTTTCGGCCTTACGAAGGTAGTATAGATGTTAAGAAAATCAGAAGGACTGAAGTAATTCTTCAAGCACTTGAATACTCGAATGCTCAGAGAAGTCTTGAGCAACAACTGCTGAATTGTCTTCTGATTCCCCACGGCTTCTATGTTCCTCTATCTTTAACTTGTTGAATCCGTATGATACAACTCTTTCAGATTTGATGAGGTTAAGGGGGCAGCTGGACGTTCCCATCCAATCTACCACTCTTCAAGTCGGTGGTTGAAAAATTAGGTTTGCATCATCATAAATTGGATGAGTTACGAAGTGAAGACATATTCTTGCGGAGCGAAATAACAAGATGTTCGCCCCACTCAATAATTCAAAATATATCCTTTTTAAATCTTTTGTTTCACTGGCGGTGCATATCTATAATATTGCTTCCCGTTTGCTCCCTCGAAGTATGCAATTTTAAACCAACGATTAAAATCCTTGAGCACAGAGTATTGCGAGAAGTGGGCATTCATTTACCAAAATAAATGACCTATATATTCCACGCTGACTTCACTTTTGAACACACCTACATTAAGAGTGAAAATATAACTTATTTCTATTAAATATATGTTTTCCCTTGCCAAGCAACACAAAAATTTTTTCTTACGAAATAATTGGTGTAAATTATCAAAAAGCAGCCATGGAAACCTGAAGTGGCATTTACATAATCTAAAGGTAAAGATAAATGACAAAAATTTATCAACCGTCTTTTCTGGAAATTTTTTCGTTGAATATGATCTTTATAAATTACTTAACAATAATTCAAATTTAAGTTTTCATATAAAACACTTTATCATCAGACGGTAAGGATTATTCCCACACATTTTCCAATATGGCCAGCTAAGACAATAATCTACAAAAAATAAACCCATAAATTAACTTTAAGAAAATCGAAACAAAAAATAATGATAATGACAAAATCTCCTTTCACATAACCATGAGCAGTAAATACGACACATAGGCGGTAATCCATAGTCAAAGTTAAACCTCATTAAGAATTTAAGAAAAATAAATAAACAATTTAAAGCGACCTGCTTAATGACATTGCAGACCATAATAATCATAATTATTAATCTCTTCTTCCTAGGCCCCCAAAAATCTGTCGTATTAACCTTTTTCACACAATTCCATTATTATGACCACATTAAAAAAATTAAGCAACACCGTGGACAGAATTAAAAAAAAAAAAAAAATAACAGACATGAAAAGGGTCTGTCCGTCGGTAAACTTATTTAAAAACAATTGACAGTATTTATTTAAATATGATTTATTTACTCAGCCAATATGCTGCAGCAACCAATCAATTGCAAGACCATTAATCCTAAATTTGACAAAAGATTTTTCGTATAAATAATGCACTTGATATGCATTCATCGTTCACAAATGTTCTTATGTTGGCTCATTGGTCTGTCTGTGGTTTTGTCTAAATCGATCTCTTTAGCTTTAGTCTAATCAAGGCAAAGGGGTATCGTCTTTGGTTTTTCCTCTTCCATTTTTTTTTGTCCTCCTAAACCACTTGGTTCCAACTTAATACAAAACTGGTATTAAAACCTACGCACAATCGTTGGATCAGATAGTCTGACATAAATAAACTTCTTGTTGGCCCATGCCAGTTGCTGACTTTAGACAGCATAATGAGCGATTACTTTGGGGCAAAAACATTGGTATGAATTTGGTTGGTAAGACTAGGTGGCAGCCACACATGGATTATTTGTGAGTTGTTGGGCTATGCTGCCAACAAGTGTTTCAACATATTGCATATTGGGCATGAAAAAAGAACCGGATTGCAGTAGAATATGAAATATAATAATGCACGATATAAAATATTTCATTTCAATGAAGCCATAAATGGGTGGGCTGAAATGACAGATAACCATGGAGTTTGAAAAAAATTAATCAAAAGGAATTCAATCTCATAAGAAATGTTGCGAAATATTTTGGATAACAGTCGAACTACTAAACATTAACATTAAATCATGATGGGCATTTCTTTTCCCAGTATTTCAAATAAAAAAGAGTACGCCCGAAATGGCTCTTTCATAGTGACAAGAGGTCTAATTGACCAAGGGAAAAGGATGATGTGTTCTCTCATTATGTTGTATTTCCTCACAGTCAGGGAGGGGTATTGTAACACAAGTGCGCATCTCCACTCTATCTAATTTTGATGAAATATCAGATTGACTAGAGTCATTCACCCTGGGCACAAAAAAAATCTGCATCAAACACTGGTCCTTTGTTGTCCTTCACAACATGATGGTTTCTTGATGAAGTATTTTCCCGGTCCATCAGTCATGACTTTCAAGTCAACTCATGGGCAATCCCATTTCCCATTAACCCACCGTTCTTGATTCGCTGACAAGATTTGACCTTACATAACGCGAAACCAGAGCCTCAAGCTGTCTGTCACGCAGATAGTTGTCTTAATGACGAAAACCGCTGTCCAAAATAGTAGCAACGGTGTGCTGCCAGCGACAACATCCTGTAGAGAAATTTTACATGGCTGAATACCTTATTACATGGATGAATACCTTAGCATGTCAGAGATTGGAGAAAGCACGCAACAGATCGGGAGCTTGAAAATTTATCCTAGGTTCCGCTTGTGAAACAAATGTTCTATAATGGCCACCTTAGTAAGAATAACGTGATGTTCTCGCCGGAATATTTCTAAGAACGTAGTTAAACTTCCGGCAGGAGTGTTTCCTTGGCGGGAAAGAAATTAAGAAATGCCTTTTATTTATAAATATATATATAGTCCATTATTTCGTAAATTGGTCTTCTGACATGACTTCTTCAATGATGAAATATGTGTAAATATTATAGTCTTACTAAGACACCTAACACTAATTTACCATAGGCTACTGCAATTGTGGTAGGTAAAATGAAAGAATTCTACAAGGCTTTCCTAAAAAAATATTTAGAAGATCATTTGGATAGTTAGGCGCGATTACCTTAAACAATCCTCAGTCGTATTGCATTGGGTAAACCCAACTGATATAAACGCATAAAGGCTTCACTGTTAACTCTCTATTGATTGACCTCCCCTAATGAACTGCAATAGATTTTATTCTCCTGGAAATCGAAACATTTGCGACTCAACCTTTGAACGGTTTAACGAACACAAAAATCTTACTTTTATATTAATCCCTAAGCACTCTAAGGTATACCCTTTGTTACATAGTGATTGCCTGGTAATCTCAGCGATTGTTAAGCATAGAACGCTCTCATGTCAGATTTCGTTATTCTTCTTCTACCTTTGCAAACGAAGTGACTTTATTGTCTACATGTGCACATTGAACCTGTTCAGACAAATCCCCCTAAGGCTTTCTTCCATAAGCCAAGAGTATATTTCTCTGTTGTTGTAGTTGCTGTTGCTGTTCTAAGGCCAAAGCCTTTTAAACCTTTCCCCATATATTAAGAGGCATATAGCGCAATTGCCTTGTGTATTGCTTAACCATTTGAGACTAGCGTTCGTTCAGTCATCATATTCATTGAGGATTTGCTAATACGAATACATGTGAATGTTCCTCAGCTGACTCGATTGTTGGTTGGCTGTCTGGTTGGCTTCCTTTAGCCTTTTGCAATTACAATTATTACATTTGCGGATTGCTATAGAGTTCTTTGTATTTCTAGCTGTCAAACGGAACAGATTTCAAAAGCAAGGCTAAATGGGAAAAGGCAATCCTTATAAGTCTTCCGCAATTGTATGGATACTGGTGTTAAAGGTTACTCTTCGTAACTGCCATATTGGAGGGTACATGCAAAAGCTTTGATTTTTACAGGTGGGGGAGATATATCCAGTCGTGATACACAGTAACAAGTGTTTTTCCCCCACTAACCATTTAATAGTTTTATGAAAAGTCATGGCCTACTTGAGCGAACGTTTAGCTTTATGCTTCATCATATTATTAATTTGAAATGGTATAGAATCCCCGTGTTGCAGAGCAATCGAACATAATCCATTTCCCCTCAGTTTGGACAAGTTATATATGCCCATATAAAGTTGCTATTAAAGCAAGGAATCAGCATCAATGCCGCCTTCGACCAACAGCTGTCGAAGCTTTTTCAGTTGACGTCATTGCTGTTCCCACTCTAATCTATTACAAATATAGCAAAGTATCGCTTCGCTTCATCATACATCATCATCATCCCTAGCCATACTCTTATGCTGAAGGAGAACATACAACATTTTTGTAGCATAATCAACTAAGATCGTGACTAGACATAAAATGTTTTTCATCAAACGTTTCATTTCATTTTTCAATTTGATATGATTTAACCACACACCTTGATGGTGTGTGCATTGAACTGCCACCATCAAGGGATCGATGCATGTATTGATGTATAAATGAATGGCAGGGATTACTATATGGTTTTTTATACACTCTGAAAAAATTGTATGTGTATTTGTAATATATTACAGCTTTGTTTAAAATATTTTAAGATTCCTTTGCAGGATATTGTCCGGCTTTAGACCATTGTTTAATGCCTTCCATTCAAAGAGTAATATAGCAAAAACCATTTAAAAGTCAGCAAAAGTGTTTTTTGTTAAAGTTGTGATCAAAAATGTCATACAATAAAGAAAAATCGAAATAAAATTTTCATTGGAAACTTAATATTAGTCTGAGTGTTTTGCAAAAATGTTTGAAATTTGATTATTTCAAATATATGTTTATAGAAAATTTCTAGTATTTTATGGGAAATATTCGTATTTTTTTTTTATTTTGATCGAAAAATCTATCCAATTAGATTTCTCGTTCTTTGATTTTCAATAGTAATTTTATTGAAATTTGATATGAAAAAATTCAATGAATATATAAAAAAATTGTTTAAGAATATATCTTTAAATTGTATTTTCATAGATATGTTTGCTTTTGATATTATTTTTGATTACTTTGATTACATTTCCATAGAAACATTTATAGGAAATATTTTAAAAGAAAATTTGTTAGAAAACATATTTTCCAGGAATACTTTTTATAGAAATTTTTCTCTGAATTTTTTATAAAAAAATATGATGTAAAGAATTATTTTGCATAGTGCTTCTGTTTTAACTTTAATTTTCGAATTTAATTTAAAAAGAACACGCCTTCAATTTTTCCCAGTGTATACAGAGTTTTCTCCATGTGTAAATTCTGTTGTTATATGGAGCGTTTAAGCTAGGGAGGCGCGATATCATGACTTGGTATATATTACCTTTGAAAAAATGTTGAATTTTCTTTTGCTCTTTTCAATTATTTGCGTGAAATTGCAATTAATGGATTTTTTTGTTCGTACTTTTAGCTTTTATGATTTCTTTTGTGTTTTTTTCACCAAAAGTGTTGCTAATTGAATTCCACATATGAAGCTATAATATTAATTAACTAAAAAAAATTATCTATTGCATGACACATGTGTTTGTTGCTGATGCGCATGTTTTTGTTTTGATGTTTTTGTTATGTTTTCTTGATGTTTTGATAAATTATATTAATCATATTTTGAAGTTTTACGAATAAAAACATAAAAAATGTTATTTAACCTTAAGCTAATGAACACTTTTTAATCAAAAGTCAATATGAAAAAGGTATATATTTTATAACTATGGGTGGAACAGGGCGAACACTTGACGGAAGGTGTTTGAAATCTATTTGGTTCATTATTTTATTGACCTTGAATTTTGATGTGGGAACATCATCAAATGAAATATTACACTTTTTTTAAGAAAATATTAATCGTCAAAGTTAGGACAATATGTCAATCATTATTAAACTTTTAATAATCAGCGTTACTTCCATGAATTACCTGCTACTTTCGAAATACCACAAAATCTGGTAAAGAAAACCTTGAGTTAATTAAGTAATTGTTGATGTTCAAAGTTTTCGTCTTTCTAAACTCATTAATGCTTAGTGAGATTCAATTAATTAAAGGTCATAGAAAAAAAAAAATAATAGTATACAAAAAATAGTATATAAGTAAATTCAAAGAAATGCAGGATTGTAAGAAATAAAGCTGAAGAACCATACTTAGCAGCAATTTAAATTTAAATATTTTCTATATTTATTTTGTCAAAAGTGGATTTTCAAAAAACCAAATCAAAAAATCACATAATAGAAATTTTTTTTCAAAATTTAATAGTAGTCGTAACTAACAATAGTTTTCCGTTAAATTTTTGTTAATATTAAATTATTGTATTTATTTGTGATTTCGCCAGATATTTTGTGATTCTTTATTACATTGTTTCTTGATATTTTTAAAAACTTCTGCAGACTTTCTGCTGAAAACGGGATAGCTGTATTTTTTTGCTCAGACAGCAAACATTTTTTGCTGTCTTCAAATAGTATCTTCCAATTTAACAAGCATATAACGTTAAGTATTTTCCAATTTTCTAGAATGTGCTAGTTTTGAACAAACTTAAATAATAGCAGAAAAAAACTACAATAGTTATATTTACGCTTTAAAACAACCCCAACAAAAAAGTTTAAAATTCGGAAAAACTTTTAGATGTAATTATATCCAATTTTTTCTAACATTATCTCATTAGATAAATTTGATTCAAATATATAATATGCCCCTTAATTAGATACATGCTTCGAATTCTTTTCAAAAAAACATTTTGGATCCCATATTGTGCCCTTAGTTACATTTTTAATTCTGGGTGGTTCTTTTCTTGTAAGGAAGAGTGTCCACCCATTTTAATATTTGAGAAAATTTAATTGCATGTCACTCCTTTCAGATCCACCTGCACAAGCTATTAATGTCATAAAATAAAAAAACAACCGTAGGACCATATTTAAACAATATATAAAACTCAAACAATAAATACAGAATACATAAAAAGAAAGAACATTGCAAGCGCACACCCATACCCACAACACCCCTGCCCACTGCAAGAGTGATCTCCATCTTTCATAAAGGGTGATTTTTTTGAGGTTAGGATTTTCATGCATTAGTATTTGACAGATCACGTGGGATTTCAGACATGGTGTCAAAGAGAAAGATGCTCAGTATGCTTTGACATTTCATCATGAATAGACTTACTAACGAGCAACGCTTGCAAATCATTGAATTTTATTACCAAAATCAGTGTTCGGTTCGAAATGTGTTCATTCACCGTAACGTTGCGTCCAACAGCATCTTTGAAAAAATACGGTCCAATGATTCCACCAGCGTACAAACCACACCAAACAGTGCTTTTTTCGGGATGCATGGGCAGTTCTTGAACGGCTTCTGGTTGCTCTTCACTCCAAATGCGGCAATTTTGCTTATTTACGTAGCCATTCAACCAGAAATGAGCCTCATCGCTGAACAAAATTTGTCAAAATTTGAACACATTTCGAACCGAACACTGATTTTGGTAATAAAATTCAATGATTTGCAAGCGTTGCTCGTTAGTAAGTCTATTCATGATGAAATGTCAAAGCATACTGAGCATCTTTCTCTTTGACACCATGTCTGAAATCCCACGTGATCTGTCAAATACTAATGCATGAAAATCCTAACCTCAAAAAAATCACCCTTTACATCCAACTTTATTCTCTCATATTCTCACCTAGTGCTCTTATATTATTCCACTCCTTTTGTGTGGGCTTACACAGCAGAGGTGCACCCGGTATGATCATTATGATACTTTGGTACTTTTTACCCTCCACCATAGGATGGATATACTAATATACTATACTAATTTTTTGTGTAAAACCTTGAAATATTCGTCTAAGACCCCATAAAATATATGTATTCATGATCGTAAAGACATTTTAGTTCCATCTAGCCATGTCGGTCCGTGGAATGCATGCTATTCGAAAGAGTTAAATTAGGTGCTTGAAATTTTCCACAAATACTTATTTTAGGTCGGTTGAAATTGTAAATTAGCCATATCGTTCTATGTTTTGATATAGCTGCCATATGAACCGATCTTGGATCTCGACTTCTTGAGCCACTACAGGACGCAATTCTTATCTGATTTGGCTTGCATTTTGTATGAGTTGTTTTGTTATGACTAGGTATGCTTCAAATCGGTCCATAAGCTGATATAGCAGCCATATAAACCAATCAGGGATCTTGACTTCTTGAGCCTCTATGGTGCGCATTATCCGATTTGGCCAAAATTTTGGATGAAGTGTTTTGCTATGTCTCGCAACAACTATGCCAAGTACGGTCCAAATCGGTACAAAACCAAATATAGCTCCCATATAAACCGATTTTCCGATTATTCTTCTGAAGCCTCTAAAGGGCACAATTCTTATCCAATTTGGCTGAAATTTAATACAATGTCTTCTACTATGGTCCTCAATATTCAATTCATTTATGGTAGGAATCGGACCATAACTTGATATAGCTCCAATAGCATTGCAATTTTTATCCATTATACTTTGTTGGCATTAACATTATCCATTAGTATTAGCTTCAACAACAACATTTGATTATTAATTATATATACCTTAAAATTCCATCAGAACATATATGACAACTATAGAAATGAAGAAGTTAATTGCGGTAACGACGGTGTAGCGGGATCAAAGTTTTTGTACCCCCACCTTTGATTTCGGACGTTTTGATTTTGGTTTAGACCTCTGTGAGTCATAACATATTCATTGAAATCTTATGGTTGAGCCCATCGTGAGCACAAAAAGGCGAATTAAGAAATTGGTCTATAGGAAACTTTATCGAAGTGGGAGCCTACAAAACAATTATTGAAACAAGTGTAGGAGGGACTTATATAACTCATAACTATTGTATATCGACATTAGATTAAATATTTGCCCCCAAGAAGTAATATCTGTCTATATGGAGGCAGCGTCTAAAAGTGGATTTTTGGGAACCATGTTTGGAAGAGATACAGAAGGGGATAATGCAGCTTAATATTGCTCATTTTTTTAGCTTTATTTAAACAATGTAATGCGAAATAGGTCTTATGTGCCCCAAGAGGTTAAATAGCAAATCGATCTATATAGTAGCTTTCTCATGACATGTATGAGATCAAACTCGGTCTCTAAACTTGAAACCGATTTTAATCATAGACAAAAGGAAGTATTCCTCGCGTTTTTTCAAGGAATTTTCGTGGACAATGTACGTGTACCCTTACAGTAGCAAGGTTTACCTAACTACTGTTGTTGCAATATGGCTTTGCATTAGCATAAACAAATGAGTCTTAAGTGAAGAGCAACAACAATTGCTGTGCTAAGTAATTTTCTACAATAATTTTAGTATGTTCTTGTTCGAATTTTAACAAATTTAGCCTTATCTCGTACCTTTGTACCAAGAATAACCATTATGTGAAATTTCAAGTTTATAAATTCAGCCGTTTTGTCTGGACGATTTTTTTTATATATACATATATTGATTATGAAATGGCCATTCCGACACTTTTACAATTGCAAGAATTTGCGCAGGACATACACAATATTGAGGTAACTTTCTCGGTGGGATTCAGTAATAGTTTGTTGTTCATTTGCAGCAATAAATTATATTTTTATAAAAATGTAAATCACTCTTCAATTGTTTGAAAATAAATGAAAGTCATTCATATGGCCAAATCTCCAATTTCTTCATAAAGTTGGTAATCAAGAGACGAGTTGCATTTTTTCACATTCTTAATCAGTTGGTCGAGAAACTAAATTACCCAGATTTATAGTATAATTCCAATTATCAACTAAAAAATTATGGAAAAAATTTAAATTGACCAAAAAATTTTGTCGAAAATACAAACCCCTTTCCTCAAACAGAAGCTATTGGTTGAGAACAGTTTAAATGGGAATAAGTAAAAAATCAAACAAAAACTCAAACAGAGTCTTCTTGCCATCATTTATTCCAATTTCAAATACATTTGAGATTATTAACCTTTATAAAACAAAATTCTAAAAAAAGGCTTACAGTTATAACGCCATAAGAAAAGATTTCTCTTTTTATAACCTTTGGGCTTTTCTGAAATAGGTATTCATTAATATAAAATTTTGATAACATTTTTCCAGACAACCTTTTTTGTTGAAGTTTAATTTCTTATTAAATGACTTAATTCAAATTCAAAACGAGGAAACTTGTTTGATTTGTCTACGAGTGCTGAGACTTCTTCTTCTTCTTTGGCTGTCTGATTCAGCACCTATCGTTTTCTTGGTAAGCCTTTCAACAAGATTCTGATTAAAAGTAAATATACTAGGCGTGTTACAAAACATTTATTTTTTTAGAATTGTTTTTATGTCTTTTCCATTAGTCTGTCTGTCTGTCGTCGGCTTGTCTGTTTTCCCTGATAGAGTCTCAAGTCTCGTTTGTTTTCTTGTTTGTCTGCCTTTGTCAACGTCATTAAGCGTGACACAATAACTCTTTTATAATTTTCATTAAATATTTATGGATGAAACAAAAGAATCCACATTAAACAAACAAGAATCAAGCTTCTGCTCTTCTCTTTCAAATTGCATCTGGATATGAATGCAACTCACTGGTGTGGAGACGTCGTGCCGAGGAGAAAGAAGACCGAAGAAAAAAGATACCATAATATCAAACACATAAACATAACTTGTGCCGCTGGTTTTCTATTACATCAGAGATTGAAGCATTTTTATGAAAAAAAGAAGAAAAAACAAGAACACCAATGAACCACAGCCAACCACTGACAAGTAATGCTTGCCGCGCACACACTAGTTCTATTTTAGCTAAGTGAAACGTGCAACCTATCCATATGGGATATTTGGATATGCAAGTGGGTTAGTAGAAGAAACGTTTTTAAGGCGTTTTGGTAACTTTTATATGCAATGTACTATACAGAGCAATTGTTCTAAGCTACTATCTGCTAAATGGATTGCGATTTGAAAATCACTCCATATCTAGGCAATATAAAAACATCCACCCCACTAGTTTATATTAGGTGCAGAAAGTTGAGGGATAAGCCATAAGCTTAGAAAGGCCTTTGGGATGGGCTAGACCCCCCAGAATAGTTTTAGCGTTTGAAGCGTAGATAATCACATCACTTTTGCATGCGCCCAAACCAATTGTCGAAACCCTTTTTACTCCGATTGCGACAAATCCAAAGTTATTTATTGAAGGACTCAACAACATTTTCTGAGGGCCAAAATCAATGACCACGCATTTTAATCTTAATGCGCGGGAATAAAAGGAAGTCATTGGGTGCAAAGTGAGGGCTGTACAGCAGATGACCAATCAATGGTTTTTGCCGATGTGAGAGAGCTTGCATTGTCATGGTGAGCAATGATTCGTATTCTTTTGTTCATTTTTCAAATTTCTCCCAAGACTTGATGCAGTGAAACTGTGATGTACCACTCAGAATTAACCTCCTACGTTGCTCACGTGGTCGCCTCATGAAACAGGCGGCCATTTGCTTCGAAATCTTTGGCGTAAAAGACCAACACGGTCGATTGTGGTTTTTGTTTTGGGCTCATACGCATAGATAAACGTTTCGCCAGCTGTGACGATCTTACAATATAAAGGTATTTTGAAGCACCGCAATCTATTTTTTCAACATTTCTTCGCACAAATCGACATTAGCCATTTTTGAGCGATTGGCAAACCGTTTTTATACCCTCCACCATAGGATGGGGGGTATACTATAATTTCGTCATTCTGTTTGTAACTACTCGAAATATTCGTCTGAGACCCCATAAAGTATATATATTCTTGATCGCCGCGACATTTTATGTCGATCTAGCCATGTCCATCCGTCCGTCTGTCTGTCGAAAGCACCCTAGCTTCCGAAGGAGTAAAGCTAGCTGCTTGAAATTTTGCACAAATACTTCCTATTAGTGAAGGTCGGTTGGTATTGTAAATGGGCCATAGCGGTCCATGTTTTCATATAGCTGCGCAATTCTTCTCCGATTGGAATGAAATTTTTGCACGACGTGTTTTGCTATGATATCCAACAACTGTGCCAAGTATGGTTCAAACCGGTCCATAACCTGATATAGCTGTCATTTAAACCGATCTTGGGTCTTGACTTCTTGAGCCTCTAGAAGGCGCTATTCTTATCCGATTTGAATGAATTTTTGCACGAAGTATTTTGTTATGATCTCCAATAACTGTGCCAAGTATGGTTCAAATCAATTCATAACCTGATATAGCTGCCATATAAACCGATCTGGGGTCTTGACTTCTTGAGCCTCAAGAGTGCGCAATTCATATCCGATTTGCCTGAAATTTTGTTCGACGGATCCTCTCATGACCATCAACATACGTGTTTATTATGGTCTGAATCGGTCTATAGCCCGATACAGCTCCCATATAAATCGATCTCTCTATTTTACTTCTTGAGCCTCCAAAGGACGCAATCCTTATTCGAATTGGCTGACATTTGACACAGGTCTCCAACATATAATTTAATTGTGGTTTAAACCGGACCATATCTTGATATCGCTCTAATAGCAGAGCAAATCTTTTCTTATATCCTTTTTTGCCTAAGAAGAGATGCCGGGAAAAGAACTCGACAAATGCGATCCATGGTGGAGGATATATAAGATTCGGCCCGGCCGAACTTAGCACGCTTTTACTTGTTTTATTATAATGCAATATCGAATGTGTTCTGGTGAAAGCAATACCCAAGGATGCCTCTTTCTCACGGTATATCACATAACAATCTTGCATTTTAAGCTCAGGCACGGCATCAGTGTTCTGTGGTAAAATAGCCACCTTCGATAACCTTCAACGACTTTAAGTGTACGTCGCCCACGGCTGTATTCATTAAACCAGTTTTTCACGGTGCTTCATCTCCATACAAAGATTTAAGTTCATCAATGAATTCTTTTCGTGAAAACTCATGACGAAAGTTGTGAAAAATGGTAGCATGAAAAATGTTCACGAGTTAATTCTCTTTTTTTTAAATAAACTTTTTCAAGTCATTACAATCAACACAAATGATGGTCGAACGTCAAAACGTTCTGTGTACAATTATTCTAGAAACGTCAAACTTTTCCATGGAAATGTCAGATTACACTTATATAGCATTTAACATTCAAAAATTGCAAAAATTTTAACTTTAATGAGTAATAATGAGTACCTAAGAACTTTTACTTGACTAAGGGCCTTACATTGGTATGAACATGGTAACCTATGCACTTCGGTTGACTCATTAATAACTCGAAAAGTCCAATCTTGTCGTTGTGGCTAAAAATACTTTACTCCGTTTCCCACTAATACTATGTCACTCAAATGAGTGACTCGACTCACTAAAGCATCAGTTTTTCCATTAGAAAATCAGCTGACTTTGACATGCAAGCGAACAAAATGCGCTCATTTTCAGTGACACAAAGTTAGTGAGACAAGCTGTAAATATCTTAGTTTTTGATTTTTTTTTTTGTCATGCTCATAACTACCTCAAATGTATCTCTCCAACCTTACCCATTTTAATATTAGCTTGTGATTAAATTGAATTAAATAACACAGCCACCAAACCGCCAGACCTGTATTACTGGCATCGGAATACGCCAACTTTTGTAAATTGGAGTGGTTGAAATGGTATAGAATTTCTTGTGCGGCATGCGGCAACATATCCCTCTGTACAATTACATGCCAGCCAACGAGAATGTAGGCAAACAAACATATTCAAACAATGTGGAAATGAATGCTGTGATGATGGTGTAGCACGGTTGTGTTACTCTGACATTGGCTGAGTTCAGCGAACGTGCGCGACGCTCGAGCCTCTGTGTATTACAATACACAATCACAGCGAATGCGTTATAGTCGTCGTCAGATAACAAACAATCAACCTTTGCTGCAACCTTTGGCCACAGAGCAGAGCACGTCCCGACCTCCATACTAAAAGACCCGAATACACGGGAGTTCACTCTCATCCATCCTACTTCCATTATACAACAACACTTACAATGCTGGTGATGCTAGAGCATTGCAGATGGCTACAACGGTGATGATCATCATTAACATCATACCCGGGCTCATTCATTTGCAGCTCTGCTACTGCTTCGGTTGATAATGCTGCTACGCGTTCTGGTTTCTTTCCCCGAGCTACTTACCCACTGCTGCATAGCGGTTATTGCGTCTATTGTCGCCGATGCCAGATGATGTCTGTTTTCGGAGGAAGATGCATTGCCTGTTGCCATACTTGTAGCCCGAATGAAAAAGTAAAATTATTATACTATTTGATGAGCCTTTTTATACCCTCCACCATAAGATGGGGGGTATACTAATTTCGTCATTCTGTTTGTAACTACTCGAAATATTCGTCTGAGACCCCATAAAGTATATATATTCTTGATCGTCGTGAAATTTTATGTCGATCTAGCCATGTCCGTCCGTCTGTCCGTCCGTCCGTCCGTCCGTCCGTCCGTCCGTCCGTCCGTCCGTCCGTCCGTCCGTCCGTCCGTCCGTCCGTCCGTCCGTCCGTCCGTCTGTCTGTCGAAAGCACGCTAACTTCCGAAGGAGTAAAGCTAGCCGCTTGAAATTTTGCACAAATACTTCTTATTAGTGTAGGTCGGTTGGTATTGTAAATGGGCCATATCGGTCCATGTTTTGATATAGCTGCCATATAACCCGATCTTGGGTCTTGACTTCTTGAGCCTCTAGAGTGCTCAATTCTTATCCGATTGGAATGAATTTTTGCACGACGTGTTTTGTTATGATATCCAACAACTGCGCCAAGTATAGTTCAAATCGGTCTATAACCTGATATAGCTGCCATATAAACCGATCTTGGGTCTTGACTTCTTGAGCCTCTAGCGTGCGCAATTCTTACCCGATCAGAATGAAATTTTGCATGTCGTGTTTTATTATTATATCCAACAACTGTGCCAAGTATGGTTCAAATCGGTCCATAACCTGATATAGCTGCCATATAAACCGATCTTGGGTCTTGACTTCTTGAGCCTCTAGAGTGCGCAATTCTTATCCGATAGGAATGAAATTTTGCACGACGTGTTTTGTTATGATATCCAACAACTGTGCCAAGTATGGTTTAAATCGGTCCATAACCTGATATAGCCACCATATAAACCGATCTTGGGTCTTGACTTCTTGAGCCTCTAGCGTGCACAATTCTTATCCGATCAGAATGAAATTGTGCACGACATGTTTTGTTATGATATCCAACAACTGTGCCAAGTATGGTTCAAATCGGCTCATAACCTGATATAGCTGCCATATAAACCGATCTTGGGTCTTGACTTCTTGAGCCTCTAGAGTGCACAATTCTTATCCGATTGGAATGAATTTTTGCACGAAGTATTTCGTTATGATATCCAACAACTGTGCTAAGTATGGTTGAAATCGGTCCATAACCTGATATAGCTGTCATATAAACCGATCTGGGGATTTGACTTCTTGAGCTTTTAGAGGGCGCAATTCCTATCCGATTTGGCTGAAATTTTGCATGACGTATTTTATTTTTACTTTCAACAACTGTGTCAAATAAGGTTCAAATCGGTTCATAACCTGATATAGCTGCCATATAAACCGATCTGGGATCTTGACTACTTGATCCCTAGAGGTCGCAATTATTATCCGATATGCCTGAAATTTTGTACGACGAATCCTCTCATGACCATCAACAAACGTGTTTATAATGGTCTGAATCGTTCTATAGCCCGATACAGATCCCGTATAAATCGTTCTCTCTATTTTACTTCGTGAGCCCCAATGGACGCAATTCTTATACGAATTGGCTGAAATTTTACACAGGTCTCCAACATATAATTTAATTGTGGTCCAAACCGGACCATATCTTGATATCGTTTTAATAGCAGAGCAACTCTTTTCTTATATCCTTTTTTGCCTAAGAAGAGATGCCGGGAAAAGAACTCGACAAATGCGATCCATGGTGGAGGGTATATAAGATTCGGCCCGGCCGAACTTAGCACGCTTTTACTTGTTTCACTTAGCCTTGTGGTATGCACTTGCGAGTTTCCCTTTCTGGCGTTTCTCAGTGTGGCATTTGTCTTGAAAGTTTTATTGCTTTTTAATTTATGGTCACTTTTTCTTGGTTTGATGATGTCTGCGCTGCGTGTTTTTTATCTCTTTGCACTTTGTCATGATAACCTACACAAAAAAAATGTTTAACGAGGAGTCAACATCAACCCGTAATGCTGCTAGAAGAGATTCCACAAGACGTAGAGGTGTTTGCAAGTGATCTCATTGCCAGTGTAATGGAAATTTATTTGTGCGCCAAGCTATTTTTGAAATATTAAAATTTATTGGAATTTTATTAAGAAAACGAAAAAGTTGGAAACAAAGAGCTGAATACTGCCTGAACATATAAATGGTACTTTTATCACCAATATGAAACTCGCGACGAAGCAATAGCGGTGAAATTTTTGGGGTATACTAATTTTATCATTCTATCTGAAACTCATCGAGATATCTATGCCCGTATATATATATTCTTAACACCCTTAAGATTATTAAGCCATGTACGTTAAACTGACCCAAGCTACAAACACTGTAAAAATTGTTGTCCTAATTTTAAAGATTTAAGCCAAAGATAAGTAAACTTAATTTTAAGATGATTAATCTTCAAACTTTTTAAGAACATATTTCCTTTGGTGAAAGATAATTTCCTTGATATTAAGGATTTTTTATTTTAAATTGTGGGTTAATAGATCCTTAACTTTGTGTCTTGTTATTAAAGACAAAAATCTAAAATGAAGAACAAAATATTGTTGAAAGTTAGGAAATTGACTTTGGGACAAGACAACGGTGTACCTTAGTTACAGAAAATCAGAACCGATAGGTGCCAAATTAAAGAAGAATGTTGAAGGACCTAACATAACTCACTGCCCCAAATTTCGGCGAAATCGGACAATAAATGCGCCTTTTATGGCCACAAAACCTTATATCGAGAGATCGGTCTATATGACAACTATATATAAATCGTGACCGATCTGAGCCAAATTGAAGAATAATGTTAAAGGACTCAACATAACTCACTGGCACAAATTTCGGCGAAATCGGACAATAAATGCGTTTTTTTATGGCCTTAAATCTGGAGATCGGTCTATATGGAACCTATATTCAAATATGAACCGATCTTGGCCAGATTTAGGAAGGATGCCAAAGGCCCTAACGCAACTTACTATTCCAAATTTCGGTGACATCGGACAATAAATGCGCCTTTTATGGGCCCAGAACCTTTAATCGAGAGATCAGTCAATATGGCAGCTATAACCAAATCTGAACAGATCTGACCCAAATTTCAGAAAGATGTTGAAGGGCCTAATACAACTCACTGTCCCAAATTTCGGCGAAATTGGAAAATAAATACTACTTTTGTGGGCCCAAAACCTTTAATCGAGAGATCGGTCTATATGGCAGCTATAACCAAATCTAAACCGATCTGAGCCAAATTTCAGAAAGATATCGAGGGGACTAGCACAACGCACAGTCCCAAATTTTGGCAAAATCGGACAATAAATGCGCCTTTTATGGGCCCAAGACCTTAAATCAAGAGATCGGTCAATATGGCAGCTATATCCAAATCTGAACCGATGTGGGCCAAATTCGAGCAGGATATCGAAGGGTCTAGCACAATTCGTTGTCCCGAATTTCAGCCATATCGGATTAAAAGTCTGGCTTTTATGGGCCTTAGACCTGAACTCGGCGTGTTGGTCTATATGGGGGCTATATCAAGATATAGTCCGATATAACCCATCTTCGAACTTAACCTGCTTATGGGCAAAAACAGAATCTGAGCAAAGTTTCAGCTCAATATCTACATTTTTAAAGCGTGATTTCAGCAGACAGACGGACGGACATGGCTAAATCGTCTTAGATTTTTATCGCTGATCAGGAATATAAATACTTTATAGGCTCGGAAATGGATATTTCGATGTGTTGCAAACAGAATAACAAAATGAATATACCTCCATCCTTCGGTGGTGGGTATAAAGACTTAGACTGGAAAGAGCAAAGGAGTTGCTGTGCTTGCACGCACGTTGTACATTTAAAAAATGTTTTAATTGAACAATTCATGAACTTCCAAAATGATCATGTTTAATTAACAATACGAGAATTTGAGCCTACGATAGGCCATTCGAAGCAATTCTCCATCTCAAGGCATAGGCAGCTGTGAGCGCTGATGGCCGCTTTCAATGGTTCTCATCAAGCCTGGCATTAAAGTAAATGTAACTTATCGTCGGGAAAACGTTTTGAAAGCTGCTTTGGTCAGTACCAACCAAGGTTACGAATACGAGATATCCTATGATCTCGAACATAGACAGCAGTAGTTGAAATCTTTCAAAAATCCTAGAAATAATCTACAAAGATGGTTCTGGATGTAAATACAATTTAAACCAATTTTTGTACTTGCCACCATGGGATGAGTTGTATACTAATATATATAATTTATGGGGCCGCAGATCAATATTTCGTGATGTTACAAAAAGAATGACTAGGTTAGTATACTCCCTACTTATGGTGGATCGTATAAAAATCACTTTAAAAATAACTTTTAAAGTAAACTCGTATCAAGTGTGAGAAAAATATTCACATTGTAACCTCTCTCAATAAATTTATAAATGGATATGCCCATGTTGAACTGATTTTTATAGATTTAACATTTTCTATTTATACATTCTGTCAAAAAAAAGCACATAATCTGAATGCCTTACGAAGAACCTGTAATTAATTTTAAAATTTCCCCTATTTAAATCCATTTGAGTGAAATTTTAAATTGACCACTAAAGCATTAACTTCTTAACCCCTTGGAAATGAAATGTTTTTCTTACATAAATCACTTTTAATTTTAAATGTTAATCTAATGTTAAGACCTCGACCGAGAAACACTTTCAGCGCAACTTCCTCTTGAGTACCAAGTCCACTAGAACTAAACCAAAAACTTTTAATCCCCGCGATGCAGGGCACACAGTACGCCGTATTAAGGAAGAACGAAATAAACCACTCAACTTAATGACCCACTAAAATTAACATTTTAAAGTTGTGAACTTTTTTTAGGTTTGGGTGGGCCCTCATCGTAGAGGGACAGCAGGCTGGGAAGGGGCGAATTTCTTATGTTTCCCTCAAAGCATAAATACTCGGCCAGCTTTTCGATGGTGGTTGAGCGCACACACAAACCAAATTTAATATCTTAGTACGTGGCAGGGATTCCACATTCTTAAGGAACATGACGTTATGTGTGGTTTTATGACCAAAGATCAACATCTACCATCTCCAATGACTTTTGGCCCCTCCCCCAGTTACAGGGAAAAACCAACGTTACTAAAAGAAACAAAACAATGAAGGAAATCTAGAACAAAGCAATAAATCATAGCGCCAAAAACACATCCACCCGTGATCATGTTCCATAGGGGTATGATGAAGGAAGTCAATCTTAAGGCCTCTTCTGTTTCTGCTTATTCCATCATGGGATTCTTAGCTGCTTGCGCTTGATTGTTGGATTTATTTTCTTGAAAATTTTATTTTCATTTGTTTTTATTTTTATTTTTTACGATGAAATTGTGGTTGTTTGGTCGAATGGTGTAAAGAATCTCACACCCAAACAAATAAACAAAACAACAGAAATCACACAAACAAACATGGCAATAATTAGTAAATGGGACTCAATGAACATCACAGTTGGTAATGGACTGGCTGACTGATGACGATGCCGATGATGATGGTGACGGTGGCAAAATGCTCTCCATAAACGAAATAACTTCCATGGAGACCATATAGAGATTCCTTGTCGGCCCTGCCTATCGCAGGGAAGCTGTTTTTCCGGTTTGACTTTATTGTGTTTGACTTCCCGCAGAAAAGTAAACAAATATATTTTATACACTGAGAAAAACATTTTGTGAAATAGTTTCTAATTGGAAATAAGATCGAGCTAAATTCGGCCGGTCCAAATTTTATATACCCTCCACCAAGTTCAAGTTCTTTGAACGGTATCTCCTTTTAGGCAAACAAACGATAATTGGTTAGAATTGCTATGCTATGAGAGCTATATCAGGTTCTGAGGCATACTTGGTTTGGATGTTAGAAACCATAGTCAAAATCGTTGTGCAAAATTGCAGCCAAATCGGATAAAAAAATGCGCCCTATAGAGGCCCAAGAAGAAAAATCGGGAGATCGATCAATTGAAAGCTATATCAGGTTATGGACCGATTCAAACCATATTTGGCATGCACCTTAAAAGTCATAGTTGAAGTGTGCAAAATTTCAGACAAATCAGACTAGAACTTCGCTCTCTAGGGGCTCAAGAAATGCAACCGGGAGATCGGTTTATATGGGAGCTACATTAAGTTTTAGACCGATTCACATCATACTTGGCATGCATGTTGGAGGTAAAGTCACTGCGTCAAATTTTTGCCAAAACGGGTAAGAATTTCGCCCTCTAGAGGCTAAAGAAGTATAATCCGGAGATCAGTTTGTATGGAAGCTATATCAAGTTTTAAACCGATTCGGACCATAGTTGGTACATCTGTTAAATGTTATATCAAATGTCATCGTGCAAGATATGAAACAAATCAGATCGCTATTTATATGAGAGCTATATCAAAACATGAACTGATATGGCCCATTTATAATCACAACGGAACTTTATTAATGGAAGTATTTGTGCAAAGTTTCAAGCACCATTATTCATTCGAAATTTAGCGTGCTTTTAACAGATGGACGGACTTGGCTGAGTCGATTCAAAGTCTCAAGAAGATCTCAGATCAATACTTCGATACGTTATATACGGAATGACGAAATAAGTATATCTCCATCCTATGGTGGAGGGTATAAAAGTATTTTAAAATGTATATCTGATGAGTCCACAAATGGATTTGGCTTCCAGAATATTTCGTATTGAAAATGGGCTTTATCGGTCCACTTTTTTGTATAGCATCCATATAAAGATACAGCTCGAATTTAGGCATTTTGATGATTGAGACAAACGTTTCAACTGTTTTACCAAATTTTCCAACAAATTGTGTCTCACTTGGCAGTTTAGGTTCTTAGTTGGCAAAAACCTTCTTGCAAATAATTGTCAATAAAGGTACATGTGTAGAAAGTGTGGTCGGATAATCTTTAATAGGATCATTTTTAGTAATACTTTCCTAGTGGAAAAAGAAGAAAGTATCATCTCTTTGTTGAAACTACATCAAGAAAGCATGTACAATTAAAATGACTTACTCAAAGCAAATTTTTCTCCGTGTATATGCAGACAAACTTTTCAGGATACACATGAATTAATGACATAATAAAACCACATGAAATGAAAATAAATAAATTAAACAGTTTTTATCTTCATTTGTTGGGGGGAAAAATAAGCCTTCATTCTGGCAGCGGCCAGAATGCAGCATTGCTGCTAAGCCACAACCAAAAGAAGTGTGAACATTTTCAAGAATGTTGCATACCGCACAAAACGAAGTTTCTTGTATACTCGTACTGCTCCATCACTTGCTTCGTCGTCTCATTGTCATCACCACCATTATTGCCTTCATCAGATATTGGCTTTGGCTGCAATGTGAAAACACCGTAGTCGAGGTGATTACATCAAAAGAAATGAAGAAATTGAAGACAGACAGGTTTCCTACAGGTTCTTATTTTTCATGGTGTCAGAAAACAAACGAAGATGTATAAATGTTAAATCAATTGGAAATTGAAAAAAGGATAAAAAAGGCTTAGCGAAAATTGTAGATAACTTATGAGAGTAGCTAGAAGAAGTAGAGAACAAAAAATAAAATAAAATTTTATCATATTAGCCTGGGATAAAAATCAATGAACTTTAAAGGGAATATTTCATCAATATTTGTCGCTTAAAATGGGATAATTGTTACCATAAGGATATCAAGTCGCTAAAGTTTCTGGGGAGCGTAGAAGATCGGTTTATATGGGAGCTATATCAGGTTATAGACCAATTTGCACCATAATTCGCAAGGGTGTTTGATTTGGATTGTACTTGGCAAATAATAGAACACTATGTGCAAAATTGCGGCCAAATCGAAAAACCATTGCGGATTTCAGGGGCTCAAGAAACCAATAAACAAGTAAGGGAGTGCTAAGCTCGGCCGGGCCGAATCTTATATACCCTCCTCCATGGCACGCATTTGTCGAGTTCTATGCGCGGTGTCTCTTTATAGGCAAACAAAGAATATTGAATTAGAACTGTTATGCTTTCGGAATTATATCAATTTATGCGCGGTGTCTCTTTATAGGCAAACAAAGAATATTGAATTAGAACTGTTATGCTTTCGGAATTATATCAATTTATAGTCCGATTCGGACCATATATGAATGGTGAACATTGTAGAAGTCATTGCATAATCTTTCAGTTCATTTGGATAAGAATTGCGCGTTGTAGGGGCTCAAGAAGCATAATCTTTCAGTTCATTTGGATAAGAATTGCGCTTTGTAGGGTCTCAAGAAACAAAATCGGGAGATAGGTTTATATGGGAGCTTTATCAAGCTATTGCTCGAATCAGACCATATTGGACACGTACGTTGAAGGTCATGAAAGAAGCTGTGGTACAACATGTCTGCCAAATCGGATGAGATTAGCGCCCTCTTAAGGCTCAAGTGGTCAAGATCCCAGATCGGTTTATATGGCACCTATATCAGGTTATGTACCTATTTGCGCCATACTTAGCACAGTTATTGGAAGTCATAATAAAACACCTCAAGCAAAATTGCAGCCAAATGGGATGAAAATTGCGCGCACTATTGGCTCAAGAAGTCAAGATCCAAGATCGGTTTATATGACAGACATACCAGATTATTAACCGATTTGAATCATACTAAGCACAGTTGTTGGAAGTGATACCAAAACAACACGTGCGAAATTGCAGACAAATCGGACGAGAATTGCGCCCTCTAGAGGCTCAAGAAGCCATGACCCAAGATCGGTTTATATGGCAGCTTTATCAAAACATGGACCGATTTAAACCATACTTAGCGTTGTTGTTGGAAGTGGTACCAAAACACTGCGTGCTAAATTTCAGTCCAATTGGACAAGAATTGCGCCCTCTAGGGGTAGTATATATATAAGTATAGTATAGTATATATCTAAGACGATTTAACGATGTCCGTGTGTCTATCCGTGCGTCTGTTTTAATTACTCTAGAGCCTTAAAAAATGGAGATATTGAGCTGAAATTTGGCAGAGATACGTGTTTTTGATGCACGCTGGTTAACTTTTGGAACGGGCCAAATCGGACCATATTTGGATATAGCTGCTATATAGACCGATTTTCCGATAAAGAATCTATTGACTATAAGTGCTTTCTTTTCCATCCGATTTCGCTGAAATTTAAAACAGTGAGTAGTTTTAGGCCTCCCGACATCTGACCCAAATATGGCCCATATCGGATTATATTTATATATAGCCGCCATATATACCCGATATCTGACCTAAGTATGGATCAAATCGGACTATATTTAGGTTTAGCTGCCATATAGACCAATCCCCAGATAAAGGGTCTAAAGCCCATAAAAGCTTTATTTTGACCCGATTTCGCTGAAATGTGAAGCAGTAAGGAGTTTTACACCTCCTAACACAGAATCCAAATATGGTTTAAATCGGACTGTATTTAGATATAGCTGCCATTTAGATCGATCTCCCGATTAAGGGTCTGGAGCCCATAAAAGCATTATTTTTTAACCGATTTCGCTAACGTTTGAAACAGAGGGTTATCTTAAACCTCCTTATATCTGAACTAAATATGGATCAAATCGGACTATATTTAGGTATAGCTGCCAAGTAGACCGATCTTTTGATAAAGGGTCTAAAGGCCATAAAAGCTTTATTTTTTAACCGATTTCGCTGAAATTTGAAACATTGAGTAGTTTTACGAATCCTAACATAGGACCCAAATGTGGTTCAGAACGGACTATATTTAGATACAGTTGCCATATAGGGTCTGAAGCCCATAAAAGCTCTATTTATTATCCTATTTCGCTTAAATTTGAAACAGTGCGTAGTCTAAGTTCTCCCGACATCCGTCACAAATATGGTTCGAATTGGACTATTCGTCCAATTACATTAAGTAGTTTAAGGCCACCCGCCATCCGACCCAAATATGCTAAAGATCGGACTGTATTTAGATATAGCTGTCATATAGACCGATGTGCCGATGAAGGGTCTGAAGCTGATAAAAGCTTTATTTACTACCAGATTTTGTTGAAATAAAAAATTTAACAGTGACTAAGTTATCCAATTTTCACCTGATTTTGACAAAAGGTGGTTCACATATATACCCGAGGTGGTGTGTATTCAAAGTTCGACCCGGCCGAACTTAATGCCTTTTTACTTGTTCTATTTTGTCTTTTCATTATCTCTTCCGTGTAAGTACTTATTGGGATTATGTCAATGTACACTTTATTTGGAAAAAAATATTGTTTTCCCTCTGCTTGCTTATAATTCTTCCTTGTATTTCATGCACATAAAATGTTTTATGTAAAACGACATTTGGTCTCCAATAAAATTTTATGTTTTATTTTCTATGAAATTGGTGCAAGAAAAAATGACGGATTGTATTTTTATGGTTCAGATGAAATTAAAGCAAGCAATATTTTACGGCTGTGTGGTGTAAATAACTTGTTGGTAGTGCTTTTGTAAAAAAGCAAAAACCCAAGTCCTCGTACTCGAAATTATCTTTCAAAATATTTTATGACCTTTTCCTACACCATTGACCTCTAACATATACAAATTTCTAAAAAAGAAAAAAACTGACTGGCCTGCATTGGTGTGCTTGGAAAATGGTATCCAAGGATTTTACTCGTACTGCTGTTGTGCGATATAAAAATCACTTGTGTAATAATTGAATCCTCTGGAGAGTTAATTAAAAACAGAAAATAACATAACGAATAAGGAAAAATAACGACTTGACTAGCATTGATTTCTGGATTCGATCCTCTCTCAAGTGTTCATTACTTGGCTTTTGCCATGTCTTTTGTTTTCATTGTCGATTTTAATTCAAAATTCCCCAATGAACAAAGTTTCTCCATACGATGGTTCGTTCATTCGTTTGTTCATCCGTCTGTCCCATAGATATTGAACGGAGTAAACGATTTTAAAAGAACATGCAAGTATGCCATTTCTAGTTTGTAGATTCATTAACAACAGTCTTTGGATATATACTCTGTTGAACGTATTTATTATTCCTATGGAACACTTAGCACTTCATAAAATGACAATGACAAAGTTTTTCCGAGATTTATCAGTATTGTCATAGGAACCATGTCAGAGTTGGGGGTAGTAACCATGCAGGAGGATGCAGCGTCAGAAATCCGAGCTGCTGGCTTGTGCAACGTAACACAACATAGCAGATGACGCAAAACATTAAAAACAATCACTATTAACAAAGACATAAAAATTTGTAGTAAAAATAAAGAATTTTGCTTCCCCCTCCAAAAGCAAAAGTAGGAATTCACAGTCTGCCCAAAGGATGAGTGAGAGTTAGGTAAGTGTTCGGTGCCACCACTCATATTTATTTAGCTCAAGTGTCCAATGTGAGACACATATTTTGACAAACAACCAGTCGTTGTAAGGCGCTCACTGAATTCGCTCAGTTTGAAATAAGGAATGCGAGCTGTTGCAGTGGATAAATAAAATGCATGTGTTTTAATAAGGAATTCATAAAATTTTTATTTGCTCCCCAAAATTCTCCCAACAGATGTATGCGTTTGCATTGGTGGCGGGGGTAGAAAGAAAATATAAATAATTAGGGGGGAAATTTGTTTGACTGCTTTTATGATGGCTGATTGCTATAATTTATGACATTTCACATTTTGTTATAACTCAAACAGTGTGGAGAAAGAAATGCGGTTGGCTGGCTGTCAAACTGTTTTGTCGATACAAATAATTGTTCTTGACACATGATTGCGGTGAGAATTTTCACATTGTTAAGTTTGTTTTCGATTTCGAAAGATGATTAAATATAGCACAACAATAATTTAAGATTTATGTGTGTGTGTATTTGTTGCTTAATTGGAAATAAATTGAGTTTGTGAAAATAAACAATGTAATATTATAGAAAAAAAAAATATAATTATTTGATGATAGAGGTAAAAATTAAAACGATTAAATATATCGCAAAGTTTGGAAATCGAGCGATCGGTCTATATGGGAGCTACACTAGATCATGAAATGATTATGACAGTCACTCTTTTTTACGTTAAAGATCATGGCTGAAATTATGGTGCACATTTGAGCCAAAACGGATACAAATTAAAGGCTCAAGAAGCAACATTTAGAAATCGGTTTATATGGTAACTATATCAGGATATGGATCGATTTGAATTATACTTGCCAAAACAAGAGCCTTTGTGCCAAATTCTACCAAAATATTCGGTACATAGATAAATGTAATTTTGCGAACAACAACTTTAAGCAATAAGGGATGACAAAATTTGTTAATTTTCCTGCAACAATTTACATTAATTTCAACGAAACAAAAATTTGTTGTTGAAAGGCATTCTGTGCAAGCGAACATATAACAACAATAACAATACCCAAATTGTTGTTGGGTAATCCGACGCGGGCCGCGTCGTCAAGACGTCATTAAAGAAGGGTGCATGACCATGTTAAATCGTTGAAGACATATAGCCGACAGCCCATATAAATTAAAAAGTTGTCACAAAAATCATGCATGACATTTTAAGCTACATTGTGAACGAACATAACATCACAATTCAAGGGACAAGTATGTTACAAAGTCCACAAGAAAGCAACCTTTTTTCAAAGAAAAAAAATAAAATTTTAAATTTCTCAAAAAAAAATTTATATATTGTGCTCATTTTTTAAGAGCTATAGTAGAGTTAAAAAAAAACATATAAAATTCAGAAAAATGAAATGAAATGCATAAAATCCCTATTTGAATCGATAGTACGGTCCATATAAATAAATGTTTGAAGATTATTTCATGCAAATGTTGACCGTGGCTGCGCCTCAAATGCTCCATCCGCTTAGTCCAATTTTAGCATACTCTTTCCTGCATGTCGGCCGGTATCTCACGAATAAATTCTTCAATGCGTCAATTGAAACGGGCTTGTCTGTATAGACGTGAGCTTTAACATAGTCTAAAGCTGTTACATCGCTCGATCCAGGCGGCCGATTGGTCCTGAACGTGAAATCAAGTGTTCACCGAACTCGCCTCTCAATAAGTCCATTGTTACGCGTGCTGTGTGGCATGTGGCACCACATGTCATGTAAGTCAAGCTCATGCATTTTGTGCAAAAAAAAATTGGATATCATCTCACGGTAGAGCTCACCATTTGCAGTTACGTCACGGTGGCGCTCACCATTCACAGATGAAGAAGTATGGTCCAATGATGCCACCAATCCATAAACCGCACTAAACTGTAACTTTTTCCGGATGCATTGGTAGCTCTTGCAATGCTTCTAGCTGATCCTCACTCCAAAATCGACAATTCTGCTTATTTACGTACCCATTAAGCCAAAAATGAGCTACGACGTAAAATGGAAGGAGCGCGCGGTGAACTTTCTTAACATAACTCGCATTTTGATAATAAAATTCAATAATTTGCAAGCGTTGTTTGTTTATAAGACGACTCATATATAAATTATGGACCAAAAATTATATTGAAAGAAAACACGAAATGAGCGTGAGCTGTTTAAACCAGTGTTGCCAAAAAGACAATAGCTAAAAATCACCCTTTATAATTAAACAGCCATAACGACAACCTCTTATATATAAAATTAAATTTTTGCTTGTTTGTTCCGATTACCGATTACCTTGAAATTTTCACAGATTATGTAGGTTGGTCTGGAAGGAAACATAGGCTATATAATTTTTTGATATCGGACGGGTGTCGGACTCTCCCCCTTACCCCAAAAGTACTACCCAAAAATAAAAGTGGAGCGATCGCGACAATATGGGATTCAAATGAAAGGTATTCAAGAGTGGAGTACGAATTTCATAATAAAAGTTGGGCCCAAGTACCTGGTGGGCCACCCCAGCCCCAAAACCATTAAAATAGGTTTATTTGACGATCATGACAATATGGGACTCAAATGAAAGGTATTCGGGAGTGGATTACGAATATGGTCAGGAAGAAGAAATGTGGTTTATAGTTTGTTAATATCGGAAGGGGCGGACCCTCCCCGTTACCCCAAAAATACCACCCAAAATCACAAGTGGACCGATAAAGACAATATGGATATCTAATGAAAGGTATTGAAGAGTAGAATACGAATATGGTATTGAAAATTGGGTCCAAGTACCAAGGGAGTCGCCCTAACCCCAAAATGTCTAAAAATCAGAAAAATTGATCGTCCATATCAATATGGGGCTTAAATGAAAGGTATTCAGGAGTAGATTACAAATCTGGCATACAAAATCAGATCGAAGTGTAGGGGGTCACCCCAACGCCTCAAAACTCCCCAAATGGGCATATGACCCATCATGACTATATGAGACTCGGTTTGTTTGTTTGTTCCGTAGAATCGAAAAAAGGAAACATAGTTTATATAATTTTTAGATATCGGATGGTGGCTGAACCTCCCCCTTAACCAAAAACGCCAGCCAAAACCAAAAGAGTACTGATGGGCACAATATGGGTATCAAATGAAAGGTATTAGAGACTAAAAAGTGAATATCATATTAAATTTTGAGTTAAAGTTTTGAATAACCAGCGGGCCGCCCCAACCCAAAAACTACTCTAAACAAAAACATTCGACGTTCTTATCAATATGGGACTCAAATGAAAAATATCCGGCAGAAGATTACAAATATGACATAAAAAATTAGGTCCAAGTATTGGGAGGTCGCCTCACCCCCAAATACCCCCAAAAGGGGATATAATCCGACCATGGCTATATATGATTCAAATGAAAGATATTTGGGAGTAGATTAAAAATATGACACTAAAATTTGTGTTCAAGTCAAGGTGGCTCTTTTCCTCCTAAAAACACGTCGAATAGATTAATTGACCCATTATGGCAATATGGGACTTAAATGATATTTGAGAGTAGAAAACGAATTTGATATTCAATTTTGGGGATACGCTCTAAATTACCCCTTAAACTGGGCTTGATTGCCATATGAAGCTCAAATCAACGGAATTTGGGAGTAAAAAACGAATTTTATATCTATTTTTAGGTGCCGGTTCATACTTACCGATCATGACAAAATGGGATTTAAAGTAAAGGGATTAGGGAGTGGACATGAATTTGAGATCCATATTTGAGTCGAAATGTCTCCCCTAAAAAGCAGTTTTCATTACCCTAATTTCAAAAATACC
The DNA here is from genome assembly GCF_963082655.1 of Stomoxys calcitrans. Classification (NCBI taxonomy): domain Eukaryota; kingdom Metazoa; phylum Arthropoda; class Insecta; order Diptera; family Muscidae; genus Stomoxys; species Stomoxys calcitrans. Next base: position 78,169,826 of record NC_081555.1, on the reverse strand, counting down.
AGATTTTGGAGATTAGTTCGAAATTTGTTGCACTCTAACAATCACCAAAAAAAACATGGTTTCTATTGTTGGGGACGGGTGCCGCGGGGACAGCCCAAAACCCGCCAAATGGATATATAGACCAATCGTGACAATATAGAGCCATGTGTTGGGGAGCAGTCCCACCCTAAAATTCCTCCCTATTATATAAAAGCTATTTGGGGTGGAAATTTTTGATTTTCGGGAAATTTATTTTCATTTTCGGAACAAAAACCGATCATGCCATTATGGCACTCATACGGGGCCTTTTTTATAGCCGAGTCCGTACGGTGTGCTGCAGTGCGACACCTCTTTGGGGAGAATTTTTTGCATTACCATACATGGTATAGTACCTCGCAAATGTCGCCAGCATCAAGAGGGGATAACCACCGCTTTAAATTTTGGATTCGAACGCAGGCGTTCAGCGTCATAGGCGGACATAGGCTACAGTAGCACGATATCCACATTCAGAGTGAAGTGTCCCCATCCTAAATAGATATTAGAGAGTTAAAGAAGGCGCAGCGGAACGGGCCGTGCCCAGCTATATAGTATAAAAACTAAAATACAAAAAAATTTTTTGCTACCTACTAAAATCAACCTTACCTTCGGTAACCCTTGAACGTGTAGTTTTTAAACTTAGCAGTATGGATGCAACACTTACCTAAAAAGAGAAGAAAATAATCTTTTATATTTTTAAATTTAATATAAATATTTTTTTTTATCTTATTGTCTCACATTTTACAAATTGAATTCAGTGCTTAAACCATCAAATGATTTATTTCGTTCTGCTATAAAAATAAATAAAATTTGTCATCTCCTTAAGATTTCTAAATAACAAACTATGTATGTGGCTGAAATGCTAGTAAAGTTTTCGACATTTATCGCCTATTTTTAAAAGATAAATTGGCAAAATCCTTTTGTTTTGAAATCTGCAAAAGACTTTGGCCAAAAAAGAAAATTTTATATGCTTAGATCATCATTTCATTTGGCCATTGAAAAATGAAGAAAAATTGAGTTTAAAGCATTTATCAAATTCAGTTTTGTTTTTTGCTTTCTATCTGTTTTAGTTCATCTTAAATCGTTTTTACCAGCTCAAATTTGTTTAAATTGTACAAAAGAAAATAGAGAGTGCTGCTGCATTGCCAGAAGTTATAGAAAATTCATGGCAAAACTTTTGTCTTTAAAACTTTGTCCCCTAACTCCGCAAAACAATAAATGCATAGGCAAGTGACTAAGTGAGTGAAAAAAAATGGAGTAGAAAATCCGCAGAGGCGATTTAAATGTAAAAATAAAAAAATCTCGATTTTTCTTTTGTTTTCCCAGAGAAAATCGAATAACGAATTATATGCAGTTATCAAACCTATGAATGCATATTTGTCGTTTTGTTAGTCAACTTTATATTTGCCCCCCTATATCATATTTTTGACTGCTGGTTAGTCGAAGAGAAAACTGAAAGTTAAATTCATTTTTGCAAAAATTCCAAATTCATTCAATTGTTAGTTTTATTCTTCGTGGGTTTTCCGTTTTTTTCCCCGCACTATGAGTTTTTTCTACATTTCGGAAATGCTGTTGAAAATTCGTTTTCTTTTTCTTTGGAGATGGGTTGAAATTCTATTTGGGGAATTGAATTTTCATTTAAAAAGCGCTGTCTTTAAGGCAAAAGACGTAGGGGAAGAAAAAAAGCGAAAATAAAAGCAAATAGTACTACATACAGTTTTTTTTTTATTTTATTTTCTTTTCGACAATATTATGTGGAGAAAATTTCAACTTTCCTTTCGCTGTCCGGAAAATGTGTGCGTCTGTGCGGAAATTGCAATTCCTTTTTTTTTTCGTTGTTCGTTTGTTTGTCATTCCTTACTCCTTGCATCCTGGGCGTCGGACATAGCTTGGCTTGCGATAGCTGTTCGATGGCAGTGGGCAAATGTGTAAGTTGGATTGAAATGGCAAAAAAAAAAGGATTTTTATAAATTCTATATTTTCGTGTGGAAAGAGTCTAGGGAACCCCAAGAAGTAGGGGATATATTTAAGCGAGAAAAAACTACGGTTAAAGACTTTTGTTAGCTGACTTTCTAGATTGCATTTATTGTTATGTTTTCGTTGTTGGCATCATAAGAGTTTTGCGTCATCAGTAACTATTTTTGCCTTTTTTCCAAGCTTGCTCTTCTAACCTTCTCTGTGGCAAGACAAGTTAAAAGGCGAAAGTTATGACAGTGAAAATTGCTTTGGTATTATCTGGAGGCCAACAGCTTAAAAGCATTCTCTCGCAAGCAAATAGAGAGAAAAACTTTTAGTGAAATACCATAAAAACTAATATGTAGAAGGTGCCTTTAAGAGATAATGCAATTTATTGTGACATTTTTAAACTTTTATATCCAAAATACACAAAAAAGCAAAACAACTCTCCTAAGCATTTAGCCTCAACCTCGAAGAATTTTAAAGCAATTGAAACAGACAAATTCCATAACCAGACAATTAACAATAACCAAGGCAAGGCTGACAATTGCATACCAAAAGCATACCAAGAGCATTCTTTTTTTTTTTTTTTTTTTTGAACGAAACCGTCACAAAACACTTCATTCCATATAAAGGATGTACCGGCCTGCAGAGCTGATGCAAAAAAGAAATACCACAGCCATTCCTCACCTCAACGATTTACAAAAATGTGAAAATACGAAATAAACCATACATCCACCAAAAAGTCTTGTCTGAGCTATGCGAGAAAAAAATGTTCTTCTTTTTTATTAGTTTACTGATGTTGTCTGCTTAATATCTCACTTTGGCCCTGAGGGCAATTTCCAAACAATTTACGTAGGTTGAAGAGATCAGCGTACACCAACGATTGAAGTGTGCATTGTTTTTTGTTTAAGTTAAAATTTTAATCATTTTAATTAAAAGTATAAAAAAATTATGTAAAACAAAAGCAAAGGGAATATTAAAGGGGAATAGAAAGAGGATATTAAAAAGGGAAGGGAGTTTTCAAATTTCCACTATGTGTTAGGGATTTGGTCGAACTCGGTTCAGGTTAAGATATAGATCCCATAGACATCAATTTTCCTCCGATTTGGGATAAAATTGTAATAATGTGATTATTTGTGAACGGATCTACGTACAAAACATTTTTGAGAAGATTTTTCTTAATTTGAGAGATAACAAACTTAAGAACGAGTTTTTTCTGTTTTTCACATGTTTTTTTATACCCTCCACCATAGGATGGGGGTATACAAATTTAGTCATTCTGTTTGTAACTGCTCGAAATATTCGTCTGAGACCCCATAAAGTATATATATTCTTGATCGTCGCGACATTTTATGTCGATCTAACCATGTCCGTCCGTCCGTCTGTCTGTCGAAAGCACGCTAACTTCGGTTGGTATTGTAAATGGGCCATATCGGTCCATGTTTTGATATAGCTGCCATATAAACCGATCTTGGGTCTTGACTTCTTGAGCCTTTAGAGTGGGCAATTCTTATCCAATTGGAATGAAATTTTGTACGACGTGTTTTCTTATGATATCCAACAACTGTCCCAAGTATGGTTCAAATCAGTTCAAAACCTGATATAGCTGTCATATAAACTGGGGACTTGACTTCTTGAGCTTCTAGAGGGCGCAATTCCTATCCGATTTGGCTAAAATTTTGCATGACGTATTTTATTCTTACTTTCAACAACTGTGTCAAGTAAGGTTCAAATTGATTCATAGCCTGATATAGCTGCCATGTAAACCGATCTCGGATCTTGAATTCTTGAGCCTCTAGAGAGCGCAATTATTATCCGATTTGCCTGAAATTTTGTACGACGGATTCCCTCATGACCATCAACATACGTGTTTATTATGGTCTGAATCGGTATATAGACCGATACAGTTCCCATATAAATCCATCTCTCTAATTTACTTCTTGAGCCCCCAAAGGGCGCAATCCTTATTCGAATTGGCTGACATTTTACACAGGTCTCCAACATAAAATAATAGCGGAGCAAATCTTTTCTTTTTTGCCTAAGAAGAGTTGCCGGGAAAAGAACTCGACAAATGCGATCCATGGTGGATGGTATATAAGATTCGGCCCAACTGAACTTAGCACGCTTTTACTTGTTTTTTAATAATTCTTAGACCATTTTTTTCTCCCACTTTTTGCAGCTTTTAAATTTGTTTTCTTTTTTTCACGAACTTCTTTTTATTTATTTTTATACCCACCACCGAAAGATGGGGGTATATTCATTTTGTCATTCCGTTTGCAACACATCGAAATATCCATTTCCGACCCCATATAGTATATATATTCTTGATCAGCGTAAAAATCTAAGGCGATCTAGACATGTCCGTCCGTCTGTCTGTTGAAATAACGCTACAGTCTTTAAAAATAAAAATATTGAGCTGAAACTTTGCACAGATTATTTTTTTATAACCAGGTCAAGTTCGAAGATGGGCTATATCGGACTATATCTTGATATGGCCCCCATTTAGAGCGATCCGCCGATTTAGGGCCTTAGTTCAATAAAAGCTACATTTATTATATGATATTGCTGAATTTTGGGACAGTGAGTTATGTTAGGCCCTTCGACGTCCTTCGACAATTTGTCCTAGATCGGTCCAGATTTGAATATAGCTGCCATATAGACCGATCGTCCGATTTAGGGTCTAAGGCCCATAAAAGCCACATTTATTATTCGATTTTGATGAATTTTGGGACCGTGAGTTGTGTTGGGCCCCTTGACATTCTTCTTTAGTTTGGCCCGGATCGGTCAAGATTTGGATATAGCTGCCATATGGACCGATCTCTCGGTTTTAGGTTTTGGGGCCATATTAGACGCATTTATTGTCCGATTTTGCCGAAATTTGAGACAGTGAGTTGCGTTAGGCTCTTTGACGTCATTCGCGGCTAACAGACACCGGTACTTAGGTCGGGACACGATACCAGACATGAACTTTGGGATGAGGTATGGAAAACCTGTTAAGAATTTTGTAAGTAGCACGGAATTCCTAACTTAAAATTTTCTTTTACAAGGTTACTTTTTAGTTTTTAGAGCTCACAACAAGCCGATTACTGGCTTAGGTGTATGTCTATAGTGACATGAACCCTATAGTTTGTCAAGAAGACATATTATGAGATTGGTTTCTATGGTGTTTGGAATGAATGGGATCATTCTTGACATTGTCTTAAAAGACTTCAACCCGAATAATTTTTAACATATTACAACCTGAATTGCACCAATGAATGGTTGTTGAAAGAAATGACGGGAAGTCGATTCAGACAAAACTTACCGACGATGTTGGAAGACCTAAGATATTTTACTATCATAAATTTAAGTAAACTTAGAAAAACTTGAAAGACTCTCATATCTTAAAAAGTCAACTTTAACCATTTCCGTATATTGGAAAAGCGCTGTGTTTTTCTATCAGGTTCCATGTGGTTTTGGAACTGCCCTTCTTCTCGACGATGTTTCAACTCTTTGATATAGGGTTCATGCATGGCAGAAGACATGGTACGAGGATTGCTAGCCACTTATCGGCAAGGTTGAGATAAGTTGCTTGACATAGGATCAATATTTTTAAGGCGGCCCCAAAACCACATTCCAGACTTGAATCCATAAATCAAAAGTCAATAACTTTCGCTCTTGTAATTTTATCGGCAAGAAATTTATCATAGACAAACCCCTTCTTCTATATTAAGCTATGAAAAGAAACTGTAAGCAGAGTGGAACATTGTAAAAAAGATTTTGATTATGCAACAACACCACCATAAATTTATATTTAAATAAAATTGCAAGCTGTGAGAACTAAATAGATCGAATTATAATACAGAGAAGCAAACAAATGTACATATTATAGATGTATTTCCCTCTATAAGGGTGAAGAAAATTACAAGAAGTAAGTTCTTTGATTAAACACTAATCGGATTTGGGAAAAATCTTAAAATATAACTAAACGAAGGGAGGCTGTTCGACAAAGAAAGAACCACAATAGAGTTGACAAAGTAAAGGCAAAATGTCTTATAGAAATCTACCGAAATACACTCACAAACAAACGCACATTATAATTCACAATAATCTTCAACAAAAGACCAAATAAAACACAATCATATTCTTTGCCGTCTTGGCTAAAATTCATTCTAACAATCACTCTCCTGGTTGTGATGTTAGATTATGAAGGTGGGTAACTGTTGACTAAAGGGTTCCGCCACATTTAAGCCGATTACAGTCATGAAAGAGATTTTTTTTTTCGTAAATAATAACAACAACAATAGGCCCACAAAGGTATATTACATATGAAAGTATTGTAAGGGAGCATGCGGTAAATATTTGCCAAAAACTTAAGATATTTTCCAAAAAGGTGTGTATGGCAAAGGCAAGCGAAAGATAATATAAGCTATGAATATATTAAATCAGCAAATACAGTTTGTTTCCATATATAGATTTTGAATATGAAAAATACATATAAATGAAATGTCTGCTGCTGGCGAAGGGACGCAAAACGAAAAGGGTGCCAGCCAGCAAGTCAGCCCTTTTGCAAAAGCTCAAGGACTTTGTTGGTAGATAACCATGCAGCACTTATACTACCTCCAGCCTCACAGTCAGCCTTTACAATCGAATTTACACAAATTTACTGGCAAATATGCCCTGATACACACACAATCTTGATTCATAAATACTTATTCATTGAAGAAAATTCTAAAAAGTCTGTAGGCTATCGAAGAGTTTATCGTATTTGCTGATATTGTTGTTCTTTTTGTTAAAATCGAAAATTTCCTTAAGAAAGTTTTATTTGTGGGTTATAGGGGGATGAAGTTTACACGATTTAATTATGAAGAAAGTTATAATTTTTAAATGCTTTACAATGGCAAGCAGAAACTTGAATTATGAATCTTATTTTATGAATAGAAGTAATAAAATCTTCTATTTAGGAACATCTCTTTAAAGCAAAGCAAAGAAGATGCTTGGGGTGTATGTGTAAGTTCTTTCAAGATTTATTTCTTCGGTTTTAGAATAGAGGCATAACAATAAATTCAACTTCTGTCAAGTGATAATTGTAGCAAATATTTTTATACCCTCCACCATAGGATGGGGTATACTATAGTATATATATTCTTGATCGTCATGTCATTTTATGCCGATATAGCCATGTCAGTCCGTCTGTCTGTCGAAAGCACGCTAACTTTCGAAGGAGTAAAGCTAGCCGCTTAAAATTTTGCATAAATTATTTTTATAAGTGTAGGTCGGTTGGGATTGTAAATGGGCCAAATCGGTCCTCGTTTTGATATAGCTGCCATATAAACCGATTTTGGGTTTTGACTTCCTGAGCCTATAGAGGGCGCAATTCTCGCCCGATTCGACTGAAATTTTGCACGTGGTGGTTTGGTATCACTTCCAACATCTGCGCTAAGCATGGTTCAAATCGCTCCATGGTTTGATACAGCTGCTATATAAACCGATTTTGGGTCTTGACTTCTTGAGCCTCTAGAGGGCGTAATTCTCGTCCGACTTGACTGAAATTTTGCACGTGGTGTTTTGGTATCACTTTCAACAACTGTGAAATGTGTGATTCAAATCGCTTCATAATCTGGAATAGCTGCCATATAAACCGATCTTGGATCTTGAATTCTTTAGCCTCTAGAGGGCCCAATTGTCAATCGATGTGGCAGAAATTTTGTACAACGGCTTCTCTCATGACCTTCAACATACGTGTCTAATATGGTCTGAATCGATCAATAGTTTGGTACAGCTCCCATATAAATCTATCTCCCGATTTTGCTTCTTGATCACCTACAAGGCGAAATTCTTATCCGAATGAACTGAAATATTACTCATATATTCTTTGTTTGCATAAAAAGAGATACCGCGCATAGAAATAGGCAAATGCGATCCATGGTGGAGGGTATATAAGATTCGGCCCAGCCGAACTTAGCACGCTCTTACTTGTTTATTTTTATTTTTTTATGTTGTAGGAATTTGTCACCCATATGGAGAAATATTCTACTGTTCTTCTTCCTTACTATATTCTTTGAGTTTTTTTTTTTTTGATCGCCTATTAGCTTTTGTCTTTGTTGTTTTATGGTTTTTAAGTTTGTTTTAGGTATGTCTAAGAGCTTCTAAAGATATTTTTATCTAATTTCTTTGGTTTTTTTTTTCTTAAGAAACCTCATGTAAGCTTATCGTCCAAAACACTGTTTTGTGTTTAAGCATCTTATAAACATAAAACTCCATATAAACCTTGTTTGTATACATAAAATACACAAATCCAACAACATTGATACACACAGAAAGACTGTCTCACATACATTTGGTAGTGATAATATTAAAAGTACTTACTTGGAGGATAAAATAAAATTCTTATGATTTGAGATTTCAAATGGATTTTCTATTTTGTTTTATTTGCCGCTTCTACCCCCTCTCAAAACCCCCTGGCAATGGCTCAAGCCATGTCTGTGTATCTACGTGTTCGTCTTTTTGTGACAAGAATTTGTCATTTGTAGCAACCAAATTACTTTTTCATGTAAATTCTCTCGCCTTATCTTTGAAATTGGAGGGTTATTAAATGTATTTTAGATAATTACAAAATGATTTTAGAAAGACTGCAAGACATTGATTGGAGTCTACAACACAGCATCATAAATAAGAGTTTTATTTATTTGGAGTGTATCTATCACACGTTTATATGTGGGGCGAGTAAAAAGCTAATTGATTGTAAACCAAAATTAGTCAGGGTCTAATCGTTTCCTTCGATTTTCTCTCATGATTAGCGTTTTTGGAAAACCCATAGACAAGGCAAGAGTTTGTTGCCTAAATGAGATTAACATTTATTGACGATTTGCAGCAGAAACACGTGTCTTTTAAGGCGTAAAATTTAAAGGTTTTCTTCGAGACAAAAAATACTCTATATAACAAAAACAAACGAAAATACACAAATAAAAAAGATAACCGTAGAAAGTAATTTAGTATGTGGCACCAATTGATAACACTAAATTCCTACGATGACAAAAATACTCTCTACCATAAAATGGGGATAATAAAGCTTCAACGTTTCCCATTATATTAGGCATTTTTATACTACCTGATCCATTAAGGCTCACTTTACCCAAAATATGCGTCTTGAAAATAGACATTTCGGCTCCTGGATCTTTCGCGAATCCACATTTTTTAACATGCCAAATTTGTGGAACAGGGTATAACTTAGTGAGTTTGTTTGTAGATTAGGTTAGGTTGAAAAAAGGTTGCGGATAGTAATCCGCCCCATGCCACTTTGGACATACACTTAAGCCAGTAATCGGCTTGTTGTGCGGTGTAAATACTAAAGAAGTAACTTCGAAAAAGAAAATCTCAGTTAGGAATTGCGTGCTACTTACAAAATCCTTAATTGTACCATGCCCTTAAGTTGGTTCATGTCTGGTATTGTGTCCTCCCCTAAGTATCGGTTTCGTGGAAATGCTCCAATGTCTCATAATTTTTCCCCCATACCCTACACATGCTATCACTTGGCGCACAGATTTTGCATCAGTGAGCTCGCAGTCCTATGTGGCCTGTTATGATACCGAAAGCTATACTGACCTCCTTCTTGCTTCCTTTCAGTAATAGCCTCGTCTTCTCACGATCTGGAACCCCCCATAGGATTTTCGCCGTCCTACCGACCGTTTCGCTGTTTCACAATGTTGCATGCGCATTCGTCGCCCACTCCCTTAACTTGGACTGCGTTGACCCGAAAGGCTTCGGGTTAACCAAGTTTATTGACGGCAGTCTTTTGGCCTTCACCGCCAAATCGTTTGTCCTTTCATTCCCCCTTACTTCGCTGTGCCATCTTCAGAGAAGGCTTTAATTTCCTTCTTACACTGCAAGACTGTTCGTGACCTTACCGTCCTGGTTGTTATTGCCCTTATGGCAATTTTACCGTCGGTAAAGATGTTCACACTCGACGTCCTCGCGTTAGCAACACACCACTTCACGCATTCCGCGACATCCCGGATCTCTGCCTGCTGGATCGTATTATGGTCAAACATTCTAAAATATATCTGAGGCCCTGGCTTCTTAATGTAGACGCCCAAGTCCACTCTGTCACCTAGCTTTGATACATCCGTGAAGAATGAACTTTCATAGGAATATCAGAGACTATGCCGCTGGTAGCAGTGCCTCGCAATCGGCCTCAAATGTTGTCTCAGGTATCCGATCGGAAACCTCATCCCTTTCTTCCAGGTTTCCTATCATCGCCTCGATTATACGACGATGGTATGACCTGCTCCTATCATTAATCCATTCTCCCATCGCCTTAAGTCTCTTAGCCGCAATGGCTTAAGTTTACTGGTAGAAAAACGACTGTACTTTACCAATACCGGTTGGTATTATTTTAATCGCATTATTGGCAATTTTTTGTTATTACCATTTGGTAACAATTGACTGCGTCACATTGGTATTCTTGTCATTGAGGCAACATTTTTATTTAGTTATTTTATCAAAAACTTGATAAAGTCTATTGTGTGATTAACGGTGTTGTGTTGGTGTATTCATATAAAAACAACTTCTGGGAATCAAAGTATATGGAATCTATTGCTGAAGGCTGGTCATAGTGTAACATTATTTTTATTACCTCCACCTTAGAATGGGGTTAATCTAATTTCGTCATTTCGTTTATAACACCTCGAAATATTGATCTAGGACCCCATAAAATATATATATATATATATATATATTTTTGATCATCTCGACAATCTGAGCCGATCTTGTCCATCCGTCTGTCCGACGAAGGCAGGATAACTTTTGAAGGAGTAAAGCTAGGTGCTTGAAATTTTCCACATATACTTCTAATTAGTGTAGGTCGGTTGGGATTGTAAATAGGCCAAATCGGTCCATATTTTGATATAAATAGCATGTGAACCGATCTTGGATTTTGACTTCCTGAGATTCTAGAGGGTGCAATTCTTATACGATTAGGCTGAAATTTCCTACGATTGTCACAAGTATGGTTCAAATCGATTTATAATCTGATATTGCTGCCATACAAACCGTCCTCCCCATTAGACTTCTTGAGCATTAGTAGTCCCAATTCAATTAGATTTAGCTGAAATTTGGCACATATGTCGTTTTGGTATGACTTCCAACAACTGTGCCACGTATGATCTAAGTCGGTTCGTAACCTGATATAGCTGCCATATAAACCAATCTCCCAATTTGACATTCTGAGCCTCTGGAGGGTGCAATTATTACCCGATTTGCCCGAAATTTTGGGTGTGGTATTATTCTATGATTTCTAGCAGTCATGACAAGTACGGTCCAGAACTTCATATAGCATATATATATTTGAAAAAGTCATTCAAAAAACTTGACAAATGCGATCTATGGAGAAGGGTATATAATATATGGCCAAGTCGAACTTATTGCGGTTTTAGTTGGTTGTAATTATTTACTTATAATCGCAGAATATAAATTATCGAAATATATTTTGCAAGTTTTTTGCCTGTTAGGGCGAGGATCATTAAATTTTACAATTTTTTGTTTGTTTCTCTTTCGAGAGGAGCTCAATGATCGGAACTCAAAGACAGGAACACACACCAATCAGTATGGAACGCGTTTCGTCTTTGGTTAGAAGACTCTTCAACCATATTAGGTGTGATGGCTTCAAGGGCCGTGCGTTGGCATGTTGTATTTAAGTCATAGTAATTGAGAAAACGCATCTATGAAACAATTACCACATTAATCACTCGACAACCCTCACTATTAGCTGAACTTTTTCCCAATGCATTTGTGTTTGTGTAAGGACCGACTTTTTTCTATGTTAATTACACTACTTCCGTAGTACACACATGATTCTGTGCATCTGTTGGAAGTTGTATTGATGTTTTTAATTGACGGTTTTAGTAAATTTTATCAAAATTGGTTCAGATTAGTATATAGCTCCCATTTATATACATCGCCCTATTTACACTTGCAAATAGTAGTTATTTCAATTCTAACTCCTCAGATTTCAATCATTGCTGCCCGATTCAAGATTAAGCTCTATGATATGGCGTCTCTTTTTTATAGCCGAGTCCGAACGGCATGCCGCAAAGCGAAGAAGTTTTTACATAGGTAGGTACCTCACAAATGTCGCCATCATTAGAAGGAGATAATCACCGCTGAAAATATTTTCTAATGTTCTCGCAAGGATTCGAAGCTAGGAGTTCAGAGTCATAGGCGGTGCTTTGCGTTGTTCATATGCGATGTGCACATCATATTTTTTATCTACATTATTTTTAACACCATTTGTTAGCTGATGGCCGTAGTAGCTAATACTATATATTTCTTATTTACATTGAAAAAATTTTTATCCTAATTTTAAAGATTCAATCCAAATTAGCAAACTTATTCACTTATTGTTATTCGAAACAGCAACAATGTTTGCTAAAACAGCAGTTTTTGTCTGATGAAAATGGGAAAGCAGACATTACTGCATTTTCTGCCAACATAGGGCTGCTGTATTACCAAACATTTCTTACTGATAACAAAATCTGCAGCTACTGAGCTAGCTCGCATTTTATGTTATTACTCTACTAATGTGTCATGAATGGCATGGACTTTTGTGTCTAAATTTAAAGAAAAAATTTTATGGAAAGTATACATTCAGTGGTGATTATAAATATTCATTGAGATACACATTTACATGTGTTTTCTACTTTTTCTTTAAACATCCCCTTCATAATAAAGCAGCAGTCATTTTCAGCAAACAACAGACTTTTCAGCAGTACTACTGCTGTAAAAGCAGAACTACTGCTACAATACTATCAAAATTAACTACTAATATTCAGCAGACAGTGTTTGCTATTTTCAACGAACACTTTTCTATGAGTGTAATTGAAAGACGATAAATTTTCCAACTTTTTAAGATTAAAAATATGTAAATAAATAAAAATAAAATACCATTTGGTATTAATGATATTCACCACGATTTTCAACAGTTGATGAAAAGAAAGCCCAAACTTAAACTTTCGATATTAATAAGGTAATTTTTGAACTGTTTGAAAAGTTCTTTGGGACACTGCAATTGTTCTCGTTTGTATAATATCACAACTGAAATATGTGTGTTATTTCAATATTTTGAATTTAGAATTCTATGAATGCATTGACCCTGCTTCTTTAATGGAGTATCATTCAAGAAAACTGTGGAACAATGTGAAAAATGCTTTAACATTCTAAAGCATTTTTGACATTATAGTTAATCTTTTCACGAAATTCATTTTGGTGTTTATATTTCTGTGTACACAACAAATAAATTGTCCTTTTAGTCAAGCGGATTTCCGAGCAAAATCCTCTTTCTTCCATTCCACCTATCTATGATATTTACCTCTGTTCCTGCCATTAATCTTCGAGCAAATCACCCGCATTAAAGCATAGATATCAAAGGATCTAATCATGAATTTTTCTTTTACAGTACTAATCCACTTTAGTAAGAGGCAACTTTCTATACCAATGCTTCTGCTTCACTTCCTCTTCTTTATTCTCTTCTTTTAGATTGGGAACTCTCTAATTGGCTAATTTGTTATAGGCCATGTTGGCTAAGCAAATCGATTTTCATTCCAATGTGTACGAAAATAACAACCAATAACAAATTGTTAACTCTGACAAATACTACAAAAAGTCTATGTCCAATGATGATTCTCTACTTTCGACTCTACCGAAATCGAAGAAAGCCAGAACAAATGAATTTTAAATAAACACCAGTCGGTCGTTGATGGCAAATGGAAGATTGGACGTTTTTCGCGCTTCACGCACACAAATTTTCAGTCACATTTGTCAATGTCTTAGCGAATTGGCAATTTTTATTTAATTTTATTTAGTTTGACTTTACTTGTCTCTTTGGTCTTTTCGATGCAGCAATACAGCGTTGCTGTGACTGTGTTTGGTGAAAATTAAACGCCAGGGACAACGTTTGTTTTTTGGTTTCCTTTTTTTTCGGGAGACTGTCTCTTTTTTTTTGTTTTACAATGAAGGCGTAGAAAATGATATAAAGAGAATGAGGAGTACAACATCATTGACAAGTATAAATTGAGGATGGGTATTAGTCTTTTGAGTGTACATTAGGCAAAAAATATACATTAGGTTGAATTTGAACATGGGTGTTTATAAAATAGAAAATGTTAACAAAATTGAATTTGGGAAAATATTGGATATGATATTTTATTATTATGCCTGTCTGTTTGTCTGCCAAAAGTAGAAATTTTGAATGTATACCGTTTTTCTCATTCCTTTGGGTACAGGGTATTACGTTATCCACTGGTGTGAACAGGACTCTTTCTTGAAAGATTTGAATCCTTGGCATGTCTGCTTCATATAAAGACCCCTGAGCAAGCGGCCTCACGGATCTCACGAATTCTTCCGAATTGGGATCCCTTTCCATTTCGTTTTGGTCTAAGACAGTCACACTCCCTTCCAACGTATCTGAGATTCAAATCTTTTTCGTTTAATAATAAGATTTCATGTGTTTTTGAATTGTCGAAGCACCCATAGCCGTAACATATGGGAGGCATCACACTCTGCTACATCGAGTTGCACGAGTTGCGAACGTGTCGACTGGATCATCTTCGGCAATTGTCGCTCCCACACCTATTTATAATGTGGACGATGATGCGTCTATGGGAACTTATCCCACTGTTCTGGCTAGTAGGCAGGTCTTCCACATTGAACGAAATCGTGATGTTGTGAGCTGTGGTACATTATTCATTGAGGTGTTCGTTAACCCGCCCGGTCTCTTATTGATTCAGGATCAGAGGCTTCCTTTATAATGAATTATCTTTGTAGTCGAATTAGATTGCCGTCCAGATCTGCTCGTGCCACTGTTTCCGGTGTTAATGGCACCGATGTTGCTAACAATGTTTGCTTCGCATTGGTTCTAGTTCTGGTTAAATTCTTGGTCACCTAGGGTATTGTTTCAAACCACATTGCTACACAGAAAAAAAAGATGAGCGAAAATTTAAAATTTTTTCTTAATTATAGAATTTTAGCAATGAAAATGAGCCAAGTAACCAAAGCTTTAAAATAAATATAATATCTTTAAATTTTATTTCATATTTACAAGGGAACACTACCATCCATTTAAAGACTCTCCTATTTATAAGGCTATGTTGCAAACTAAGGTATAGTAATGTCTTGTCCCAAAGTTAATTTCTTAACTTTCACCAATATTTTGACATCCACTGTAAAATTTTGTCTTTAATATCAAGACGCGAAGTTAAGGATTTATTAACCTACCATTTAAAATAAAAAAATTCTTAATATCAAGTAAAATGTCTGTCAACAATGAAAATTTTTCAATAAAAAGTTGGAAAATTTATCATCTTTAAATTAAGTTTGCATTATTTTGGCTCGAATCATTTAAAATTATGACAAACATTTTGTTAGTGTACTTTTTCTTGATCTCGTTTGTTTAGCATGATTAACTCGTGTTAATTTAGTTTCAATTCGTTGAAAAATTTAACTCGCGAACTCTTTTTGTAAAATATTTCAAAATATGCTCACTGCAAACGCCCTTAACTCGGACTGCGTAAACCCGAAAGGCTTCGGCTTTACCAAGTTTATCGACGGCAGTTCTTTGGCCTTCACTGCCAAATCGTCTGTCCTTTCATTCCCCCTTATTTCGTTATGGCGCGACACACCCAAACGATGCAGATTGTGCCATCCACAAAGAAGGCGTTAAATTCCTTCTTACACTGCAAGACTGTTCGTGACCTTGCCGTTCTGGTTGTTATTGTCCATATGACAATTTTACTGTTCGTAAAGATGTTCGCACTTGACGTCCTCGCGTTAGCACTAAACCACCTGACACATTCCGTGATCGCCCGGATCTCCGCCTACAGGACAGTATTATGGTCACGCAGTCTAAAGCAGATCCCAGTCCCTGTAAACCCCAGGCCTACTCTGCCCCCTAGTTTTGATCCATCCGTGTAACATGATTTTCCAGATGGCAATACTAGAGTTCCGTCAGTTCAAGACAGTGCCGCAAGCAACAGTTCCTCGCACTCCACCGCAAGTGTCGTCTCAGGTATCCTTCCAGGTTTCTTATCGTCGCCATGATTATACCGCGATAGTATGAGCTGCTCCCATCCTCAATCCATTCTTCCATCGCCTTAAGTGTCATAGCCGCAGTGGCTGCCACACACTTAATCTGTATGTCAATGGGTCGGATATCTAGAGTAGTCTCCAGTGCCCTAGTAGGCGTGGTCCTAATCGCTCCGCCTATGCCAAGACAACATGATCTCCAAACTTGTTGTATGGTCCTAATGTTGCACTTTTTCTCCAACGCAGTCCACCAAACTACTAAGGCGTAAGCAAGTATTGGTCTTCTCACGCTCCTGTAGAGCCAGTAGACTATCCTCGGATTCAGGCCCCATTTCGTGCATACAAACATAGTGTCCAGTATCTGTGAGGCTTCTCAGTACGCTCCTGAATGTGAAACTTCCTATTAAGTTTCCTATCCCAGTATTTGACTTTGTCGGATATCGAAATCGTTTTATTGAGGTTAACGTTGGGACCCCTGGGTCAAGCCCAGTCATATGCCTTATGCAAGAGTCTTTCGGCCTTCCTCCATAGCTGGTCCGGATCCTTCCCCATTAGAAGTATTATAAGTATTATTATGGTCTGAACCGATTTTTTCCCATTTCAATAGGCTTCGGCTCTTGGTTAAAAAAAAGCCTGTGCTAAATTTGAAGATGATTGGATGAAAATTGCAACATGTACTTTGTTCACAAATTAACATGGACAGACAGACGGACACAGCTTCATCGAATCAAAAAATAAGTCTGAGTCGATCGGTATGCTTACCTCTTCCTTCTGAGTGTTACGATCAAATGCACTAAGCTTTAATGCCCTGTAGCACATTAGTGTTGTAGGGTATAAAAACTGCAAATGCAAATTTGCTCATGAATATTCCATTAAGGAACAATGGCAAACTTCTTACACATGAATGAGCGCTGTCCGATTCAAGTTTAAGTTCAATGTTATGGGGCCTCCTTTTAATAGCCGAGTCCGAATGGCGGGCCGCAGTGCGACACCTCTTTGGGTATGGTTGCCATACCATTTTTTCACATGGCAAAGTATCTCACAAATGTCGCCAGCATTAAGAAGGGGAAATCGAACTCTGAAAATAATTTTTTTTTCTGAAGTTCTCGCCAACCGCTCAGCGAACCCAAGCGCTCAGCGTATATAAACTATAAAAACTAATGAATTCAATTATTGGTCTTGGACCCATTAAAGGCGCATCCATTAACCGGCCCAAGTTTAAATATCCATGGCGAACATGGTCTAGGTAGGATGGTATATTATTCAAGTTTTAATAGTACATATTTTTTTATTAAAAATTGCCTTTATCCCATTTCTATTCAGTGCAACTCTGTATGAAAAGGTACTGCGAGGTCAATAATTTTCACCAAATGACAATATAATGTAACATTTCAATACTACCGCTTCCATTTTCCCCTCATTTTCTCCCTTACCACATCTACCTTGGCCATTCATTTCTCTCAAGGCATAGGCAGTATTGCTGGGACTATGCCTTGGAAAGAAGGGCGACGAGGGATAAAAGCCTGTGAATGAGTGTTTGAAATGGCATTTAGATATTCAAAAATTTTAAATTAGATAATGTCATTTAGTTGGCTTTGTCGCAAGAAGCAAACAACAACAAAAATAACTAAAAATCTAGAGAACCTGCTGCTGTGGGATGGTGTTGCTTACCATCTCAACTGTTCCGGAAACTAGCAAAGGAATCTATAAAATTTTCGATATCTAGAATTTATTACAAATCATTTATCAATGAGTGGGGGACTGCTGTGAGATGAATGAGAGAATTGTGTAATCTACTTTCAGAAATTTTGTCGCTTTGCATCTTGGGCCAGCCATTGAGAAAGCCGATTGCCCTGCCTTGCCTTGACTTGGTTGCTTGTGTTGAATTTGGCATATTTGTCTATGCTTTATTACTAATTGGTGATTATGAGCTAAAATTCCTGAAATACCCTAAAAGTGGTAGGAGGCAGTCACAAACAGTGGTGGGAGGATACCGAAAGCTGCAAACAGGCACATTCAGAGACACATCATTCACAGCCTGTGTCTCATCATTATCATGATTATTACGAAAACGAGCAAATATGCTAGCCAGTCAGCCAGCAAAGGGCGGCGGAGGAAGAGGCTACGTAGCAGAGTTCAGAATTTACTGTGTGCTTCATTTTGGAACTTTAAAGATTTATGAGCCTCTTTTCCAAGGCGAGAGAGAGAGAGGAGGGTAAAAGTTGACGGTTAAGTGCTTGGCTGCTGATGAATTATAGGGAGTAAGGCAAACTTAAATTTTTAAATCGATTTTTTTTCTTCTCAGTTCGTTGTTTTTTCGGGGGCCTTTCCATTCTATTTTCCTTGCAAGGGAAATTTATAAGTTTCACCAGAAATGAGCCATAAAGATAAATGTTTTTGAATGCTTAAAACTTCATTTAGTTTGTGGTTTATACTCTAATTTGAAAATAATGAAATTTTAAATCTCTTCGTTGGTTTTGTGTGTTCGAGTTCATGTATATTGCGGAATAAAATTCTCTACATGCCATCATAGTATATGTAGCAGCTATCCAAGGCTGATGGTTTATATTCTGTGATATTGCAAATGAATGGTTTGCCAACACGCATTTTGCTCTTGGGGGTTTTTCGGATTTTTTCGTTGTTTTCTTTCGTTTTGTTGTTTAGACCATCACATTTTATAAAATTATCTCTTGCCATACAATACTGAATCCCAACAATAAATTGTATATTTTTTTATTTGATTATTTTTGCCATTTAGCAGAGATAGAGTAAAGGGAGTTAAAAAAAATAAAAAAAACCAAAAACCACACTACATTATATTTACTATAGAATTTATGCTCGCTTCATGTAGTGTTTTATCATTGTCTAAAACACGCAAATAAGTGATTTATAATATTTTTCGTTGTTCATTGCTCACTGCTCTTTTTGTTAAATGCAATGCACAAAACACCATTGGATAAATTATCTTTTAGAAAATTATTTTATTTTAATATCATTTTAATGCGATTCTTTTTTCGCTTGGTACATACATTCGATTTCATGCAGCCATGCTCACTTCCCCATGCTAGTTTCAAAATGACCTCATTTTGCAAAGGAGAAGTTTGGGCGAAGGGCGGGAGGAGTGAAAATTGTTGGTAGTTTTCCTGGCAATTTGTTTAGCCATTATTTAAATAGAGAACATTATCATTATTTTGGTTTAGGTCCTTTTTGGCCTTTTTTTTAGGAAAGTGATATAAATTACTTTATGCGCTTTTTTGTGTTCCAGGCTTAGTATACATGTCGAGTGTATGTATGAAATTGGCAAGTTGGTGAAAATAACCCAAATTCTCTTAAGGCCATCAACACATATACTCTAGTGAATGGCGTGCCATGATCATAAGAATATGATGCAGGGAATTATTACATTCAATTGCCATTATGTTGTTAGCCATATACTAATATATCACACACTCACACACATATACATTTTTTTTGGCGTCATATTTGTTCAGTATGTCTATCCCATTTCGCTTTAAGCCATCACATTCGAGTTGTTTTTTTGGCCACCAACCTGTCTATATGATTATGGACTTTAGAAAAAATAACATCAAATATAAGGATACAAATAAACGAAGAAGAAGAGGAAGGATATGCATAACATTTAAGAAACTGCAAAAGTTAATGCAAATTTTCTCATATAATATATAAATTTTGTAAAATATACTAGCAAATGACCTCGTTTGCAAGTAACTATGGGGAAAAACATACTGGCAATGGAAGCATGCTAATTCTTAGGAATATAATTAAAAAGAAATTTTTGAGAAAAGTAAAAGTTTGTATCTATGTATGTCTGTTGCAAACAACATCCAATATCATTAAGGCTGAGAATTAAATTGAAGACATTAATTATGCGTATTCAAAATGGCTAATTGGCTGACAAGAAAAATGTCAGTAACGCTTGGAAAAAAAATTATGAGGCCACGAAGTTAAATCGGTCTTTATAAGTCAAGGGGATCGGTTCAAATCACATATAAATCAAATGACCGCCAGATTTTAAAACAAGAGATAGTTTTCTATAGCAACCAAAGGCTAGCTTAACTTAAATAAATATACAAACACCAACATTTTTTTCTATAAACCTTGTGTATTTGCTTCAAACAAGTTTAAAGGAAAACTTGATGATATTATGAAACAATAATTCTAGTCCGCTCTAATTGGTTGTATTGTAATATATTCGAAACACTCCAGAGACTTTATGATTTTCCTCAAGCATTCTTGAAAAACCAAATTACAGCTTTACCTAAACCACAAACTACAAGTTTATATGAAAAATGTATCATATATGGTTCGTTAACTAACTTTGTGCAAAAGAAAAAAAAAATGAGAAAAAAATTCCACAAACAGAATCTTCAAAATATGTGCAAACAATATACTAAGTATGCTTGAAATATTGTATCCTTTATGCGCGTTACTGATGATGATGCTACTATCATTCTGTTTTTATTTATTCTTTTTTTTTTTTGTTGTTTTGTATAGATTGACCAATATAGACATAAAGAATCTTTTTGCAAAATAAAAAAAAAAATAAAAGAAAAATCTTTTACAAAAACGCAACGCCCCCTATCCAATGAGATAACAGCAACAAATTCCTTGTTGTGTATATATAAATATATACATATATATATATATATATAGATCTGTATATACTATAGAGCATTCAATGACTATTATAAAGCAAACAATTTATAACCCAATAAATTTATGGTGAACAAAAAAAAAAAAAGAACGAAAATAAAGCTCAAAACATCAAAAGGAACTCAACAGCTACAGGGACTCGAACTGAAGTGTACACATGGAGAAATGTTTGATGATGAATTTAATTAGAATAAATACTGCCACGAATATAGGTCAAGCAGACAGAATGCTGGGAGTCATAGTTTGCTATATATAATGGTTTTTACGATAGCTATCCCAGTTGTGGCGACTGATCTACATAGGAACCAAAGTAAAATAAAATTTATGGAAGAAGGTGGAAAAGTAAATATTTAATATTTATTGCCGTTTTTTCAAGAAAAAACGTTTTTACTGTCTTAATAAAAATAATTCTCTACATTAATAAAAACAAGTAAGAGCGTACTAAGTTCGGCCGGACCGAATCTTATATACCCTCCACAATTAATCGCATTTGTATAGTTCTATGCGCGGTATCTCTTTTAAGACAAACATAGAATATTGAATAAGAACTGTTATGCTATTGGAGCTATATCAAGTTATAGTCCGATTCGGACCATAAATGAATGCTGAATATTGTAGAAGTCATTGTGTACCTTCGGATAAGAATTTCGCCTTGCAGGGGCTCAAGAAGCAAAATCGGGAGATAGGTTTTTATGGGAGCTGTATCAAGCTATTGATCGATTCAGTCTATATTAGACACGTATGTTCAAGGTCATGAGAGAAGCCGTTGTACAAAATTTCAGCCAAATCGGATGAGAATTGCGCCCTCTAGAGGTTCAAGAAGTCAAGACCCAAGATCGCTTTATATTGCAGCTATATCAGGTTCAATACCGATTTACGCCATACTTATCACAGTTATTGGAAGCCATAACAAAACACCTCATGCAAAATTTCAGCCAAATCGGATGAGAATTGCGCGCTCTATTGGCTCAAGAAGTCAAGATCCAAGATCGGTTTATATGACAGCTATACTAGATTATAAACCGATTTGTATCATACTAAGCACAGTTGTTGAAAATGATACCAAAACACTACTTGCAAAGTTTCAGTTAAATCGGACGAGAATTGCGCCCTCTAGAGGCTCAAGAAGTCCAGACCCAAGATCGGTTTATATGGCAGCTATATCAAAACATGGACCGATTTGGCCCCTTTACAATTTCAAGCGGGTAGCTTTACTCCTTCGAAAGTAAGCGTGCTTTCGACAGACAGACGGACGGACATGGCTAAATCGACATAAAATTACATGACGAACAAAAATATATATACTTTAGGGGATCTTAGACGCATATTTCGAGGTGTTACAAACAGAATGACGAAATTAGTATACTCCCATTCTATGGTGGAGGGTATAAAAAACTATTTGTTACATTGGTTTAATTTGAGGATAAAACATGAAAAATATTTTTTAAAAATATATATAATTTTTTATACCCACCACCGAAGGATGGGGGTATATTCATTTTGTCATTCCGTTTGCAACACATCGAAATATCCTGTCTGTCTGTCTGTTGAAATCACGTTACAGTTTCAGGTTAAAAATAGAGATATTGAGCTGAAACTTTGCACAGAATCTTTTTTTATCCATAAGCAGATTAAATTCGAAGTTGAGCTATATCGGACTCAATCTTGATATTGCCTCCATATAGACCGATCCGCCGATTTAAGGTCTTTGGCCCATAAAAGCCACATTTATAATCTGATTTTGCTGAAATTTGGGACAGTGAGTTGTGTTAGGCCCTTCACTATCTTTCTTTTATTTGGCCCAGATCGGTCCAGTTATGGATATAGCTGTCATATAGACCGATCCGCCGATTTAGGGTCTTAGGCTCATAAAAGCCACATTTATTATCCGATTTTGCTGAAATTTGGGACAGTGAGTTAGGTAAAGTCCTCTGACAAACTTCTGCAATATAGTACAGATCGGTCCAGATTTGGATATAGCTGCCATATGGACTGATCTCTTGATTTAAGGTTTAGGACCCATAAAAGGCGCATTTATTGTACGATGTCGCCGAAATTTTGGACATTTAGTTGTGTTAGAACCCCCGACATACTTCTGCAATTTGGCCGAGATCGATCAAAATTTAGATATAGCTGCCATATAGTCCGATCTCTCGATTTAAGGCTGGACCGATTTCACTGAAATTTGACACAGTGACTTATGTTAGGCTTTTCGACATCCGTGTCTTTAATAGTTCAGATCGGTTTATTTTCAGATTTAGCTTCTAAAAATACCAATATTTTGTTATACACATTTTAACAATGACTTGTACTTATAGTATTTGGTCCAAATCGAAACATATTTCGATATAGCTGCTATGGGGCATAAAATATGCATTTTCCACCGGATTTCGACGAAAGGTGGTTTACATATATACCCGAGGTGGTGGGTATCCAAACGCCTTTGTACTTGCTTATTTATTGGTCCAAGGCTTCTTAAAAAGGATGAAAAACTCTGGTTTTCATTAGAAGCCTCTCTTTGTTGTTGTAGCCACCTTTTCATGTGCAGTTGGCGATCCTTGTCAAGCTCCTGTAGGTAAGCAAGCTCGTTCCGATCGCCGATCCGTTTAGTATTTGTGTAAGAGCCGGCGCTGCACGGCCTCTCACTGGGACTCTCAGCTCGAACAGCTGATTGTCTGCGACTGCCGTTGCAGCTACTCCGCATTGAGCATGCCAATATCCGCAACCTGTGAGCGCGCTAGATAAGGATGGTGGAACCTCCGTGGTTAAAAAAAAAATAACTCTTTGCAATTTGAAGTCTGAACAAAGAATAAATTTTATTTTCATTTTAAATCTTAAAGAAAACTAAGTTGCAATATAATAAATGATGATTAAAGTAAAAGCTAGATTTCTTGGAATTATACAATAAAAGTTACAAAACAATTTCTTATTAATTAGTTGGTGTTCTTATTGCTAACAATGATATTGGTTATATGAGACAAATATATTTATTGGTTATTCAGCGTTAATTATGACCTAAATCAATAGGTTAACGTTCTCGGTGGTTTTGGTGGAGATAATAAGGTGGGTGTCGTAACTGGTTTTGGTGGAGACAATAAGGTGGGTGTCGTAACTCCTCCCCCCTTAAGATAGAGCGACGGCCACAATGAAGATGTTGTGGTCGGAGTGATAGGCTGTGGAGGTGGAAAGTGGTGTTTGTACGTATTTTTTCGTTTAATGACAATGATGAGTATGGTAATGACTACTATTGTGCATACTAATGTTGTTGTTGTTGTGACTGAGTGAACTGTTGTAGTGGTTATTTCCAGGTTGCTAATTCTGTTGTTGGTTAGAAAGTTGAAATCCTCGAGTTTTTGAAGACTAAGTATTTCGATTGTGGAGTTTACGGAAATGTTGCTGTTTGGTAACGGGGGTATGTGGAGTTGATCCCAATATGCATCGGTATCATCGTGGTATGTTATACCATTTATTGAGACGTCACAGTTCTGGAAACGCACAAGGGCTGTGTCTTTTACTGTGAGAGTTTTGATACTGCAAGTAGAATTTATTAGTGTCTCTGGTGAGTGAATAAAAAGTATTAGGTTTTGTTCCACTTGTGTGATCGATTCCCTTTTTCCAACGTCACTAATTGGGCAATTTGCTTCTTTATTGTTTATTAAGTTTCCAATACATAACGAGTATTTGGTTTCTTCCTGTCGGATCGGTATACCGCAATAATATGTTCCTTCGATCGATGGGCAAAGTGTTTTGTGATGGTGTGTGGAATTTTCATTAAACAGTATATATGGTTCTGTTATTATTAACTTAGTTATGTTTATTGGTAAAGGAATTATGTGGTATAGAAAATAGTCTTCTTCAGAGACATTCGGTACAAGAATATTAAAAATGATATTTGTTTCATTGTAGTAGGCTTGCATGCCTAGCATTTCATAAATATTTTCGATAGATCTGACTTCAATATTTTTTTGTTTTAATTTGACTTCTATGTTTTCGAGTTCTTGTCTTTGTTGTGTCTCGGACATGTTTTTGAATTTCGGGGTATAGTTCGTCAAGGAAAGTATTTAGTTTCGTTAAATAGTCATGTTCGTTTGAAAAATTTAATGTCTTCATGAATTTGTATGGTCGTCCAAAAAATAACTCGTAGGGTGTGTGTTTGGTCGTGGAATGAATAGCGTTATTGTACGTTATCAATGTTTCAGACAGTATTTCCTCGTGTTCTGTTGAGAATCCCTTTTCCTTTCTCTTAGATAGTATTAGTCTGTATATTTCAGTAAGTGTGGAGTGTAACCTTTCTACAGGTGAATTACTGCTAGTCTGTTGGAAAGATGTAAAGTGTAATTCTATTTGGAATTGTCTGCAGAAATCTTTGAAGATGTTTGCAACGAATTCGGAGCCTTGGTCACAGACAACCATTTTGGGTATACCAAAGGAACTAATAAAATTCTTGAATGCTTTAAGAACCGTAATACTATTCCTGCAACTAAGTGCGTATCCGCAAGCAAATTTGGAACATTTGTCTATGACAGTCAGTATTTGATTATTGTTAATACTGTAGAGATCGATATGAAGTATTTCCAGGGGTTTTAATGGTGTTTCTGGAACTAAAAATTTCGGTTTTGGGGGATTCCTATCATATTTAAAGGTCTTACACTTCTCGCAATGGTTCAGTGTTTTGGTGATCTTATCTTTCATATTTAAGAAATAATATTTCCTCTTAAGGTGAGACAATGTCTCATTTATGCCTCTATGATTCGATCGTTCGTGGTAGTCGCGAATTATTTCCTCTTGTTTCTCCTCAGTCATTATGTCCTCAAGAATTTCGGTACACCTAATGAGACGGAATGTCTTAGCTTGTGAAAAATATTTGGAATAAGTCAACTGTACTATTGCAAAGATTTCATCATTCGTGTAAATAGCCGTCTGCTTATTGGGGGGAAAGTATTCCTTAAATATGTCTAGCATGATTCCTTCGTTGAACTGCTCTCTACGCAAAATTCTCCTCTGTCTATTCCTAAAAATGTTCTCTATGGTCATGGGTGACCCTGTGCGATCCCTTTCGAAAATCACCTGTAGGTTGAATTCATTTAAAGGTCTCTCTGAAATGGGAATACCGTCATTCAAATTTTCGTCCGCGCTATGAATTGTGCTTGTGTTGTTGAAAAGTTCTTGTCTATTTTCTTCCAATGGTTCATTTATCTTTACTCGACTAAGAGCATCAGCGTTCGTGTTAAGCTTCCCTTTTTTATAGACAATCTCATAGTCGTATTCCTCCAATTTTAGTCGCCATCTAATCAATTTGGAGTTTGGTTCTTTCAGGTTCATTACCCAGGTGAGGGGTCTGTGATCTGTAAAAATTTTGAACTTT
Source organism: Stomoxys calcitrans (assembly GCF_963082655.1). NCBI lineage: Eukaryota > Metazoa > Arthropoda > Insecta > Diptera > Muscidae > Stomoxys > Stomoxys calcitrans. The sequence continues at coordinate 78,143,758 of NC_081555.1, read as the reverse complement.
CTTCCAAAAAGGTACGGGCGGAAATACTTCACTGCCCAAACTATTGCCAGTAATTCCCTTTCTATTGTCGAATAATTGCATTCGCTCTGTGAGAGGGTGCGGCTCGCGAAACAAATTGGCTTGTCTCTACCTATATTACCCTGTGACAAAACAGCTCCCAATGCAATATTGCTAGCGTCTGTTGTGAGAATGAAGGGTTTAGTAAAGTCGGGATGCTGAAGGATGGGATCGTTCATCAGTAAATTTTTACATGTCTCAAATGCCTCGCTATACTTCTGGTCTATCTGGATGGTTGCTCCCTTTTTCAGGCATTGGGTGAGTGGTTTAGTGAGTTTGGCCAAATCTTTAATAAATTTGCGATAGTAACCCACGAGTCCAAGGAATGCCTTAATTTCCGTACGTGTCTTAGGTAATGGAAAATTTTTTATGGCATCGATCTTCGCCGGATTGGGTTTTATACCTTCAGAATTTATAATGTGCCCCAGGAAGGAGATCTCCTTTCTAAGAAACTCACATTTATCCATTTGGATCTTAAAATTGGCTTCCCTAAGTCTTCTGAATACCTGCGTTATACCCTCCAGGTGTTCTTGTAGTGAAGTGGAATATATGATTATATCATCTAGGTATACAAGGCATACCTTCCCTATGAGATCTTTTAGGATATTGTCCATTACCCGTTGGAAAGTGCTTGGGGCATTTTTTAGCCCGAAAGGCATTCTAGTAAACTCATAGTGCCCATTTTCCACGGTAAATGCCGTTTTCTGAATATGTCTAGGGTCCATCTCAATCTGGTGGAAACCGCTAGCTAGATCAAGGGTGGTGAAGTACATGCATCTGCCCAGTTTATCCAATATCTCATTTATATTTGGTATTGGATATCTGTCAGATATAGTCTTGTCGTTGACTTTTCTATAGTCTATCACCAATCTCCATTTCCTATTACCATGGATGTCTATCTTCTTAGGGACTATCCAGATTGGAGAGCTCCAGGGTGAGTAGCTATGTTGAATAATCCCTTGTTCTAACATCTTATTTATCTGAGTCTGAATCTCCTGCTTGTGCACGTATGGGTATCTGTACGACTTCGTGTATATGGGGATATCATCACTGGTGACTATCTTGTGTCTTATTTTACTTGTAAACGAAAGTGGCTCCCCTTCCCTATAAATAAGGTCACTGTATTCTGTACATACTTTTAAGAGTTTCTTTCGTTCTTCGCTATTAAGGTGACTTGTTCTCAATAAGTCGTTCAGGTGAGGTCCGGAAGGATGATCGAGTTCGTCCTCGCCATCATTACTAATTGCCAAGTTGAAATTATTCAGTTCTATAAAGTCGGTCTCGTCATACCGTCTCGCCACCAATGGGGCGTCTAACATAAATATCTGGTCTCCGTCAGATAAGTTTGTTATTTCGATAGAGCTGTACCCGTTCTCGACATTGTACAGACCAGAGCTAACGAAAAGCTTTGGTGCTAATTCAATGGGATTAATGTAGACAGTGCCATTCTGCTCATTGATAGGCAATTTTATCAGGGTTTTAGATTTAGCTTGAATTTCTTTAATTTCGGTAGATTGATTTGTCTTGAAACTGATATTGTTGACAGCGTTTCCGGTAATTAAGGTTCTATTCGCAAGGTCAATTTTGGCTTTGAGTAAAAGAAGTGCATCCATGCCCAAAAGTCCGTCGAAGAAATTATGAAATCTAAAAATGAGGAATTTAAGGGATCCTGTTTGGTTGAACTCTGGAAATATTGGCAGGTCTACCTGTTTATCTATTTGGTAACTTTTAAAGACAGTAGTAATAGTTACGGGGTCGCACTGAATTTGTTCCTTTGGCGAGACATATTCGGGGTTTATAAAAGAAGAGGATGCTCCCGTGTCTAGGAGAAATTTCAAAGGTTTGCCGCAAGGTAGAAGGATGGAAACGTATGGTAAGGTCGACGGGTGTTTAGTTGGATTTATGTAACCAATTGGCTGTTGGAGGCTGATCTGAAAAAATTTCCAGCGTCCTCAATATTGGTTGGCTCGTTATTATTGTGCCCGTTGTTGATAAATTCCTGCCGTCGGTGTAAGTTTTGATTTTCTACGAAATTGTTTGGGTCGTTGTCTAGGTACTTATCTAGCTGCCGATAATTGTTGGATGTGGTTGTCTCATGGAAATTCAGATTTGGATTAAATCTAGTCTGTTGGCTAGGACTCGCTTTTATTCTTGGTATGTCGTGGTTCAAATGCCTGGGCTCATAAGGTTGGTATCTCGAGCTGTTTGGAAGATACTGATTCCTGTTTCTATTAAAATGGACCTGAGGGGTGAAATTTCGGTCGAACTGGTTTGATTGGGGTCGCTTGTCCACTGGAGGCAAGTGTCTAGTATTCCCGTAATCCTGATTTCGTTGCCAATTCTGATTGCGATTCCTGTTCTGTTGAAAACGGTTCTCATACGGTCTGTACTGTGTATGGTATCCGACCCTATTTGTCTGTGGTGCCCTCTGGTATGATATATTCTGCTCCTTGACACAACAAGATAATGCCTCAGCCAGTGAACGCGGTTGCATCGCTCTTACCCTAGATCCAAGTGGTTCATTTAGGCCACTAAGGAAAGAGTTTAAACACATCTCGGAATAGAGGGATTTCTTTGCGTTTATTACTCCAGGGTCTTTTTCATGAATAAGTATGTTATTACAAAGAGAAGATTGAATTTCTATAATCTCTCCGTAGAATGGCTCGATAGCCTTATTATACTGCCTGACATTGTGTAAGTCTCTTATTAGGGATGTCTCAGTCCGTTTGTCTGAGTAGTGAAGTATGAGGTTATTCTTTATGTCATCCCAAATGAGTGGAGTTCCGTACATATTGAGGACCTCATTGGCCTGTCCCTCAATTTTGTTTCGTATGGCCCTTAGTAAAATCTGGCCATACGGAGTGTTGTCCGTGCCACGTATATATAATAGGATCTCCTCAACGTTATTGAGGAATTCGTACAGGAGTTTTTGGTTTCCGTCGAATTTAGGCAAATCCTTAATCGCGTCGGGGATTCTCAGTGAGTTGAAAATCTCGACCTGATTGGTTGCCGGGCCTTGAGTTGGTTGCGTCGATTGATTCATTTGATCTAAAATGGAACACGAGCTACCTTCAAAAGTGGTCAAATCACCTCCGTCAATAGTACTGTTAGAATTTGTGAGGGTCTGGTTACTTTTGTCAATACCTTCGTCCGGATCCTCTGCGAGGGATTCACTGTCTCTTCCGGCGATGGAGGTTAGGCTAGTAAATTTTCTCAATTTATAAGGGATAAATCGAAGTTTCTGTTTCTGATTCTTTTTGTCGGGCATAAGTACCGATATTTCTTGATTTCACAATTTGTTCGCTTATATATATTCGAGAGAGAGGGGAAAAAAAACTTATATTTTGTCTATCTCTTCTTCTATCTAATAGAAGAAATTTGTGGACTATTGAGTAGTGGGTGCCACTATACAGATATTCCTTCTGTACTCCTGTCGAATAAGCCAATGATGATCATTCAAGGTCTATGACAAGGATCGACTTTCACTTCTCGGTCTGACCACACAAATTCTTCTTTTTCTTTTTTTTTTTTTTTTTTTTTGTTTTGTCGATATACCTTCGACACTGTTCTAAAGGTTGGTACAGAAAAAAAAATTAACCTTCAAATTGCGTTTAAAAGGTAAAGATGTTTCTTTAGAGTTTTTCACAACTATTCCGATTTTTTTTTTTTTTTTTTTTTTTTTTTTTTTTTTTTTTGATATTATATTTTTCTTAATTTACTTAAAATAATCTTAGTTCCATTTTTATTTATTTTTTTTTTTTTTTTTTTTTTTTTTTTTTTTTTATTATTATTTTCTTTTCCACACACACACAAACACTTACATAAGCCCGATCAGGAAGTTAGTGATGCTCGTTCTCCTTGTTGATTTCGTCATGTTGTGATTTGTTGTGTCCTCCTAGGTTCCAGTGGATAAAGGGTTGATACCCACTATCTCGTTGTTGGCTTGATGTGTGTTTTCGTGTTTCCTCCAAGGGACAACGAGATTGTCCACTGAACTGCCGACTGCGCCAGATAAGGATGGTGGAACCTCCGTGGTTAAAAAAAAAATAACTCTTTGCAATTTGAAGTCTGAACAAAGAATAAATTTTATTTTCATTTTAAATCTTAAAGAAAACTAAGTTGCAATATAATAAATGATGATTAAAGTAAAAGCTAGATTTCTTGGAATTATACAATAAAAGTTACAAAACAATTTCTTATTAATTAGTTGGTGTTCTTATTGCTAACAATGATATTGGTTATATGAGACAAATATATTTATTGGTTATTCAGCGTTAATTATGACCTAAATCAATAGGTTAACGTTCTCGGTGGTTTTGGTGGAGATAATAAGGTGGGTGTCGTAACTGGTTTTGGTGGAGACAATAAGGTGGGTGTCGTAACTCGCTCGGTAGCTCGCAGCTAAGCTTTTCTCTCTTTGTTGTCGGCGACACCGTCCGTAAAGAGTATTATAAACAAATTAATTTATTTATATACATATTCAAAATGTACCAATCTTAGCATTTTGCGTACATTTACTCTAAATCTAGACCCATATGTTGTTGGAATATATTCCATCCTCCGCGCTCAAATTAATATAATCTCTATATAAAAGCAATATATTTATATGACTCCTTCGCACTTCTTTTCGCATTAGATACGTGCAAAAGGGAACACATTACAATCTTGATCAATGCACAATTTATTTTACATATTTTCTGTATAGTCATTTCTAGCCTTATGTTGTCGAAGTCATTAGAAACCGACACCCAAGTAATAAAGTCGACATTGTTTGTCCAAGATAATATAAAAGGAATAGAACATCGGTTTTCAGTAACTGATTTTGGGATCGCTCTTTCTACTATCTTCAGACTATCTTTAATAACTATTACAAATTTACAAATTCCTTACTAAACGCATTCGGTTTACTACAATGATGTTATCATCGCTGGAGACTTTAACAGCAATCTCTTAGTCGAGAAAAAACTTATGGAGTCTATGAATACACTGGGTCTCTACTCAGTAAATACATCAACACCAACACATTTTTCCTCTGCTGGAAACACACTTCTTGATGCTTTCTTTGTCAACTGCACGTCTAAAATATTACTATACGATCAACTTTCTGCATCAACTTTCTCAAAACATGATCTGATTTTCATTACTTATGACACCTTTGTTGACAGAGCAAAATCTCAAACAGTGTACAGAGATTTTAGCAAAATTGACTTCCACAGTCTCTGGACATTAGAAAATGAAATTAATTGGAGCGTGGTCTATAATTTAGACTCTGTCGAAGATCAAATAGATTATATGGAGTACCATATCACAAATCTTTACAACGCTTGTGTTCCCTTAAAATCTCGAATTGTGTGCAACAATCAACAGCCATGGTTTAGCCAAGAGATCAGACGCCTAATTAACTACAGAGATGAGCTGTACAAGAGATGGAAACGTTTTAAAACCCACTTGCTCTACGACCAGTTCAAAAAGGCAAGAAAAAAAGTTTCGGATTCAATAAAGACTGCAAAAAACCAATATTATCAGCAAAAATTCTCTACTGCAGTCGATAGTGGATCTAAATGGAAGATCATACGCAACATCGGAATAGGACAAAAAAATAAAGCACCGGTTGAAATCAACTTGGATGAATTAAACTCACAATTTGCTAATTTAAACACCACTGATCCAGTCACTAACTTTTCAAACCAATTGACACTGAGAAATTGTTTTGTTCCACAAAACTCCTTCTCTTTTCGTTGTGCAGATCAGACAGAAGTTTTGCATGCATTTCGCTCAATAAAGTCCAACGCTGAAGGAATGGACGGGTTAAACCCAAAATTTCTTAAATTATTGTTACCCAGATGTCTACCTTTCTTTACACATATATTTAATACAATTTTAACAAAGTCTTATTTCCCTGCTTCCTGGAAGTATTCGAAAATAATACCACTTCCAAAAAAGAATAGCGATTTTAGACCAATTGCAATTTTACCTTTTTTGTCAAAAGTATTGGAGAAACTTTTATGCGAACAGATCAATCATTACATAGCCAGACACAATTTATTAACTGAACGTCAATCTGGATACAGGGCACAAAGAAGTTGTATTACAGTTCTCACTGACTTAGTTGAGGAATTAAGATGCAAAATGGATGAGAATATGACGTGCATTCTAGTTTTACTAGATCACAGTAAGGCATTTGATACAGTTAACCACAAAATTTTGCTCGAGAAACTAAGAAAATTATTCAATTTCGCTAAATCTGCTTGTCGATTGTTATCAACATATCTATATAATAGAACACAATCTGTATGCCATAATAATCTAACATCGAATGTAATAACAGTCAATAGAGGAGTGCCACAAGGGTCTATCTTGGGCCCTTTGTTGTTTAGCATGTATGTGAATGATTTACCATCAATTTTACGTAACTGTGATGTTCACATTTACGCCGATGACGTTCAATTGTATGCCAGCTCACAAAAAAACAATATAGCCCAGTGTATTGATGATATAAACAATGATTTACTAAACATATATACATGGGCCAGCAGCAACCATCTTACAATCAATCCAACAAAGTCAAAATGCATTTTAATATCAAACAACAAAGTAAACAAAGAAAGTCTACCCCCAATACACATTAATAACTCGGTTATTGAATTTGTGTTGAATGCAACAAATCTCGGTGTAATCTTTAACGAACGCTTAAACTGGACTAATCACATCCAAAGAAATATTGCAAAGACATATGGCATGTTAAGAAATCTATGGGCTGTACAAAACTCAACCCCACTGAATATTCGAATGCTGCTTGCAAAGACCTATTTGGTCCCAGTGCTCCTGTATGGATGCGAATTATTTGCCAACTGTAATAGTGCTGATAAACGATTGTTGACCGTAGCATACAATAGCATAGCTAGATATATCTTTCAAAAAAGTCGGCGGGAGAGAATATCGTCATACTCGTATAAAATTTTTAACATGAGTTTCGACAACTTACTCCAATTTAGGTGTATTACATTCCTACACAAAATAATCTACACTCGCGAACCGTCATACCTTTATACGAAATTGCAATTCGCTCGTTCCAATCGTGGAAGAAAAATTATCCAGTTACGCTACAGAAAAACTAAGTCTGAATACCAGTTTTTGATAAATACCATTCGTCTTTGGAACAACCTCCCCACAACATTACAAATAGTTAGCAACGCATCTCGCTTCAAAAAGGATTTGTCAACATATTTGCAGTAATGCGTAATCTACATAATTTTTTAATCTT